>NC_139564.1:41489719-41838614 GCF_965112155.1 Podarcis liolepis | reverse complement strand
TGTGCATATTACAAGTGGTCAGCAAATAGTACTGGCATATACACTCCTCTTTGTCAATGGCCTAAAATGGGTGGGAAACCTGCAGCTTCTCCAGATGTTGCTGCTGGACTCCATCAGTTCCAGTCAACACGATGATTTCAGTCAGGGATGATGGGAGCTGTAGTCTAGCAACATCCAGGTGTGCTACAGACTCTCGCATCCCTGGCTTAGAATCTCACAGGTGGCTGAACTCCTTGATTTCGCCAACAGATTTTAAGAGAGAAGTCAAAATCTGTTCTTTCAATATTATACAATAGATGGCTCAGTATCTGCAAGACATCCAGCTATGTGCTAAGGAAAGGTCACCAAACACTGTTCTTGGGTGACAAAATAATCTACATGTTGAAAAGGACTGCAGTTCTTTAGCCACTGAACACACTTCTAACACTAACCTGCCCTCTCCCTTCCTGGGCGTTTAAGTTTCTGAACATAACTGTGGGTTTGTACTGCAATATTACTACAGGAAAGTGGAAATCTGCCTCTTTTTCCAAGTTGTTTGTCTACCTAACTGAATACATACAACCTGCCTTCATGGAGAACTTCAACTTCAGAGGTTCAAAAGACAAATCGAACTAGGATTCTGGAACTACCAACCTAGGTCCACCCTACTGCTTCATTGCCACTTTATAGGTGCCACAAAATATCAATTCCACACTTGAAAGAAAAAATATCTTCCAGCATGGCAACACCTACTCTTCGGAACTATCTCGCATCTTCACTGCACTCCTATTGGTACCTGCTGAAAACATTTTATTTTAGACAAACATGTATTTTAATCTTTTCCCACTTATTGTAAAGGTTTTTTATTTTTAAAATTTCTTCTTTATTTTCAGGCTTGCTTTTTTTTGTAAATTGCTTAGAGGTTCGATTGACAAGCAAGCGGTACATTAATTTTGTTAAATGTTTTAGTGCTGAAGGTAGCATGTGTGTAAAATCAGCCTGTTTTACATTGCCTTTTGAGGAAGCTAGTCAAATTATAAACGTTAAAGAATTTCACTTATTGCTAGCACTTTATTGATAAACCACATCTGTAGCTCATAGGGCTACACATGGAGAATCCTTTTTCAATCTCCTTATCTTAATATACACAACCAACGCAGGCACAACATTTCAGTCAAACACTTCCTTCTCGCAGTTAGTTACATTCCAACTTACCTATGCAATAATTTGTTAGCATTCAATATGCAATATAGTTAAGATATTAAGGGTAACTGCCAAGTGATTTCCCTGGAAGAGGGGTTAATTGGCTAAAACTGTGATGCCCCTTTTTAGGATTAGTCTTACTTTTCTACTATGCAAGGTAGAATGCATAGTCTCAAAGTCCTACCCCACCCAAATGCAATTTTTGAATTAAGCTTTCCTACCTTTTTGATAGCTTTCCAGATACTCCCTTTGAATAATTGGAACTCTTTCCCACCACAAGTGGTTTCTTAGCCTTATTCAACCTTGCCTTTGAAAAGCTGTTCTCCAATGTGGTAGAGGAACCACGAATCTCTCTTCCTTTTTCAGTCTGGTCCCCTGTGCTTTTTGACGTCTTTGGCGGGCCTCCACACATGTTGAGCTCACAGGTATTCCCTCTCTCTTTTACACAAACACACATTCATCACTTCTTTGAAGTAGCCAGTGTGTACTGAAGAGTGATCTACCTAGGGTCCTTCATTACAGTTCAGTATCTATTGGTTATAAACTTTCTCACTGGGGGGGAAATTCAACCAAGAATTGAACAGCATACATTTGGGTTTCCTCCTTCTTCTTCTACTTCGTTGTTGTCTTCTTTCTTTAAAGGAGTGGTCCTTGCTGCATCATGCCTGTAAATATTCTCCATTCCAAAGGCTCACAATGCACTACATAATTTAATTTCAAAAAAAGAAATAAGCACAACTTGAATATCCTAGTAATCCAACCAATTTGCTGTCAGATGCAGTAGCTAGTAAGAGCTATGACTCTCTTGCTTCCTGGTATGCTTCTGTAGCTAGCAATTATTTGATCACAAGACCTAACCAGATGGCCTTGGATATATAGAGAGAGGTTGCTTTCTCACTGACTCCCTAGTTGCAAACTTGTTTTAAAACTGGCTGCAACACCCTCCTAATGGGCTCATGTGAGCAAGTGTCATCTGACAGCTCTTAGCAACCTTGTGTCTCAGCACCATCACTTCCAATGCAAACAGGAACCTGTCACCAATGCCACAGGTTATCGGTAGGGAATGATTAACACAAAGGAAGGTACAGCGACCTCCCTACCTCCCATCCCTTAGAATGTTTGTCTTCTAGTGCTGATAATATTGTACGCAATTCCCATATAGTGCGAGATGATGATCAACACACAGGGGCTGGTTAAAGAGCACAGGAAAATTTTGAAGGCCTGGAGAGATTCCTAAGAGACACTCCCCCCTGCCCTTTACACTTAAGTTACAGTCAAACACAACCAGTGTTTTAAGTCAACTGAGCAACACTGCAGATTTATTTTAGATCCATTATTGCTTTTGCCTCTGGCACAAATGGACAGAATGGAAGTTATAGAATAAAGTCAGCATTTCATGCTGTTGGGACTACAACTTCCACCGGTCACAGGCAGGATGGCCCCTGGCCAGGTAAGATGGGAGCTATAATAGGACAACAACTGGAGGGCATCAAGTTGAGAAAGGCTGCACTAAACCACACAAGGTGGCTATGCTCTACCTCCACTGTCAGAGGCAAGTGCACCTCTGTATACCGGATGCTAGGAATCACAAGTGGGATGGGTGCCACTATCCTGCTTGCAGGCTTTACATAGGCGTCTGGTTAACCACTGTGGGAACAGACAGATAGGCCTGGGGCTTGAGCCACTATGGCTCTTGTGTCCTCCCTTCTCTTTCTTTCCATGCAGAAGAATTTGGAAGGCTTTGCTTCTGCTTAACCATTTTGTCCAAAATGACAAAATGTTGCTAATACCTATGGCTAGGTTGAAAACAAGCCAACTTGAACCCATGCAGGAGTACAGAAGAGGAAGGAATGAGCATGAGGTTTGCTACACCTCCTTCACTTTGCACTAATCTGGTTTAACATGGTGTGCAAACATGGCCATTAGCTCCAGATTATATGACACTTTAGTTCCATTATATACTTTCCCCACATCTGCCCCAGCTGCAACAAAACATGTCTCTCCTGCATTAGTCTCTACAGCTACAGCAGGCGCTACAACCTTCCAACAGTTTGACTTCACCCCCAAAGGCGCACTCCCCCACTGTCTCCCGAGACAGATGCCAACCAACTATTTTTTTGGTTGCTTTTCACAGAACAATTACAAGCAAAGGTATACAGAATCTTTCACAATACCCTCAGAATAAAGGGCATAAACAGCTGCAGCAAGATACCCAAATGTGCCCCTCACTGCACACACAGTATAAGGACCGCAACAACTAGCAACGGATCTATAACGGAATAGAATTCAACAGCCTACAGACTTCCACAGTAACAGAAACATAAATGCTATCATTCCACTAGATGCATGGGCTATAAAGGGCTCATCACATTGATGCAAAGTTCACATTGAATGCAAAGCAATCAGGCCAGCATTGCTGATCTGTATCCCACCTGCTTAACTGTGAGGCAGCGTTATCAGTTTCTCACAAGGCCTATTTGTAAGCCACAAATACTGAGGGCATGTGATTTACAGAGTCTAACTTTTGGTCCTGGGTTGAGTTACACAGGGGGAAACAGAATGCTGCTAATGAACTAAACTAAAGGGATGGCAATTTTACAGCAAAGGAATTACACAACAGGGAGGAAACAACTTTTAGTTTCTGAATAGGTTGTATCAGATACACATAGAGTCTACAATACAGGAAAAAGTGGCCTGGTAAATGTAAAGACCAGGCATAGGCAAACTCGGCCCTGCAGATGTTTTGGGACTACAACTCCCGTCACCCCTAGCTAACAGGACCAGTGGTCAGGGATGATGGGAATTGTAGTCCTAAAACATCTGGAGGGCCAAGCTTGCCTATGCCTGGTATAGAAAAATGGGGGGGGGGGTTTACCAATTATGTATCCCTATGCACAAAAGGATAGTTGCTCCAGCAAAAACTGCCATGAAGGAGGTAGGGGGGTGATGGAGCAATTTCCATAAATTCCCATTCCCTCTGCAACTCCCCACATCATGCCTCCCAAAATGTACTCCAGAAACTTGGGGGACCCTTTGGAAAAGTGCACTGGGGGGGCTTCCCCTCTCTTTCTGGACATAGAAGCTTTCTCTGGGTCGGAGAAAGCAGTCATAGTAGGATACAACCCATAATTTTCAAGAGATAGACAGATTTTCCTGCCTTTCTTCCATCAATGAACACATGTGTCTTCTATGTAGGCACTGATCAGATCAAGACCTGCTTAGCTTCAGCAAGATGGCTATACTAAGTTTCCTCAGATCGGACTCTAGAATATTTTGCTATGCAGAAGTTAATAACTAGTTATAAATCTAATTATGTCCACTTCCATCTTTATAGTTCTCCCAGTTATCACAGCTCTTGCAGAAATGCCAAGGAACCCTTCATGATCCTTTGTTTACATGTAAATCACCTTCAGAAGAAGGGCATATCCTAGATTTTCCAAATTCCTTTCAGCTTTGTGGGGAGCAGGAAGAGGGGGAGAAAAAAACCACCTGAGCTTTATCTGTATGACACTTTGTTTGTAGATCATTGTATGCCATAAACCTTCTGAGGAATGGATGCTGTTCATCTTATGATCTAATGGAACTGAGAAAATCCTGAGGAAAAATCCGACACCAGGACACCTTCAGGATCACAAGGCAGACTGCCAGTTCTAAAGTGTACTGAACTGTTATGTATATTGGAATCGTTAATACTGATGCTTTGAATCCCAGTACATTAATATGGGATCACAGGATCCAGTTTTGCAAACCAAGACTCAACAGGACCATTAACCTTCTCTCACTGATGATTAAGCTTGACCAGCAAGCAGACAATGGTCACAGCACAGAAACAAAGAACCTTGTGACACATTAAAGACTAACAATTTAATTGTGGCCAGCTCAACTCCAGGAAGCAGTTAAATTTTCCTTCTCTCCCTCACAGGCAACTGGCAACTTTCCTTCCCTACCTTACAGGATTCCTGTGCCTTTAAACAGCTGTGGAATGGGTGTGTGTATGGAAGTGGCATAAATTTTCCTGACATGAAGATGCAGCAATGGGAAAAAACAAAACCACTTGCTGGGTTATCACACACATATTTAGACAGCCAGTGTGATGTAGTGGCTAGAATCACGACTAGGACCCGGGAGACCAAGGTTCAAATCCCCACTCAGCCATGAAGCTCATTGGGTGACTTTAGGCCACTCACTGCATCTCAGCTTAACCTACCTCACTGGGTTGTTGTGGGGATTAAATGACGAGGGGGAAACCATGTACCGTATTTTTCGCTCCATAAGGCGCACCTGACCATAAGGCGCACCTAGTTTTTAGAGGGGGAATGCAAGGGGGGGGAATTATTTAAAGGGAGCACTGAGCAGAGCCTGTATGCATCTCAGGCTCTGCTCAGCGCTCCCTTTCACGAGCCACGTGGAGCTGTGTGTGGCGCTTGCAGGCTTTTCCCCGAGGTGGAAAAGCCCCCAAGAGCCGCAAACACGCTCCACACGCTCTTTAAAGGGAGTGCGGCTATCCCTGGCTTTTGCGGGAGGTGGGGGAAGTGACAGAGTGTGCGGCTTATGGGATAGCCGCGCGCAGCCTCTCCCGGGCAAGGGGAGCCTTCATCCCCTGCCTGGGAGAGACTGCGCGCGGCTAAGACTCCCCCAAGAGCAGCACTCCCTTTAAAGAGCATGTGGAGCATGTGTGCGGCACTTGGGGGCTTTTCCCCAAGGAGGGAGAAGGGCCCCTAAGAGCTGCACACACGCTCCATGTGGCTCTTTAAAGGGAGTGCTGAGCAGCGCCTCCCGCCTGCATTCCCTCCATAAGAGGCACACACATTTCCCCTTACTTTTTAAGAGGGGAAAAGTGCATCTTATAGAGCAAAAAATACGGTATACAACTTTGAGCTCCTTGGAGAAAAATGAGGAATATAAATGCAATAAATAATAATAAATCATAGTTTAGAACCATGGTTCCCAATGTGGGGCACATGCCCCACAGGGGGGCAATTTGATTTTTAAAGGGGGCAATTCAAGAATGAGTTATTAACAGCGAGTGGCCTTTTAGGCTTCCTCCACGTGAATAGCAGTTCACTTTTTGAATAATAAGAATTACATGTCGGGGGGATCAGGATTTTAGGGATGCTTAGGGTGGGCATGGCCAAAAAAAGGTTGGGAACCACTGGTTTAGAAGGTACAGGAGCTCTTTAAGAAATAGGTTGGCAGCCATGCAAGTAAATGAAAACAAATTGATTCTTTTACACAAGAAGTAGGAAAGTGGGGGTAATAGTTCAAGTCTGATTTGTTTTTAAACACACACACCTACATGCACACCGTCGCACACACCTGGAGGCCTTTAAGAGACATATATATATATATATATATATATATGCAGGTTTTGGTGTCTTCGGGTGTCTTCCCGTGTAAAAGTTGGGGTGTCTAGGCGACGTTTCGACGAGGTCTCACTCGTCATCTTCAGGCTGGTGCTTTCGGCTTCTTGTTACTGGAACAGAGCGGGATCTCAGTGTTTGAGTTCCTATAAATACTGTAGAGGGGTGTGGTGTATTGCCTCAAAAGTTCTGGGCAGAGGGGAAGTTCCCAGGCTAGTGTTCTTTTCTTCTTTTGTTCCTTAATTACTTGAGGGATATCTTGAGTGATTTCTTGAGTGATATTCTGAGTACCACTTAGGTGGGTCATTAGGTGTGGATTAGTTGCTAAAGCCTTCGTGTCTTGACCTCTTGAATTTGTGAAGAGTTTTTCTGGGAAGATGGCTGTACTGCACTTAGTTGTGCTTTGGCTTGGCTTCGTGTATAGGGGCGAGCTGTGGTTTTGTGCCCTGTGCCAGCCAGATCTGTGTAGGGATTGCAGGGGGGTGCAGCATCCGGAGGTGCCACTATGGTTTGGTTACTGGATGGTGTCTGTAATTTATCTGTGGAGAGGGTCTGGGTTTGGGTCTGGTGTGGTTGATTGGTGGTGGCGTTCTGTGTGCCTCTGGATCTGGTGTCGGTTTTTGTGGGGAGGGCTAATTTCCAGATGTCTGGCAGGCGGGACGTGTCGTCACGCTTGTTCATGTTGTGAGGGTGTTTCTCTATCTCGATGGCTTCCATGATTATTCCCCCAAAAACCAAGACACAGAAGAAAACAATGGCATGGCCCTCCTTCCTTATATCAAGGGCACTACAGATAAAATTAGCAAAATCCTCCATAAACACAATATCAAAACAGCCTTTTGCACCAACCAAAAAATATCCAATATCCTCAGAAACCCCAAAGATAAAATCCAGTTGGAAAACCAAGGGGTCTATGAAATACCCTGCAAAGTCTGCCCAGCCACGTACATTGGACAAACAAACAGACGAATAAATGCACGTATCGCAGAACACAAGAATGCCGTCAAAAAAGAAGAAAAATCTTCCTCTCTTTTCCAACACATGAAAGAAACAGGACACGAAATTAATTTTGCAGATTCCAAATTGCTCTTTAACATGGAACATCACCACAAGAGAATAATCATGGAAGCCATCGAGATAGAGAAACACCCTCACAACATGAACAAGCGTGACGACACGTCCCGCCTGCCAGACATCTGGAAATTAGCCCTCCCCACAAAAACCGACACCAGATCCAGAGGCACACAGAACGCCACCACCAATCAACCACACCAGACCCAAACCCAGACCCTCTCCACAGATAAATTACAGACACCATCCAGTAACCAAACCATAGTGGCACCTCCGGATGCTGCACCCCCCTGCAATCCCTACACAGATCTGGCTGGCACAGGGCACAAAACCACAGCTCGCCCCTATACACGAAGCCAAGCCAAAGCACAACTAAGTGCAGTACAGCCATCTTCCCAGAAAAACTCTTCACAAATTCAAGAGGTCAAGACACGAAGGCTTTAGCAACTAATCCACACCTAATGACCCACCTAAGTGGTACTCAGAATATCACTCAAGAAATCACTCAAGATATCCCTCAAGTAATTAAGGAACAAAAGAAGAAAAGAACACTAGCCTGGGAACTTCCCCTCTGCCCAGAACTTTTGAGGCAATACACCACACCCCTCTACAGTATTTATAGGAACTCAAACACTGAGATCCCGCTCTGTTCCAGTAACAAGAAGCCGAAAGCACCAGCCTGAAGATGACGAGTGAGACCTCGTCGAAACGTCGCCTAGACACCCCAACTTTTACACGGGAAGACACCCGAAGACACCAAAACCTGCATTCCTGTACCCGTGAAAATCTACGAAAACAATATATATATATATATATATATATGACAAGATCTTTGTCTTCCTTGATGTATCAATATGGAATGCAAGCACAATTAAGGTCTAGCACCAAACTTCCTGCATCCATTTAAACTTTGCTGGTGCACAAAGCTGTTTTGCCAAAGCATTTGCTGTTTTCCAAACAAGGGGTGGGGTTCTGCCCAGAGTCATTGCATTTCGCATTCATCCTTCCTCATCTCAGATGATGCCTCATTTCACAGGGCACTTGTTCCAGACGGAACCATGTGATGCATCCAACTTCCAAGAACACAGTGCTCAGCAGAGAGGCTGCCAGGACATAACCAACTGAAAATCTTTTTGCCAGACACAGAAATCTACCTTATGCCTTAATGTGCCTGCATTTACCTTCCTAACCCACCACACCTTTCCCTCAAGCCTCTACCATGTATTTAAAACGTATCATTTTAAAAATCAAAGCCTTTCTGTGACGGCAGAGAGCCCAGGTAATAGATACAATTAGCACCCACAGTTGTCGATTGCACCAGCTTCATTTTTTGCCCTTCATTACTAACTGATGTCATTGCCCAAGATTTCCCGTACAGCAGGCACAGGTCAGCTGAGTCTTCCTGACCACACCTGGGTTTGGCATCCTGATACATGGGCTTGGCTACATTTTCTGACTGGTGCTTCCTAGTTTGTTCAGCAGTTTTCCATGTTCCTGTTTGTGGAGGAGTGTTAGGGGTTCTCTCTCTCTCTCAAACACACACACACACACACACACACACAGATTAATGTTGCTTCTGTTACCTGCTCCCTGACTAGAAAGCACCAGCTTGATTAAAAGTGCTGCTTCAGAAATGTTTCAGCGATGCAGCTCAAAGGCCTCTTCAATAAAAGTAGTCAGCCAATAATAATAATGTTATTATTTATACCCTGCCCATCTGGCTGGGATCCCCCAGCCAATCTGGGTGGCTTACAGCATATCTAGAAACATAATAAAAACATCATGTGTTAAAAACCTTCCGATACAGGACTGCCTTCAGATGTCTTCTAAAAGTTGTGTAATTCTTTATCTTCTTGACACCTGAAGGGAGGGCATTCCACAGGGAGGGTGCCACTACCGAGAAGGCCCTCTGCCCAATTCCCTGTAACTTCACGTTTCGTAGTGAAGGAACCAGCAGAAGACCCTAGGAGGAGGACCTCAGTCCTGAGCGATGGGGGTGGAGGGCTGAGCGATGGGGGTGGAGATGCTCCTTCAAGTATACTGGGCCAATGCAGTTTAGGGCTTTAAAGGCCAGCACCAACACTTTGAATTGTGCTTGGAAACGTACTGGGAGCCAGTGAAGATCCTTTAGGACTGGAGTTATATGTCTCGGCGGCCATTCCCAGTCACCAGTCTTGCTCCTGCATTCTGGATTAGTTGTAGCTTCCGAGTCACCTTCAAAGGTAGCCCCACATAAAGTGCATTGCAGTGGTCCAAGCGGGAGATAACCAGGGCATGCACCACTCTGGTGAGACTGTCTGTGGGCAGGTAGGATCTCAACCTGTCTACAGATGGAGGTAGGAGACAGCTAAATTCAGTGCACTGCTACAGGAAAGAAGGCCAGCATTCAGTCTTGCATACTGAGTCCAAAATGCTGCTGCTGCTCTTACAACCAAAAGTGTGGCAGAGCAAGGATGGGCAAGGATGATGCAACACCAGCACAGCAGAGATGATGATGGCATCTCCTGGGGCACTATCTGCCAGTCTTTGGCATTTCAAATAAGTAAGTTTTTCTTAGAGAGATATCCACCAAGTAAGCCAAGCTGAAGGATATATATATATATATATATATATATATATATATATATATAGCCATGCACACCAAAATCTATGGGTTAAAGTACCACTTTTATTTTGCAAAACTCCAAAACCACTTTAATATGATAAACACAAATGTCACAGAATAGTGTGCAAGCTTTGGAATCCACCAGAACTCTTCATCAGGCTAGATGTTAAAGCGGAGATCACAATACGAAAGAAGCTGGGTTGCTTTAGAACAGGAGTCAGCAACCTTTTTCAGCCTTGGGCCAGTCCACTGTTCCTCAGACCATGCGGTGGGCCGGACTATATTTTGAAAAAAAAAATATGAACGAATTCCTATCCCCCACAAATAACCCAGAGATCCATTTTAAATAAAAGGGCACATTCTACTCATGTAAAAACACACTGATTCCTGGACTATCCACAGGCCAGATTGAGAAGGCGATTGGGCCGCATCTGGCCCAATGGCCTTAGGTTGCCTATTCCTGCTTTAGAAGCTATAATGTTTGCATTGGTCAGAAGTTCATTTTTGTTCTATAATCCTAGAAGTGGCATAGCTTTGGGGACATGGCTATGCATTGTCACCAACAGTGCTGCAGTTCAGAATTTTCCACTACACTACTGCTGTTTGCATCAAAATGTTTAAGCTACCATCACCCACTGAACAAAAAACAAACATTAATGCACCACATCAAAGCACCACAAGTGAAAATGGATTTAGGAGACTCTGGGGAGAGGAAAGAAGTAGCCACAGAAGATGACATGAACCAGATCTTTGATTTGTTTAATAAATGTTATTTCATGGCTAGCCATTTGAAGACTGAGCAACAGCTGTGCTAGATAATTAGATGAGATTAAAAGAACAAGGGTTATATTATATAAGTTATATAATAATAATAGTCTCCCATTGGCACTATCCTCAAGTTAACATGCTCGTATTGGAGGGGTGAAGGTCAGGATGACCAATGGAGAGCCAGGCTAAGGACCTCTAAAGCCATTTAAGAACCTCTGACACCATTTTGAGAGCAAACTAGAAGCTAAAAGCATAAAGTCATTTTAGCAAGCTAAAGACTATTTCTCTTTCTCCTGTTTACCACTTTGCCACCTTTTGTAGAGGCAGCTTGCCCCTGCAGGAAGTTTGCCAGTTGAGGTTAAGCCATTTCTGAGAAACGACCCCTGACAAAGGCAAGTAGCAGGATGTTTGCTGACCGCCAGGCTCCAGGTGCTAAACCACACGACTCACTTCGGCACATTTCTAGGAAGCATGTGGTCAGGGGTACTTCCTGGAAGTAGTACAGAGGTTAAGTAGATTATAAGCCAGTAGCGCCACCTAGTGGAATAGGCAACTTGGAACCGAAAAGGACACACCAATTTATTCATTGGTTGAGCTTTAATGAATATGCATCAATGACCATAGGAAATTGTCAATCATTGGCTAAAGGGATGCCAAGGGGCTGAACTATGCTTAGCAAGAAGGTATATGAGTTAGCTACCCCCAAGGAGGGGTGGGCATTCTTCATTTTCCTGAATGCACCCTATTTGCTTTTTGTCGGACAAAAATCCAAATAAAAACTTTTTCTTTAAGAAACTTTGCTGCCTGATTTTTACATTCCTGGTCTGAATACCGATGTCCCTTTCATTTCTGGTGCCAAAAGTGACTCGGATCAGAAGGACTTTAAGTGTCCTCAGAGACCAGGAGGCAGCTCCCTTGCCCTCTGGGCAGAGACGGCGGAGGGCCAACAGACCTCCTGGCTTCCAAGTGCACACCGAACCTTTTCTTCGGAGGGGGGCAGAAGGCAACTTGACCCTCTTGCTGTATCCTGGGACAGAGGACAACGGATTTGAAGAGCCGAGGTTGGGAGGACAGGGCAGAGAACAGCCGGCTGGGGTGAGTACATGGCAACAAGCCCTGAGGACATAGGAAATCCTCCTTTTAATTAAGGAGAAGGGAGATACTGATCACATCTCCAGCGTGGATAGTGGCATTAAGGAGAAGGGTTGACTCCCTGACAACCACCCACGCTTTGGTATTAGGAAGGAGAGAAAGGGGGGGGCACAGGGTGGTTAGTGTATGGTACAACGTCTGGCGAGAGAGGCATTTTGTGCATGTATGTGTGTTAGCCCGGGGCATTCCCCTGGGGTCGTAGCAATAAGTACTCCTTGCGAAGTGAATGTGTGAGTGTTTGGTGTGGGGACGCTGTACAGGGCCATACTGAAAATGGGAGGGGGAGGCTTGAAAGGCTTGAAAGGTCCAGTAATCCCCCTTCAATGTATGTTAAACAACTTCAAGAAAGGATTCAGTGGAGACTATGGCATAGACCAGGGGGGACATCCTGACCAGATTCCCTATATAGACAACTGGCTGAAGGTGGTAGATGACCACCCCCCCCGGTTGAAGAAATGCAGGACTGAACATTGCAAAGTCACTCCCTCATGTCAGGTTTTGGAGAGGGAAGATGTCCAGAAGAAGTACAGTGTTTATGGAGAACAGTGTACAGAGCAGTAAGCAGTTATTACTGCATTAACAGAGGAAAAAATAAATAAATACCCACTTTCGAGAAAAGACCATGAAACAGGATGCTATTATAGAATTAATGTAACAGGATCTTGAGCAGACAAATGAAGGACTTAATAGATTAAACACAAGTCATTTAGATGAGAGGTCTCAACTAATTCAAGACCTCCAGAGGCATGGAAGAGAATTTGACAACCTCAGAGAGGTTTTAGCTGAGAAAGACAAAGAAATTTCTGCTATTATTTCAAATACAAATGTGTATTCTGAGCAGATTAATATTCTGAAATGTCAGATCAAGTGCAAAGAGGATGAAATGCAAGACAGGGAAATAGTGTTGTCTAAGGCTGAAAGGGAAGTCCAGTTACTGAAAAATCTACAAACCAAAGGTGTGAACAGTGGAGACAGAAAGCTTTCAGAACTTTCTGAACAGTTAAGTGCAATAAAATCAGAACTGGCTGAAAAAAAAAAAAATGAAAACGCTAGTAAAACAAAAGAGAATGAAGAATTTGTTAGGCAAATCAAAGAGACTAGCCAAACAGTTAAAGATCTTCATTCTGCAATCAATACTTGTGATGTTACTTACAACAACAAACTCATGGAGTGTGACTCACAAATTAAATTGCTTAAAGAACAAATAAGTATATCAACTAAAAAATTGCAAGAAACAGAAATAGAATGTAAGAAGGAAACAGACCATCTTAAATCCCAGGTCGATGAACATATCTCTGCAAAGGAGAAATTGAACAAGTTACTAAAATTAAAAGAAAAACAGAGAACAAAGTTTTGTGAACGAGCTGAAATCAGTGAAAGATTCACACAACCAGCTCACTTTACAAAATGCAAAAGAAGGGATGAAGATTTAGCTAATTTATCCAGACAACTTGCTGAACATACTGACCATCTATAAATTGTCAAAAGGTCACTGCAATAAAAGGCAGAGATTGTGATATCCCTAAAAGACAAGCTTAAAGTTGTGGAGCAGCAGCCTTTGCAGAATCCTGATCCAAGGCCTCAGTATTTTAGCAAAACCTCTAAATGAGAGTACCAGAGGAAGGGAAAGAGACCCCTTTGAGTGGGGACCAGCCCAACAAGAAGCCTTTGAGACTATTCCACAGTGAAAGGCTGGCCACCCTGTCTGCGGGCTGTCACTGCCACCGTCACACTAGTGGAAGAAGCAGGCAAGTTCATGTTTGGCCAGGAGATGCATGTGAATGTGCCCCATTCGGTTCTCACCCTTATGGAATATAAGGAGGCTGAAACAGGCTTTGCCCAACCCATTGAGAAGTCTGCAGGCGCAGTGGAAGCTTGTGAAGCAGACGTGCCTGATGTTCTAGAGAGACCAAAGGGTCCTAGCCATTTTAAGGGCCAGCGTTGATTCTTGGCTGTTGGCAATACTCCAAGGGAGGAAGCCCTGGGTCGCATGGCAGGAACTGAAGACAGCATGTCAGGCCACAGTGGCAGCCAGACCAGAGGGGGCTGGGCTGTGGGACGCCCAGAAAGCCCAGAGGGGGCTAGAGGATGCCCAGAAAAAGTACCAAGCCCAGAGGGGGCTGAGGCTGTTTTGGGAAGCTGTTTCTACGCTTCAATAAATCTGTGTGATGGACTGTGGGCTGGAGAGAGGCTGAGAGCTGGGAAGAGGAAGGCAGTTACAAGTTGTTCCTCAGGCAGCAGAGCACCCAGAAGTGGGGGTGCAAGCCAGGCAAGCCGTTTCAAGAGTTCTAAGAAAGCCAAAGTCTCCAAGAGTTATTTGTCCTCTGAGGTGAAGTCCAACAGCGAAAGGCATTGCCATGCAATTGGCAGCTGGATGCAAGGCTAACATCTATATTGATTCTAAATATGCCTTCTTAACCCTGCATGCGCATGGCGCCCTATGGAAAGAGCGGGGCTTGAGTGGAGCCCACGGGAAAGCTCTGAAATACGTTCCAGAAGTTGAGACGTTACTGGAAGCAGTATGGGTCCCGAAGAGATTGCCGTGATGCACTGCAAAGGCCATGGGAGAGGCTGGGACATGGTCACTAGGAGCAACCGGAAGGCAGACAACGCAGCTCGTGAAACAGCTTTGAAACCTCCACCAGCACTCAACGCAGCCCTCATCCCACAACTCACTCCAGACGATGTGGAACCACGCTACACACCGGAGGAACAACAGTGAGCACGCCAGGAAGGAGCAACACTCCAGGAGGGATGGTTCCATCTACCAGACAACCGTGTTTTTGTGCCCCAGCATCTAGCCAGCGTGATTGTAAAGAACTACCACGAGTCTACTCACATAGGAAGCCCAGCTGCTAAAACACACCTTGGGAGAATACTCTACATCCCCAACCTATCCCAACTAATTGCTGCTATCTCCCAAAAGTGTGTCCTGTGCGCCAAGAGCAACCCTAGGCAAGGCCACCTCCTTCCACCGGGCGTACAACACGTGGGCTTTACCCCTATGGAAAGCCTGATTGTGGACTTCACTGAATTGCCTCCAGTTAGGGGTATCAAATACCTGCTTGTGTTTGTCTGCACCCTGATAGAGGCATACCCCACTAGAACAGAGATACCTCGTGAAGTGTCCAAGAAACTGTTACATGAACTCATACCCCGATTTGGCCTCCCCAGAAGTATTGGCAGTGACAATGGCCCTGCCTTCATTGATAAAGTTGTGCAAGAAGTGTGCAAGGCGCTGCAGATAAACTGAAGGCTACACACAGCCTACAGACCCCAGAGTTCGGGAAAACCTGAGGGTATGAATCGCACCAGGAGACGGGACTACACTGGATAGATGTCCTGCCCATTGCCTTGTTTCAGATTCGGAGCGCTCCAACCAAGAGACTGAGACTATCACCCTTTGAACTTTTGTATGGCAGGCCACCCCTTTCGTCCGAGACATCCCCGCCAGTTTGGGGCGGGTGGGAGATCACATCACTCAGGAACAAGTGCAATTCCTGTCCCCGTGTGTGTTTGCTTCCCTTTCCAGGTACTACCTCGAGCCTACACTGTGCAGTCTCGCTGAGCCGGTCCACCAGTTCCAGCCGGGTGACAACGTGGAAGCGCAACCCCCTCATCCCTAAAGTGGCGAGGCCCGTATACCGTCCTCCTCTCCATCCCAACTGCGGTGAGAGTAGCCGACGTGATTCCCTGGGTGCATCACACGCGTCTGATCATCACCCCTGCGTCCGACGCCACCGGGAGTGCGTTGGGGCCACGGGCAACGAGATCCTGCGACTGATCATCACAAGGACTTTCACAAGGACTTTCCCCTTTTCTCTATTATGTTCTGTATTGATTTGCTCTATGTCCTATTGCCCTGACCCCACCGAGCCATACCGACCCTATTGGCCTGCGGACCTCTGCTACGACTGGTTCGTCTTGCCAGTGGTAAGAAACGGCGTTCTCATTGGTTATTGGGAACAGGGCTTTGATGAGGTTGCCGTATTGAAACATCCCACTACCCCACTGTGGCTTCTCTTCCACACCACTGTCCAGCGCACATGGGTACTGCTCCTACGGGAAGTTGCAGAGACGGTCGAAATCTATCGAGTTCTGGACCGCTCTTGCTGTTGTGGGGGGGTAACCAACTGTCACTCAGGGGGTAGAGCACTGTACCAACCCCATCTGGTAGACCAGGTCCTAATCTTAATCCAGGTGTTGCATGGGACGGAGCCTATCTTAATGCAAATATTGCAGGGGAGGGAGCCTGAACCAGGTGCGCATTGAAATTGCTGTACAAGTGCCAGTAAATCCTGCAGCCCCACCTGTGGTTGTCATGGTGGCTCGAGCCTCCCAAAAATCCCAGAATACTGCCTGAACTACTGGGCCTGGTAACTCCACATCTAATACCCTTGAATGTGGTAGGGTATTCTTGTGGCTGCATAAGGGTTGCCACCCCAGGCTTCAGCCTCCATAGGCCCTGGTCAGAGACCACGTAGGTGACCTCCACCCAGTAGGACCAGCCTTTGAACTTTACAGAGTCTATTGTCATCCCTATAGCTCCCGAGGCCTAACAGTGTATCAGTCCCAGAAGGCCACTTTTCCCTGTGTAGAGTGGGAATGTTTTGTGTGTAGACGCTGTTCACGCCTCAGTAGGGCCAGGAGTTAGAGGCCCACATGACCTGGCCTTCGTGGGCCACCATCCCTTTGGCCTGTGGTAGTACCCTTTTTGTGGTATTTCTGTGTTGGTGGTACAGTTCTTTGTTCTGGGGCACCAAACATTCCTCGAATCAGGATGTGGATCATACCCTGCCTCCTGATGGTTCTCACCTCTCAAATGGCCATAGGGTGGAAGGAGAACACCTTCCTGAACATGACCACGGCTGTGGCCAAGAGCCTGAACCCAAGAGTGCTGGGTATGCGTGCGAGGTCAAGATTCTGAATACCACCTACGTGGTTCCCCAGCACCATATTTGAAGACTTGACAGGGTCATAGAGGAAGGCCAGTGTATCCACAGGAGTGTACATTTCCTGGCTCTCTATGATATTGTACCTATAGGTCCATCAAGCGAAAATGGAGAACCGTGCCGGTCAGCATTTTCGTGATGGAAAGGGGGGAATGGAGGGGTGAAGGTCAGGATGACCAATGGAGAGCCAGGCTAAGGACCTCTAAAGCCATTTAAGAACCTCTGACACCATTTTGAGAGCAAACTAGAAGCTAAAAGCATAAAGTCATTTTAGCAAGCTAAAGACTATTTCTCTTTCTCCTGTTTACCACTTTGCCACCTTTTGTAGAGGCAGCTTGCCCCTGCAGGAAGTTTGCCAGTTGAGGTTAAGCCATTTCTGAGAAACGACCCCTGACAAAGGCAAGTAGCAGGATGTTTGCTGACCGCCAGGCTCCAGGTGCTAAACCACACGACTCACTTCGGCACATTTCTAGGAAGCATGTGGTCAGGGGTACTTCCTGGAAGTAGTACAGAGGTTAAGTAGATTATAAGCCAGTAGCGCCACCTAGTGGAATAGGCAACTTGGAACCGAAAAGGACACACCAATTTATTCATTGGTTGAGCTTTAATGAATATGCATCAATGACCATAGGAAATTGTCAATCATTGGCTAAAGGGATGCCAAGGGGCTGAACTATGCTTAGCAAGAAGGTATATGAGTTAGCTACCCCCAAGGAGGGGTGGGCATTCTTCATTTTCCTGAATGCACCCTATTTGCTTTTTGTCGGACAAAAATCCAAATAAAAACTTTTTCTTTAAGAAACTTTGCTGCCTGATTTTTACATTCCTGGTCTGAATACCGATGTCCCTTTCAGTATAGGTGTTATTCTAACGTTTGAAGAGGAATAGAATTGTCACAACTAGCACAATGCATATAAGTCTTTGTGCAAGGAGAATGAAGAAAGGCACAATGCCTACCATTATAATTTTATCAGCATGTAACATTTAAAAACCCCCACTATGGAGTGATGTTTGCATATTCAACTGGTGATGAATGCTAGGAAATCCTGCCTCCGATGAGATAGATGATAAACTTAAGTCCGGAAATGGCTTCACTGTTTTCTATACTCATTTGTCAAGGTATATGGGAGCTGGTAAAATTGCTGGAGTCAACTTACTATATTCATTTCAAAGGAGATGATTTTTTAAAAAAAGGTTTATTGAGAAGGATGGAAGAGCTCTTTTTTATAGCTTGCACATGAGACGGAATAATTTTGCTACAATGAAAGATATTTCAATTTAGACTTAATGAGAATTCACAATATGAGTGGACATTTAGCAATCACATTGCAACATTATCTGATTTAATATTTAAACCGGAAATGGAGCATTAAAAGGCTAAAATGGTTTCATTCTAGGTGTACAGCCATGACACGGCCTTAAGCTGTCTCTTGTAGCAAAAGTGGCAATAGATTCCAGAGACAAGACATATCTATCAAAGGTTGAATGCAACCCCCCCCCCAACCCATGAATGGTAGGGAAATTGCCTCTAGCATTGTTCCGCAAACACTTATGCAAGAGTCTGCAGACGCGTTTGTGTAATGTTATAATAGGTAGGTTCTATAGCAGCTCTCGTGCTTCCGCCTGTGTGACCTCTTGCAAAAGAATGTGTTTTGAGTTTGAGTTTAGTTTCACTTTTCTTGCACGACGTTCTGGTATGACATGTAAAATGTCATTCCAAGGTCAGATCCACACCATACATTTAAAGCATATGGCTCCCCCCTAATAAAAAATATTCCTGGGAACTGTAGTTTGCCAAGGGTCCTGGAAATTCTTGCTCTTTGAGAGGCAACCTCTTTATTGTCCGGATCTGTAAATGTCACCAGGGATGGTTATGGATGGAAGCAAGAGCTGCCTATAAAAGGTTTGATGTGGTAGAAGTAGGTGCACCTCATGTGCAAAAAAACCCTGGTATGATGCAGGGTGCAGGGAGAACTGAGGCAGCCAAATTAAGACATGCTTAGTGAATATAGAAGGTTCTGGTCTGGTGCAGAATGAAAAGAAATAAAAGGAAACTGGGGAACTGTGGAGCAGGAATAGAATGAAGTGACTGCAATACCAAGCTGAAGAAGCACTCCCCACTGCAATATTTTGTGGCAGTCCCGTTTAACTTGTAACTACAATAACTCAATTACAGTTTTATATCAAGAAAATAGGAACATTAGCACTGTATTTTATATTGTTGTTGTTGGCATCTGTCTGTCTCAAGAGACAATGGAGTGTGCTTCAGGGGGTGAAGTCAAACCACATGCCTCTTTGCCCAGGCATCTCCTGGCAGTTGCTGCCAGTTTTCACTGCCCCTGAATTAAGCTGATGATGTTTTAATGAAGTGTTTTACCATACTGTTCTCACTGAGACACTCCTGCTGTTATGCTGTGTTTCTTGTCATAAGGCGCTCTGAGATCCTATCTAGAAATTATTTGAAATAAATCCAGGGAGAAGTCCTGCCTGAAGGCCTCCTGCTTTCTGCCAAAAATATGTTTCCATGGTAACCAGAAGCAGCTCTCTCCTCTGAATAAAGTTCTGCAACAAAAACAACCATCCAAACCCTTTCAGTCTTAGAGAAGCTTAATGACACTTACAAATTCACTCATGCACCTCGTTTAAAAAAAAATAAAAATGAAAAGCCCTTACCTAACCTCAAATACTTCATAAGCAATAAACATGTTATATAGATTCACATACTGAACCCTCTTGCAACCTAGCCTTCACACAACCACCATTTTCCTTCCCTTCCCTTAGTCTTTCAGGTTAGGGCCAATACTCAAGCAAAAGACACAATGGACCAGTGACCACCTACCCAGGTACCAAACCTTTGTTTTCTTCTTTATATAGTAGCTCACTTTGCTATATACAGAAGATACCATTGCGCAAACTCAGGACGCAAGGGAGAAACATGCTAAGAGGAAGGCATGCTTGGCAAATCCACACCATGGATCAACTCCTGCCCGGAAACCAATGTCCCCAATGTGGAAGGATGTGTGGATCCAGAATTGGCCCCTACAGTCACTTACTGTTTATGAAAGACAATCTTACTTGGCTACGAATGATCAACAAAGAAGAAAGACAGAAGATACTTGATACAATACCAAACTGCGCCCAGCCATGTGTCTCTCCCTATATTTTCCAGCAGTTGTTTTGACCACCACTTTCTCACCTACCTTTCCTAAAAATCTGGCAAGTTGCACACCTGACTCAAGGTGCTTCTTCATACCAAATTACTTACACGAAAAATCACAACGTGTAGAATTTATACTTTATAACAGGAACACAGTAGAAATCCACACAGCCTTACATTTAGTGTTGTTCCAGAACCTCTATGGTACCATTAAAGTAAGTAACAAGTAAGCAACAAAATTCATTTACGCTTTCTTCCCTTTTACCAGCAATGGAGTATTGCTAATTTTCAAATTTCATGCTGGCAGACTCTCTCTAAGCATTGCAGCATGACCAAAGGAATGGCTTGCAATCTACTGCCAACTGAATGAGCTCATTCACCAAAGCTAACATATTGTTACCAGCTAAGGATCCTGAACAGCAGCATTAAAGCATGTGTTCAGCTGCAAATCCTAGAAAGGACAGAACTGGAGTATTCAAAGCTTAAGTGTGTTCAAAGCAGAAGCCTACTGTGTTCAAAACTTGCTAACACATATCCCAAGGTATTATTTAGATGCAGCAGTTTTAGAAAATTATTGCACACTGGTTTTAATGTTTTCATTTTGGTTTTCAGCAGGAAATAAGTTATACCGCAACTGTGCCACTTATATCACACATTTCCAAATAAGGATGCTGCTAAGGTGGAAATGCCCATAGTCAAATTTATCAACCGTGATGGACCAGGGTATAAAATCTAGGCGTGGGGGGAGGGGGAGATACATTCCCACAAAATATTTCCATAAGCAGGCACTCATGGGATCACTTTAAAAAAGGGGAAGTCTCACTAACTCTCTCTCCACCCGCAGGCTGCTCAAGACAACTGCAAAGGCAACCTCAAGCTCCAACAGAGAGATCTTAATATTAAGGATTTCTCTATGGACATGCGACCAAGTTTTGTTACCCGTGCACTGCATGCCTGGCAATTCAGCTGAAGGAAGAGGGACCAGATTCTAGAAGACACAGATGTACATCAGATTTACCCAGGGCACTGAGATACTCTCAAATGCTCCTAAAATCGGATACTAGAGCTCCACGCGATTCCATACATTTCAATCCTGCAAATGTTGCCTGTGCCCATGCTCATCATCACCAGTTTGAACAGCTCACCACAACCAGCCTGTAGTATATTGTGATGGCATCACACCAAGAGAGCTTTTTATAACAGCACGTAGGCATAGAGATGATCTCCTTCACCTGCTTGCCAGCCTACTAGTAATTTTAAGCCCATGTGAATGTATCAGAAGCCAAAAAGCTTTATGCCATAAAGTAAAAGCCAAACTATGTCAATTCCCCCACCCTTAGGAAGTGGGTCATCAACACTTTTCTAAATTGCATATTTTACATTTGAACTCTCAACTAGTTCAGCTAGTCCAGCTCGATGACACAATCACAGTACTATGGAGTAAAGGTACTATGTGGCTAGGTGTTTAGTTCTCTTATTGTTACTAAAGGCTCATTGCAAAGCAAAAAGATTTCACAGCTGCACTAGGAAAGGACAACACTCAGCACAGCAGCTGATCTGCCTCTATAGGGCATGATCGTGCAAGCTGTCCACTTCAGGTTGACATATGGGTCCTGCAGCAAAAGGAGCAAAAATTGGGTATAACCTTGGCCTCTGATAGGGTTCAGTTCCAGAGCACAGAAAAGAAATAACAGTAACAGTGACCCACCGTCTAGTAACAGGGGATGAGGGATAAGAACTTCCAGATCAGCTTAAGTCAAAACACTTTTAGAAATTATGCACTCAGAACTGCACAGATGGCATGCACAGAATGGTTGTGTAGGGGATGCTGGCAACTTCACAGGAAACATGGAGAGGTGGCATGGAAGTCATCATATATCCATCTTCCTTAGCCTAATGCCCTTGGGATATATGGAGGGTTCCAGACCGAGGAAAACTGCTATATAAGAATCGCAGCCAGAATGTGTGCAGCTAACTCCAATAACCTTCCAAGGACCCAGCAACGGTTATGAGGCTTTAATATATGCAACGGGATTCCCACCTGGAAACATCAGAAGGAACCAGGAAGGGAGGACCTCTCCACCTATGTTAAAAGTTGGCCATTTGACCTGAGGCTGCAAAAGAACTGCAGTGTTAACTCAGCATGATTAACGAAAAAGAGTAATCTGAAGGGGAGGGTATGTTACTTTGAGTGGTTTAGTTGGAAAATAAAACGTTAAAATGAGCAGAACTAGTTTTTGAACGGGGAGAAGCGAAAATCAAAGCCCCCAGCCCAGTCCTTCTCCCCGCCCGCTTTCAGTCTTTATTTTCCCAGCATATTTAGCATTTCAAAAGGATAGAATCTGGCAAAAGATCCAGACATTACCCAGTCACAAGACCTAACCAGTCACAATGAATGGAATGGGATGTCATGTGAAAGTGTGCTGTCTACACATGTGATGTAATCGCTTTGGCCTTGACCAGCCTCTCTCACAATACAAGTGAACAGATTATGAAATGACTGATTTCTGAACCCTCTGATTATTCAGCAAACACAGGGAAAAGGGAACAGCAAACACACAGAAGTTTGGTTCTGTGGTTGTAGATTGCTAACATGGAGAACCAAATGGAGCAGCAATGAGACTAATTACAAGAAAGAAAAACTAATATGACCCCAAACTGCAATGGAGAAGCTCTTTTTATGAATGCAAGTCTACTGGGGAGAAAGTCACAGATGCAAGGAAATGATGATGCGAAAACACTGGGTTGTGTCTGAGTAAAGTACACATTGAAATCAATGGGCTTAATGATTAGCTTTCAATGGGTCTACTCTGAGTATGACTTAGTAAGGTACCACCTGCAATGCTCAAGCAAATTGTTTTATTTTGCTTGTATGTTCAAAGCAGATAGAATAACTATCTGAGCTTGTTCAGATCTCTAGAACAGTGTTTCCCAACCGGTGTTCCGCGGCACACAAGTGTGCCGTGAGACGTTGCCTCGTGTGCCGCGAGATGCCTGGAGGGAGGCGGGCGAGTCGGGCGGCGAGAGGCGGGGCGGCGGCGGCGAGGAGAGGCCGCGCCTCCTGCTGCTGCCTGGCGCTCCTCCTCGCAGCCGGCAGCGCTGCCTGGGCGCCTCCGCGCGACTCTGCCTCGCTGGGTTTGGTCTCCCAGCAGAGACGGGTCACACGCGCCCCTCCCTCCCTCCCTCAGCCTGCGCGGAGGGAGAGCCAGAGAGAGGCATCGCTCCTGCGCGGCGGGAGAGGGAGCAGCCGGAGCGATGCCCCAAACGAACGCATGGGACCGGAGGAGAAATCCTCTCCGAGGCGGATTGAGCGCAGCTGAGAGAAGCCTTTTGAGGAGCTGCCGTGTCCCCTGGAAATCCCCTTCCCAGCTCTGCCTCAGCCGCCGCCGCCTCAGTTGCCGCCGTCCCTCAGTCCCTCGCTCTGCGGCCTCCTCCCACCCCCAAAGCTTGGAGGTTCCCCAGCAAGGGGGAGGGAAAAAACTTTCACTTTTGTGCGTCCCTCCCGGCGTGACGCTGCGCGCTGACGTCACGGGGCGGGGCTTTAATGGTGGTGTGCCGCGAGATTTTTTTTCAGTAAACAGGTGTGCCGTTGCCCAAAAACGTTTGGGAAACACTGCTCTAGAAGCAGAAATGAGGACTTGGTTTAGAAATATCCTTTCACTGTACAAAAGTGCGATATGATTCTAGTGATCATGGAGTCACCTCAATCCTTTTGTCCACTCCTAAATATACAGAGCTACCCTGAAAATAAGCGCTGAGCAGCCTGACCAGAGATGGTCACTGATGCATTCTTCCATGAAGATAGTAATGTTTCCTGTTCTACTCTCCAACTGCTGTTATATGCTTCACTTTGTACATGGCTTGCTTCATACACAGAGATGGTGAGACCTGTAACCCAGCAACACCTGGAGGGCCACAGGTCTCACCCTTCTACATCCCTGCTTACGTTCTACCACTACAGTGCAGTGCTCATTCCACACCATGCCCCATTTCCACAAGGCTGAGATCTATGAAACCGGCAGCTATCTCCATGAAGCTGTAATTCTCAGCATACGTAGGAGCATTCTGGCAGTACTAACACAAGGCAAGACACCAGTTGCTATCCTAACCCATGAGTTGACAAATAGTCATACTGGGCAACGAGGTTGTTTGCATGCATCAGTATGCATGTGTGTAAATTTAGAACACATACACTAAGGACATACAGTAGTAAATTAAAAACCAAGTAGTCTAAACATCATTTGAAAACAAATTCAGAACCTAATACTGAACGCAATTTTCTCCCTCCCTCCTATTTTCACAAATGACCTACAGGAGAATCACATGGGCTCTGTGATGGAAGAAAGGCAGAATATCAATACAAGAAAAATAAATATTAGAACTGTCAGCTCATCATGGGGTTGCTCAACAGATGAGTAGCACACGTCTGTAATGTTTTATGCTAAATCGCCTAAATACTTACTACCTCTCTGGCCACAACAAGACATCTTTAAATGGCAACATCTAAGAAAACTGTAGAGAGGAATCACAAATGCTTAACATTATAAAATTGTTTTAAAACACAGTGTGTAAGCTTTTAGGCTAGAGTGGGCCTAAGTTTTTCCTTAGGACTTCATTTTAAACATATACGTACTGGGGAGAGCAAATAGCAGAAGACTAACATTGTGTTGATTTATAGCCCATGTTATACAGCCCAATAGCCTGTGCAGCTTTTAAAACTGAAAGATTTAAAAATATTATATTGGGTTAAGAAACAAACATAAGAGGTGTCCTTAGAATGAATGATGTTGTTTAAGATTCCTATCGAAAACATGTACGCATTGTATCAGAAGACACAGGGTGGAGTTTTTGAAGCCATACTAGCAAGTTCACATAAGGCTACATTCCCAACTCCTAAAACATTTGGGAACCTATGGCCCTCTGGGTGCGAATGGACTCTCAATTCTCATTATATGCCGTCAGTATGTCCAATGGTCAGAGCTATTAAGAACTGTAGTTCAATAAGATCTCTAGTCTCTAGGGTCATACATTTCTCATTCATCATACACTACTTACTGAGGACCAAAATCCTGTGCACACTTACAAGGAGCCAACCCCAGTGAACACAGTGGGGCTTAAGTCAAAAGGGGAATGTACTGCGGTGTTGTAACACATAGCACATATATCACAAGAGTATGTGTGTGTGTGTGTGTGTGTGTGTGTATATATATATATATATATATATATATATATATATATATATATATATCACATAGTACATATATCACAATATTTGTGTTGCATGCATCTTTCAAGATGTTCAGAGCTGCATGTGTCTTTTTCTGACCTCTTGGTTGAGTTCAAGTCCTACATCCCCTCTCTACATCACATCAACTTGAATGTTGAATAAAGTCTTTCCCCAACCTGAAGCTCAGTGCAGCAAAAAACCAACAGCATATTCCTAACCATGCCTATGAAGAATCAAGTCCTACGGAGCTCAAAGAGGTTTACATGCAGGGTAAGTGAATTCAGGACTGCAGCCTAAGGCACCTCAAAGCAGAGAGAGGTGCCTAAGGCACCTCAAATGGGAGGGCACATCCTAGTCTAAAGGCAGCCACAGGCCTGGCCCACCAGCTGCGTCGAACACTTTACCCATGAGGGGAGGCTGTTACGAAACAGCTGCTGAACATGTGCAACACGTCTTAACCATTTCAGAGCCATTTAAACATTAGGATCAACTCCATCCCTCGCGGAGCGCTGCATTCGCTCTGCGTCCCAAAGCGACCTGTAGGACCTGCAAAAGAAGCAATTTCTCCCCTCGCCTTTCGATCTGCAGAACGAGTCGACCAATGCGCCCGCCGTGAGCGCAGGGTAATCCCGGTGGCTGCTGCATAAGCAAAAAGAGAAAGAAAGAAAGACAGAAGAGAGCGGGGCGGATAGGGAGAGATAGGGAGAGAGAGAGAGAGAGAGAAAAGCTGGATGCATAAGAGGGAAAATAACTCGCACAGAGGCACCTCGATGATCCGGGCACAATGCATGCACTTTGCTCACTCACCTGAACGCAGAGCCTTCCTTGGCCGCCTGACAAGGAGAAGCCGAGTTGCTGCTGCTACTGCTGCCGCCGCCCCTTTTGTTAAACAGCTTCTGGAGCAGCGTGGGGGCCATGCTGCCGCCCTAAGCTTAGGGAAGCATGCGTGGGGAGCCAGGAGACACCTGCGCCAGGTCGCTCCGCTGGCCGCGGTCACGAGTCGCTCGCTACTGCTGCTGCTGCAGTAGCATCCATGCCAGCCACGATCTGGCCAGCCCGAGTTGCGCTTCCAGCGCTCCGCCTCGCCCCGCCGCCCCCTGAGCCGGCGCCTCCCTCTCTTCCCAGACAGGCATTAATGGAGGCGGCCAGTCATATGACTGGGAGCGAGCCAAGCGGGTTTGCCCGGCGGCACGCACAGCTCCCCCCTGCGGCCGGCTCGAGTTCCGCAGCCCCGCAATCCAAGCCTGGGAGCTTCCCGAACGCGCAATCCCCGCCCGGTGTTTTGTCATTGGATACGCGGGGATTCCGAGCCTTCCCCGGGCGCGCCGCAAGAGGCACGCTTAAAGGGACGCGGGTTTTGCCTTCTTTCTCTGATCAGTCTCAGAGGGCCTTGGATGGAAGCGAAGGGGATGCGAGAAGATGATGGGAAAGGAAGGATGGCCTCCTTTTCACACTGTGGTTCCATATATGGCACAATGCAATATTTCCGGTTTCACGAAATCAACACACAAGTACTACGCATAAAGAAGTACTGCAAATGTTAAAAGTAACTGGATTTTCAGTTATTAATCAGTAGCAGCCTCCTGCCGAAAGAAAGAAAACCAGTGGATTTCAACATCAGTGGTTTAAATCAGTGTAGTCTGGGATGATTCAGTTTGCCATCTTGATTCAAAATAGTGTCCAATCGTATCCAAATATAGACAAAAACCTGCTCCTTGATCTCAAGAACCATCATGCGAAATATGATTATGCTATTTTAGGAGGTGTCCAAACCCCACCCCCACCATAGCAAACAATCAGCTTACCAAAATATATACAGTAGTAGATTATATCACAGGTGAGACCAGCTCTGGTTTTTTAGGCAATCACCACTATAAAGGCCGATGCATTTCTTTAAATACATTTCTGCATCTTCTGAAGTTTGGCTTTGCTCTAAACATTTTCACATGCAGCCTTATCCTGTTTAGAAGCCACTGTTTTCTGTGCAGTTTGTTTATAGGAAAATGTATATAGCTGTGCCTACATGCACTCAAGCTGGCAGCCCAAGCCTATGCATGTTTAGTAAATTCAATGGTCACTTAGTTCAATCAGACTAATAATATGGATCTCTTTCAGTGGCTTCAGACTGGTTTCAGACAGCAGCAATATAGTCACCCTGGCATATGACAGGAGAAGGACAAAATATACTTCTCCTGGGCCTTCTGGTGTTGGTGCTTGCCTTTAAAGTCCTAAATGGCTTCTGACCTTAAAATCAGCCTTCTTCTATATGGGGCTGCACAAACATTAAGGTCTTCCTATCTGTTGTTAGGAGGGTTGCGACCACCAGAGGGGACTTTTTTTCAGTCACAGATTCCTGCACATAGAATGCCCTTCACAGGGAGCTTATCTGAAACTGAACCAAAAACTTTTATATTTCCCCAGGAACTCTGGCATCTTGAGTAGTTGGTTTTAATCGTTTCGTTTTAAGGTATTTTGATTTTCTGTTACTCATTTTCACACAACCGTACCATCCCTCCTCTTCTTTTCAGCCTTGAAAACTTGCCTACGCGAAGCCATCACGCAGTTGAATACCTAAATATGTGGTCTGTCACTATAAGGCACTCTGCAAAAGCTCACAGGTGCACTTTAATAATAATGATGATGATGATGGCAATGACATTCCTGTCCTGTGCAACTAAAGCCGCATGTCACTTCAAAATCCCGCCCCTCCTGCCTCAAAAACTAAAAGATGACGGAGAACTGAGGTCAAGCGGCGTAGGCACTGGTGTTAAATTCAAACGCAGAAATATCGTCCTCTTGGAGAGTGTATATACACCGAAAGTGTTCGCGAGGGACAGGAGGACGCAGCTCTGGAAACGAAGCTCGTCGCAACGTTGTCCTTTCGCAACCACCCTTAATTTACTCAAGAGAGTCAGTAAGCAAATTCCACTCAAGACGGGAAGGGAAAACCAAAACAAAACGACCGTGCCCAAAACACGCTCGGGCTTCGATGTCCCCAGCAGCAGCAGCCTCCGCCGCCATGCGCTCTTCTAGAAGCTCGCCTGGGAGCTACAGGGAAGGAGGGGCGGCCGGCGCGCTTCCCCCGCCTCATTTGAAGCAGGAAGGCGGAGCCTCTACTGCAGGCCGCAGCGGAAGGCCGAGCCGCAGAGGAGGCGGCGGCGTGAGGCAACAGCAGCAGCAGCAGCCGGCATGTCTCACGAGTCTCCTATCTGCAAGCCCTCCAGCCCGAGCAACCCCCGGGTGTTTCTCGATGTGGACGTTGGGGGAGAACGAGGTGCGGGCGGGGAGAGGCGAAATGGCAGAGAGGTCGTGGGGGGGGGTGGCGGGGAGGAGAAGCGGCGGCGGAAAGCGCGCGCGGAAGGTTCCCCGGCGGCGGGAAGGGCGCGAGGGGCAGGAGGGAGGGAGAGAGTGTCCGGCCTAGCCGAGGCCCCTTCAGTGGCCGGCAAGCAGGTGGTCGGAGGACCGTGTGCTGCTGCTGCCGCCGCCGCTGTCCAATGTTCTGCAAGCTCTGCCTTAGCCAACAGGGCGGGCAGCGGAGGAAGCGGCGCTGCCCCCGGATCTTTTGTATCGTTTCCCTCTCGCCCGAGTGGGAATTCTCCTTCAGGCCGCCGCCGCCGCACGGAGAGCTGCGCGCCCGTAGCGCGCGGCGTATATATAGTAAAATATTGGGGAAGCGGGTTGGCGGAGACGGGACCACTTAAGGACCCTCTCCCCTCCCCCCGCTTTCCCCATAATTAAAAAACAAACAAACCCAAATTAGAATAAATCCCGCGAAGTCCCTCACTGCACAAACAAGACTAGAGAAAAAACGTACTGCCCCATCCTGCTTTATACGTTAACTATAAAATAAGTAAAAAAAATAAAAATCCCCTCAGAACAAGCGATTCCCTCATCAGCAACCTGGAGTGGTATGTTCGAGGAAAAGCTATTACCGCTTTAACGCGTGTATTTGTGTAAACCTCGACTCTCCAGATTTAAGGAGTGCTAAGGCAGGCTAGAAAATTCCAGAACTAATTTCTTTTTCCTGGCTTGAACTACAGAATTATTGTAAATATATATATATTGCCTTCTAGTGTTATATATCACTTCATTTCGCCCAATAACATGCCTGCACAGATTCTGATTTTTGAGGAAAGGGTCACATAACAGCTATTCTGAGTGGAAAGCCTGAGATCAGGATACTTTAATAGAGAACCATAGAATTGTAGAGTTGGAAGGGACCATGAGGGTCATCTACTCCAACCCCCTGCACTGCAGGAATCTTTTGCCCAACGTGGCACTCAAACCCGCAACCCTGAGATTGAGTCTCACCCTCTATCAACTTGAACTGTCCCAGATGTGAACGATCTGAATGCCAACGTTGCTTCCCTTCTATTAAATTTCCCTTTTGGTGTGTGATTTTTGTTTACCTCTTTCTGTGCAAAGTAAGAGTTTCCCCATCACATTGAGGCTGGAGCTCCCTAAAGTGCAGTACTTAGGCAGATGCAGAATTGAATTAATTCATAACATGGCATGTAACAGCTATATCTGGTTTCAGAAACAAGGCATGGCCTCAAATTAATGGCAGCAATCAAGAATCAGTGTTCCCATTATGATCAGAAGTACTTTGGAATGGAAAAAGCTGGTATTTAAAAAAATGCACTGTATAATCTTCAATGCACTTGTCAAGGCAAAACACATGGCCTAAGGCATACTATCAAATTTGTGTTGATTAGGATTTTTCTAACCGTATGCATATAGACTAGTAACACCACCAACAAGTGGCACCCAAGGTGAACAATGGGCCTCTCCCATGTTATTAATAAATAGTGGCACTGAGTCAAGCATGGGTGCCAGATAAGATAAATTTGAGCTTTACCTAGGTTGTCACTGGAATTGCTCAATCTTGGCATAGTAACTAGAGAGTTTTATTGACTCGTGGAAAGCCTATGCTCAAGTCACTTTATAGCCGTGAAGTTATTTGGGTATTGTGAAAATACCATTGGTGAATTAATGGTACGCTATACAAATATACGTGGAGGAATGCAGGATGCTGGTATGATAAAATAAAACTTTGGACCTCTCTTCATTCCAGCTGGCCGAATCGTATTAGAATTGTTTGCAGATGTTGTACCTAAAACTGCTGAAAACTTTCGTGCATTGTGTACTGGAGAAAAGGGTATTGGACCAGCCACTGGAAAGCCTCTTCATTACAAAGGATGCCCCTTTCATAGAAGTAAGTTTGTTTTGTTTTTGTTTCCTTGGGTTAGCTGAAAGGAAGATTATACTTGTTTTAAATCATTTCCTTTATTTTGGTGTCCTACTCTTCTGTTTAAACGAAAACTTCCATGGTGAAGTATAATTTATAAATGAAACAATAAATAACCACAAAACAGACAAAAAATACAACATAAAAGAGCATCACCATTAAACCAGCAAACTGAAGCTGAATCCTGACAATAAGTAGGCACTGTTGGTGGGTGGGCCCAGTTCTTTGCTCTGTTGTGGATGAAGTTGCGCTCCCTCTAAAGAAACGGGTTTGTTGTCTGCGGGTGCTCCTTGATCCCGGTCTGTCATTGGGTGCCTAAGTGGCAAGAAGTTCTTTTTCCAGTTATATTTGGTTATCCAACTACAGCCATTGCTGGACCAAGATAGCCTTGCCATCATCTTGCTTGCTCTCATAACATCCTGTTTAACATCTTACACAAGTGTTGCTTATTGTGTGGGGATGTGGGATGGAGTTTTCTTGGTGGTTATACTAGTATGCAGAACTCCCTGTACTCAAGAAACGTACCATATTTACTCAAGTCTAATGCGCCATCAAGTCTAATGTGCACCTCAATTTTCAGAATCTTGAAACTAAAAGTATTTGCTGGTGAATGTAAATGTGCCATTGAATCTAATGTGCACCTTAATTTTCACAACATAATTTGGCCAAAACTGGTGAGCATTAGATTCGAGTAAATATGGTATGTTCACTTAAGCTTATAGATTTATAATTTATGCATTACATGAAATAGGACTTTGGAATGTTGTCCAACCTAATGCTAGCTTTCATCTTTCTGTGTTCAAATTGCAGTTATCAAGAAATTTATGATCCAGGGTGGAGACTTCTCACATCAAAATGGAACAGGTGGAGAAAGCATATATGGTGAAAAATTTGATGATGAAAACTTCCATTACAAGGTAATGGCTTAATAATTAAAATTGTCACTTGATAGAATTATGAATGTTTTTCATTTTTACCATAATGAAATGTGACTTTGCCTTAAAAAAAAGTTTTATTAAAGCTTTTTTTGTGTAACAAACAAGCAAATAAACAAATAAAATTACATATAGTGTTTCCACTTTCAATTCATAGTCTTTTTCACAATTCATTTAAAGTAATTATCTGTATAAGGTCAACTCTAGCTGAAGTATATTTAAATATAGCTAACATTTAACAAGTATCTCATTTGAGGGAAATGTTTCAGACTCCTACTTAATATGAATTCTTGAGATCTAATATAAAAGCTGTTAAATGTGAATAAGATACTTCAAATTAAATTCTGCACATTATCTTAAATATCTTATTTAACTTTATTATTAAGTTCGTTGAGTGTCTGGGTTATTTACTACCCTCAAGCTTAATAATTTCCTTTGGACAGGCATAAGCCTTGCTTGGCATTGTCTCTGCTTCAGGAACAGCTTCTCTGCCTTTTGGCCAAGATCATGTGAAAACATTCACTATGTTAATTAAGATACCGCAAGCCATTTTTCTTGTAACCTTTTGTCTTGTTAGCAGGATGTCTCTGATTCTTCATTCATGAATTATTCTAATCAGAATTACACTGGTATCTTTTTATATAGCACGATCAGCCAGGTTTGCTCAGCATGGCAAATTCAGGATGCAACACTAATGGCTCCCAGTTCTTTATCACAACTGTGCCAACTCCTCATCTTGATGGGAAACATGTCGTCTTTGGCCAAGTGATCAAAGGCATGGGTGTTGTAAAGCTACTAGAAAATGTTGAAGTAAAGGAGGAAGAACCTGCTAAGGTAAGCTTTGACAGCTTTAGAAGAAATCCTTTTTCAGTATTATAAATGAGTCAAGTTTTATTTTGGAAGTGTGAAAAAGAGCTGAACTATAAAAGATAGCTACTGAATGGTAAACCAAGGGTGTGCATACAAAGTTGGGTGGTGGGTTGTTGGCTTTATTTGGCTGGGACTTGAGGCAAAATCTCTTCTCTTGTAACAGTTACACGTATCTAGTAATTCCCATTATTTAACTGGCATTCTAGCAAATTGAATGATATTCAGCGGAAACTGCACAATTGAATGGCTTGAAATCAAGAGCACATATTGCATGTTTTCTGAAAATTCAGAGTAAGCTGTCTTTCGCAGGTAAAGTTGCCTTTCATGTACTCTTATTATTTTTACAGTTATGCATCATTGCAGAGTGTGGTGAACTGAAAGAAGGGGATAACTGGGGACTTGCTCCTATGGATGGTTCTGGAGATACTCACACAGATTTTCCTGAAGATTCTGATGTGGATTTAAAAGATGTAAGTATCTCTTCTCATTGAGAAAAGTTACAGATAGGTAGCCGTGTTGGTCTGCCATAGTCAAAATAAAAAATTCCTTCCAGTAGCACCTTAAAGACCAACTAAGTTAGTTCTTGGTATGAGCTTTCGTGTGCATGCACACTTCTTCAGATACATTGAGAAAAGATTAGTGATGCAGTGGGAGTTGTAAGGAAACAGAAAATGAACCTCTCTTACAAAAAACAGAGTAACATTTATTAAGACAGCAGAGGATTGTTGTGAGGGTCAGATGGGGAAAGGGAGAACAATGTATGACACACTGAACTCCTTGGAGGAAAGGTGAGATTTAAATGTAATAAAAGAAGCGAGGCTGCTGAAGATCTGGCTCAGGCACCACCGATCAGCAATGACCGCAAAACCATGTGCAAGATGCTTTGCAAGCTACCGTTGACCATTGGGTCTTGCACAGCGCTGTGGGCAGGGTTTCACAAGGCCTGATGTTCAGCTGACTCATAGGCAAGGGAGTAAAAAATATCAGTGTACTGCCTGCAGACAACACGCATAGCAAAGGGTGCATTGGTCATACAACAAAATACTAATGGGCTCCTGTATCAGGAAAGAATACTACAGAACAAAAGCCACACTTCATCTCAACTCATTCAGAATTTAAGTGCCAAATGGGTTTAATCCAAGCTCTTCACTAGGCAGAGTCTATATAAATACGCCAACTAAATAAAGATACAATATAGTAAAGTGTTCTTCCGACTTATGACAAAGCAAGGTGTCATTGCATAGTCAGTTGCCGCACTGAGGTTTTACCCAGATTCTAAACTTGCAGGCCTTCTCCTAAGAAAACAGGAAAATGTTTTGCAAATTACAGAATGATACCATCCCTCTCTCTCTCTCTCTCTCTCTCTCTCTCTCTCTCTCTGTCTGTCTCTCTCTCTGTGTTTTTGGTAGATTCACCAGGTTGTGTCTATAGCTGAAGATGTAAAAAATATAGGTAACACTTTCTTCAAATCCCAAAACTGGGCAATGGCAGTCAAGAAATACAGCAAGTCTTTAAGGTAATGAAATTGGGGGTTCAAAACTAACATGGTCCAGATATTTTGGGACTGATCAGAAGCATAAATAGGCCATCCCCCCCTTTATCTGCTTTAGCTAGTGTTGCAAGTTAGACATGTGGTAATACAATAATGCAAATTCTGTCATTTTATTTTGTACAGGTATATTGAAGCTTCTAAAGCTATAGTAGACAAGGAAGATTTAGCAAAGTTGAATGCTGTAGCATTGAGCTGCTACCTAAACATTGCTGCTTGCAGACTGAAACTGTTGGAGTGGCAAGATGCAATTGAAAACTGTACTAAGGTATATTGCTTATATTTTGGCTCAGAAAAATTGATAAAGTAGAATCCAACAAACAATTTATGACACAATTTTATTTAAAACAATATGCATAGCAAAGCATTCTTAATTCTTATCTGTCCAGTTTTTGGATTCATTGCATTAGGTCAGCATTGATGAAAATTTTAAAACCAATAACCTGCCATTTCTTGTTTGGCCCTCAAATAGCATTTCCCCCTTATCTCCTTTTTTGTCCTACGCAATAAAATTCTGTTGAGGCATTTTTCAAGCCCAATTTAGTGTTCCACAACTCTGTCATATTTAAATGCTCTTGCCATGTGCCTTGATCCATTCATGTTTAGCACCTGCATGTTGGGATGTATTGCTTGGGCCACTGATCAGTAACACACAGATAGGCCAACACATGTCTTAAGAAATATAAACATAATGAATAGGGGAAGCCTGCAAAATTTATGTAGACCTACATTGTGTTATATGTACCTACATATGCCCCAAGAAAATCAATAGGAGCCCTCTTCTGTGTGTCCTCACAAGCTGAGATTCAGTATGTGGCTAGAAGAAGAAATTGCTTTAGTGCAGCTCGATTGAATTATTGGTAATTTTGTGATTAAAATATTTTAGTACTTAGTAGCCATTGATCTCTAGGTGATGTAAATTGCTTATCCGAGTAGCCACAAGGTGTCGGTATACTGTCCAGATATTTTTCAGTCTTATTTCATACTGATTGTTCAGCATGGTTCAGTGGCTACTTAAATGGATAGATACCAGAATGTCCACAAAAGACTGTGTAGAGGAAAACAAACAGCCACTTACGTTTTCTATTACTTGGGCACACAGGAAGTTTTTGTTGCTTATCAGATTAGCAACTTGAATTAGGCTGATAAGGAGAACTAGCTTTTGCTTGAAAGAAACCTAGGAAGGAGTTGCATCATTTGTTTCCTTGCTAAAAATTTCTTGCGAGATGCTGCTGCTCAAATTATTTCAGTAGCTGGTTTTGCTTACTGAATCTTAAGAAATATCAGAAATACTGTTCTTATTATTTTGCAGGCTCTGGCCATAGATCCTACAAACACCAAAGCACTTTACAGAAGGGCTCAAGCTTGGGAAGGAACAAAAGATTATGATCAGGCATTGGTAATTACAAGTACTTGGTTTGACATACAACGTTAAAGTAAGATATACATAAACATACTGCTTACTTCTTTTCTTTTTCTTTAAAGGCTGAGCTTCAGAAGGCTCAAGGCATAGCACCTCAAGACAAAGGTAAAGTGCTATTCTGCTTAGTACCATTGACTAGGTAGCCTTTTGAATAAGCTGCACTAGTTTCACCGCAGACTGAAAACATTTTTTTGCTACTTGAGCCAGTATATGTATCCCAGTGAGGGTGGGGAGAAAAGTAAGGGAAGAGGGCGTTATGTACTCTGAAATGAACATGCATGACTTTTAAGTTACACAGGCTTTTAAGTTACACAAGCTATATTCACACTATTTTCTCTCCTGCGTTTTGACTAGCTTATTCTTAAATCAACCCTCTCTTGCGGAAAATGAATTTTTGGAATGGGAATTTGTATTCTAAATAGGTTACTTTTGGGAAAAGGTGTGAAAGTTTTCTGCAAAAGCATAAAACAGCAATTTTAACCACTTTTTGTTTGTTTACTTCCACAGCTATCCAAATGGAAGTACAAAAAGTTAAGCAGAAGATAAAGAATGAGAAAGAAAAAGAGAAGGCAGCTTATGCAAAGATGTTTGCTTAAGTCAAGATAGTTTCTCCTCCTTAACTTGTGCACTGATAAAGGCAGGATTAGTATGAGTAGCAGTGACAGTGTGTTATTGACTGTCACTAATACTGATGCTGTTTCACATGTTTACATCTTGGCTTTTCTTAAGGTTGCATATAATTTCAAAAATCTTTCATTATTAAGTTAAATGGTAAGGCACTTAACAGTAGTAGTATTTTAACCTAAAAAGTGTATGGAAAGCTACTTTGTAAAACTTCAGAACGACCGAGTGCAAAGAATTTGAACAAAGTTTGGTTACATACCAGAGGCTTAAATTAAACAAGCTATTTCCATCCCTTTTATCCCTCACCTGTAACACTCATTACTGAAGATTCAAACGCTGTTAGAATGGTGTTGAAGAAATAAACTGAATTTGTAATCATATAGGGAAAGTATTCTTTATTACTTGAACAAAATCAAGTTATATTAAACTACCCCTAGCCAGCAGTGCTCTGTACCTCGTGTTACATATGATTGATGTCTGACTAATCTTTACAATCAAAATCCACTGAAATTTAACCATCAGCTTTCATATATTTTACCCTGGGTCACATCCATTATTAGTGTTCAGGACTAGAGAGGTTGGGCAAATCAGACCAGATTGTACTCAAATTGTTCTTGTTCCACTTTGATAGACCTAGGCTTATTTGAGTGTACTTTTCTATTGCATCTGAACATGCTGACAGTTGCATTTACTGCTTCAGTTTAGCCTTCAATAGAATGCTAACCTCACAGAGGACCATTGATAGCAACTCTTGAGAAAAATGTGGCAAACCCAAAGTTCATTGGTTCTGCAGCTAGGGTGTTCTTTTAGTTTTGATCAAGACTACATTCCATTATAAGCTGGTCCACCTCCACCTTCAGGTACAACCCAGTTAATATTTTGGCTGGGATCTTTAATATCACATGTCTTGCAATGGACACAGTTCTGAGCATTTATCTGTAACCGCAATCCATCTCCAGTTTCCACAGGAACATATTCATAAACTCCTGTAAAAAGGAAAATTGAATTTAGTGGAAGAAGTAACCTAATTCTAAAAGTACAGTAGAATTCAGCCAGAAAACGCCCGCATCAAAAACCAAGGGGTCAAGCTGATAAGTGAAGTTATGGTATGTAGGAAAACAAAAAGTGGAGGAAGGGGAGAAAACCACAAACCTGCAATTCCACACACTACAAATTGTGCTAGGTACCTGCAGGGCAGAATCGTTGCTCAGGTCCATCGTATAGAGCTAAGTTATGATTGACAGGAACACTATCATCTTTCAAAGTCAAATGAGCTGGCTGGTCATGTTCGTGATTTGTGCCACTCAGAGCCACTGATGAAAGCAAGTCAAAACTGATTTTTCCATCAGGTTTGGGGTATTCAATAGGTGTGCAGTCTTTGGCTGGCTTTAGCCGCTTTGCATCTGTCCCTAAAATATCAGCAGAGGGAAAAATTAAATTATATTGGTTTCACCATACTCTAGTAAAGGAGCATATCAGTACTATCTTCTAAGTAACTTTGCTTTTCTGAAGGAAATGCCTCTACTGCTGCAATGCGTTCCACAACTGGAAAGGGGGTGGTGGTGAAGGTAGAGTAGGCATGGTCTCCCCCCCCCCTTTTTAAAGGACATATCTTGAAGGGTAAAAAAAATCCTGTAGGCATGGTATCACAGAAGGGCAATCAGGAGTGGTCAATAACTTTAAAAAAAAATGACAAATTTTGGGGGATCCTGAGAGCCATAAAGAACTTGGGAGAGTCATATAAATGATGCAATGTATCCACCCCTTTTCTATGGTGTTGGCCTGTTTGTGGAAAAGATCTCAACAGGAAAGAGTGAGCCTCCTTGCACAATAGTTAGACTTCCTCTCCTTCCCTCTGCAGTCTGTTCCTAGTGGGTCCCCCAAATCAACAGAGCACTGGACTGTCCAACAGATTTAGGGGCATGATGGTCTGAAAAGGAAAGGAGAGAAGAAGGGAAAGTCTCATGGCTGTTGCCCAGATGCTGTTAATTTAGAAACCTACCTGGATGCTTTAGGGTCCAAGGTTCCATTCCTCTTAGTATCCAGTAAAATATGCCTGTGTAAATCATTCCACCATACACACCCAAGGGTCCATGGCATGAAGGACGGATATTTCTGACTGCATAGAGTTCTTTCCATACCCAGGATTTTTTCAGATTGTCTTCATATTCAGGCACATCAAGTCCTAGAAACAAGGGATTGTTTATTAAATGTTTAGAAAGTCAGTAGCATCTTACAGTTCCACTTCTAAGGAGATAACTAGTGCTACTGATAAGAGCCAGGCTTTCTAAAATTTGCAACAAAGCAGTAGTTTACATTTGAGAAAATATAAATTGCTCGGGAGAGCTATACTTCAATAATTTTATATCTGAATGGATACTGAAAAAGCAGAGTGGAAGACAACTTTGAATACAGTATGTATATATCATTGTTTACTCTTTGAGTTTTGCACTAATAAGACCAAAAATTAACATGTTTGAAGGACAGTAACATTTGTTTCTATTTAAAAGTAGTAAAATTATACACTACAGAATTAAAACACAGAGGTTGCAATTCTGTGCACACTCGAGGGTGAGCCTAATCGAATTCAGTGGGATCCACCTTTGACTAAATGCACAGGACTGCATGGAACATGATTAACTGTTTAACAGCTAAACGTAGGCATTTTCCCATGTACAAGGTGCTAACTTTTTAAAAAAGTGAATCTGCATTTAAAATGAAGAAAACCACACCTTGCATTTAAGATGAAAACGAAAGTCATTTTGGACAGCGACTTTAGTGGAAATACTATTTTTTTTTAAAAGAAAAAGTTGTAAAGCAATGCAAATACACATATAAATTTTCAACCTGTAATTTCCAGTGTAAACTTCCGGTTAATCTCACCCAGAGTATCATTTCATTCTTGAAGGGTATGACATGCCATAGCAGAGACTCAATTGTTAGGACTAGGCAAGGTATTATAATTAGGCTCCACTCGTAAATTCCTTCCATTATATCTGCAATATGGTGATGAGACTTTAGGGCAGGCTTGTATTGTACTAGTCCATTATCCACAGGTGATAAAGAAATGGACACAGGTGAGTCAGTAGGGTGGAGACTTTTCTTTTGGTGTTTTCCATGCTTCCAAGGTCTGTGCCAGCGCCTTTTTTTTATCCCACTGTTTTGCCTGGGGAAGCCCTCTGTTTACCACTGAATCAGAACAAATGGCAATCTGCAGAAAAGCCTATTGCTGTTTCTTCCAATTTAGTGGTAAACAGGTTTCCCCAGGGAAAGTGTTGGGACAAAAATAAAAAATAAAAAGACCTGGAAAACGCAGACCTGTGTCTGAAAAGTGTTGTGCAAAAGGAAGTCTGATGAACCCTGCTTGTATGCTAGTGAATTGTGGGCTTTCTACAAAGCTGTTTTAGGTCAATACACCAGTGACAATTAACTTGGCTTAAAGAGCTCCTTGATATTTAGAACTGTAATTGATCAGAAAGCATCAGTGATAAATGTTCATATCATGCCATCTTACCCAGTGTTTTTGATTGGAGATTCTCATTCGTTAGTTGGTTGAAAATGGCTTCCGAAGCCAGCATACCACTTTTCATTGCAGTGTGTGTGCCTTTAATCTTAGGAACATTCATGAAACCTGGACTACAGCCAATAAGGAGTCCACCAGGAAAAGTGAGTTTAGGTATGGACTGCGGAGATAATAATTAATTTATTAACTATTCATGCAAAGTAAGAAAGATTTTTTTTTTAATCAAGCAGTCACATTTTAAGTTTGATTGCATTAAGCAGATTAAAGCATACTCTTTTACAGCATGCTTGCATTCTCTTTTGTAGATCCCAAGTCATTATGCCTACTAGATTCAGGTAGGTAGCCATGTTGGTCTGATGCAGTAGAAATAGATATAAAAATTTTAAAAATTGTCCAGCAGCACCTTAGAGACCAACTAAGTTTGTTCTTGGTATGAGCTTTCATGTGCATGCACACTTCTTCAGATACAAACATTATGTCTACATTCGAGGCTAGAACCAGCTATATAGGGTGGCATAATCTATTCGGCTATATAGGGTGGCATAATGCACTGTTTTTCAGACTTACCATTCCTCATTCTTCCTGAAATTCTTCAAAGCTGACTAGACCTATATCCTTCTACCTTAAACTAGAACGTTCAGCTGCTTGTCTCCAATTTCCCAGCACTACTTCAACCTTTACATCAGTATCTACTCATCTCTCCATTTCTTTTTTAAAATTTAATCCCACCCTCAGAGATACAAATCTGGATTACTCCTAGGTGTATCTCATAAAATTATATTTCCAGTTATGTGGTAACATCAATTACAGTATATATTCATACCAGCCCAAAAATTCATAATGTGAGGCTGTCCCAATCTTTCGCCTTCTCCTATGTGCATAATAAAAGGGTACCAGCCTCCTGAAAATGTGTCTTTTGTTTTCATCCCCTTTGCTGATTTTGTTTTATTAGTTAGCTTGTCCGTCGAAACTAGTTGTCAGATTTTTCTTGTACCATGAAGTCAGTGTTGCACCCTCCAGAAGTTTCCCATATGTAGCTATCACTAGTCTTGCTGGTAACAATCATTGTTATAAAGCAGATCAGTATTATCTCCCCAAAAAGGTTAAGCAATACCAACTTTTTCTCTCTTCCTTTTTGGTCTGATGCAACTGGAGCTACTGCAGTAAAACATTTGCCATACTAAACTCCATTAGCATTATAATCCACTCCACAAGGAAGCCAGGAGCGTTGTTTCAGGGTTGTTGTTTTTAAAAGGCCAGCCCAGACACTCAAAACTACACTGCCTCTGCTTCCCTCTTGCAGTGTTTAAAGAACACCATCTTCAAATAAATTAACTTTGAACCAGGGAAACCTTTAGCTCAAACAAGGCATTAAAGTGCAAATGCAGTGGTCCAGAAAAATAGTCATAAAATTGGAATACCTATAAAAAGAGAACAAAGAATACTACCCACAGAGGCAAATTTTGTCTCTTTCTGTTATCTATATAGTTCCTGAATATGATATCAATAAAGAAGAAGGATTCTAAGTGTTATATTTTAACTCCATAGCACCAAGAATGACATCTATGAACCCCAACCTTTGAAAGAAGCTACTGAACTTTTCAACTGCTACATCAAGAGACAGGAACTCCTGACATCCAAGCATCTGAGAGGCATTATAAATAAGAGCCAGTATCATTCATGGAGTACTTCTAATCCATTTTTACACCCCTGCTAGATTTCTACAGCCAACTAGTATACCCGAAAGGTGAAAAGGGTTTGGTTATTGTAACCACTAGTATTTTTCTAGATACGGCTGCATCAAATAATTCAGAACATCTGTCCTCTCTGGGTGTATTCGACAGATTTAGTAGAGCATGCTTTGGAGCTATGGAATACAGGTTAAAAAGATTTGTCTCTGGAATACTGCAGCAGTTGTAAAACTAGCAGGTTTTAGTATAGAGAAAAGTAAACTTAAGCATCACCTACAATGCAGGTAAACCTTGAATCGGAACAGCCACACAACTAGTGATACAAATGCACAGGGACTCCAGCTTAGCCCTTCATAAAATCTATGGAGATCTTTGGATCAGAAGTAGGGTTCTACTGCCGTTTTCTGGTGAACATGTTTCAATTGGGCTTAAATGCAGAAACCTTGCCAATTCAACGTCTTACCAATCCACACCAGATGTATGCTTAATTACAGGAATATAGAATTCACAACCAAGATATAAATTATTTGTGAAAATCTGTACAGTTATGCTGCGGGTTATCACTCCAGGATGAGGCTGGCTAATCTTACCCATGGATGAGATTGTGGTGCAACATTTCCCGGGACAGTTTGTAATATCTCTTATTTTGACATTTAAAGAGGACAACCAGAGACATTTATTAACTGTTCAACAACAGTCCAACTAGAGCGTTTTGTCTTTACTAATGCTGCTGTATTTAACTGATAGGTTAGATCAAACCAACAAAAATATATTACAGGTCAATAGGGTAGCTAGCAAAGTTTAATACAAGTGCTTTTAAAAATATCAGATGCAAGGAGGCTCACTCCTTCCTGCCTCTTGCAGGAGGATGCCTGCTGTGACAAGTCTGTCAATCACCTAAAAACAAAGTATTTGCCCCCACAGAACTAGTGTTTTTCTCAAATACAAATTTAGTCAAGCAACTAAATTCATGATTAAGACTGCTTCTATCAGATGGCAGCTTTAAAAACAACAACACAAAACACTACAACTGAGACATTTGAGGAAATAACCTTGTATTACTAAAACATCACCTGGAAGCCACCTTCATTAAGAGCTCGGGCACCATAGGCGATTCTCTTTCCACCTTCTAAAGTAGGCTGCACAGTTGGATGGTGCTTCCACCTCTGAAATTCCTTAAATGGGTTCAAGTAAGGATTTTGATAATCCAAACCGATCTATAAGACATAATGCGAAAATACTTACTTTTTTTAAAAAAAAACAACAACTGTAGGCTATTACTAATAGGGCATACAAAGCTTCAAACACACACCTCATTTCCCTATTATGCTACTCGCTGGATATATTTAGCTTACTTTGAATTTCAGTGTTACAAGAAGTAATTCTGTCCCTATGAAATGTACGGCCATGCAGCTATTTTGTGTGAATAAGTGATTCAAGAATTCTGTATACAGGCATAATAGCTCATATACATATTCTTCCCCTGAGAAAAGCTCCAATTTGAAAAGCATGTGGCCAATACTTGGGGACTAACCAAACCTCACACATCAGGGAGAAATGTTTTCAAGGTAGTAGTTCTTGAACCCTGCTAACCTTGTAGAAGTTAAGCACTGACAATCTTCCCTACTGAACATCATAAGCAAAAGTTAAAAAGATATGATGCATGCAAGCAAGAATAATATTAGAATTCTATCTCTCAGTGCCACCCATGAACAGACTTAGAAGCAAAAAATGTTCAGAAAGTTAAGTTTCACTGCAAGTACAAAATACTTACCACAAACCCCAAAGCTACTAGCGGTTCACCCTCATCTAGATGATAAAGAAAAGATCCTCCGTATGTATGTCTGTCCAAAGGCCAGCCAACAGTGTGTTCCACTCTTCCTGCTTTCCATTTCTTTTCATCAATAAGCCACAGCTAGAAATGGGGAAAATCCAGGCAATGCAGTTCAGCAAAGACGTTACTAGACTTTAAACCAAAGTGAAACTGCTATGTGTAACTTTCTATACTACACAATTAGACTCAGTGCTGAAAGCAAATATAATAATATAATAATATAAATATAATAGAATATAATATAATAATAGAAGTCTTCATCTTTGAAACCTTCACATTCAATCTTTAACCTATTGGCTTGAGTGAATAAGCTGTCAAATAATGCTTTGTAAGTGGGGGAAAAATGGGTGGAAAATATAATTTATTTTCACTTATGACCCCTCTGCCTGACACAACTGTTTGTTTATTTATTTATAATCCATATATATATATATGTCAGTTTTACAACATAAGAGAATAAAAACAACAAAAGTATCCATAAGGACATCAATAAATACGCATTGGTTAAAAAGTAAAATTCATATTATAAAGCCCTGTATAGTTTTCAAAAGTCATTTGAAATAAACCTCTACTGAGTTTCACAGGACAGGTCCTGCCTCACGAAAAGGCTCAACCCAACCTTGAAAGTGTGGGAAATTCACTCCCATTGGTAGTCTTACTTCTTTTAAAACATACCGATTGCTTACAATGAATTTTCTAAATGTGAAGCAGAAAAGTTTTTCTTCACTTAAGTCCCAAATCATGCCCACACCTACTAAAAACAGTTTTCAGTGAAGAGGTTTAAGACAGTGATCAGCAGTGTAGAACAGGTAACTCAGGAGCAATTACCTGGATTAAAATCCATGTTCTATCTTTGGTATGCTTTCTTTTTAAGCTTCTATATTTAAAAGTGAACATAGCATAACCTGATCCACGTGCACACTTGTATTAGAACCATTTAAAGCACTGCTAATAATATGCCTTTTCTAGAATGGCTCGGGATGGATAGAACTACTGCCATGAACGACAGGACCAGTTTATGTAGCCAACACTATTTTGGAAACTAGAGTTTTTAGCCATTGTTCTGAACATAAGATAGCCGGCAACAGTGAAATAAAACAGCCACAATACAGAGATGGGGCATGCACCCCTGTAATACCTGGAAAATCTTTCCAACTTGGCTGTGCCTTGGGTCTCCCTTTAATTCAGGGACAAAGACAATTAGCCATAAAGGCTAAATGTTGACCTTAAAAAGAAACATTGAGACACTTCACTTGTGCATTGTTTACAAGCCAGAACTATTTAACATATGAAATATGTTTGTCCTAAAATTAAAAGCTTGCATGAATAAGAATGCTGTGAATAAAACTGGAATATAGTGACTTCTACCAAAGAAAGCCACAAGTAGTTATTGCAAGGTGGGGAAAGTGGCAGTAGTAATCCTTTAGATCTAGAACTAACAAACTAAAGAATGGATCAAGGTACTACACAGTAAGCATTAGCTAACAGTAAGATTAGTTAACCTTTCATACCATTTCTATTCTGAAAAGGCTTAAAAATGTACCCTGAGACAATGTCAAATACACTTGTGTTGTGGGATTCAGAGAGCAAACCTTGGATTGTAACTGATCAATAATACAGCGATACCTCCTTAAGCCCAATGCCGTAAGTCTGGGGTTGGCAGTTCTGTCTTAGATTGTATTTGTTGTACAACTGCTTTGCAAGATGTCCGTGACAACCTTCTGCAAATACCGTGATTTTGGCATGCAGCTCCAAGCCTCTTTCAAACGTAGCCTGCCACAGAAGATAATAAATACCATCATTACACACATAATATGTATTTGAAAGTGAAGTCTGTTTGGCGAGATACTCTGCAAGCAGTTGTGTAACATGTTTTCATTATACCATGTTGCAGAGAATCTTCCGAGCACCTGCTTTGCATGCAGAGATCCCAGCTTTAACCCCCAGCATCTTGAGGGAGGGCTGGGATAGTGCTCTGTCCGAAATACTGCCCCTCTAAGCCTCTCTATCTAGCCATTAGGGTTCTCCTCAGGCGATGCCCCTCACTCCATGCCCTGCTTAAATCCTTTTGCCTGGCAGAAATGTGTCCTTGAACTGTGACAATGTCTACTGCTTGCCTGGATAGGGAAGGGTGTGCGTTAGCTCTCTTGCCTCTAAGCTCTACCCATCACTGGCACCTGGAGCCTAGGAAGTTCCTGATGAGGGAATACAGACTCTGGTTCTGCTTTAAACATTAGAAAGGAAAACTGGTAGGGAAGATTGTAAATCAGCAGTTGTTTTCCTACTTATGTTAAAGCCAATTTAAACTTTGTGCAGCCAGCTTATGCTTGCCTTGTGCACACTGGTGTGTGTGTGTGAATGCTGCATATACTAAAATGTTAAAGTGTGATGCTCATTCCCAGCACTTAGTAAGATGTAGGGACACAGTTCAAGTGTCCTGCAGCATATTTATTTCATTCTGTCTGAGACGTACAATTACAAACACCACTATAATTGTAGGAAGCACACTTGGAGCAAACAGTATAAACTGACCCTTGATAATGAGTTTTTTCCCTACTATTTCCTTGCATGTTCTATTAGTCATCTCTGTTTTATGTTGATCTACTCAGAACTTTAAGGATTATACTGAAGTTTTTAAATTTTTCTTCATCATATGTAGAGTTGAAAAGCATTGTCTTCAGTCCCTTATAAGTATTTATAACATCTCTGCTTCTTTCTCCACATGGTTTTAAATCTACTGGCTCTCTGGGTGCAAGTCTTGATGCAGAATGCCTTGTCCCATAGCTACATGTCCTTCAAAATGCTGTTTAAAAAGTGTCTTCCATTATACAATCTCTGTGGCAATAATACAATAATGCCTGTGCTTGTCTCAACCCTGGAACTTTGAGCCATATTTTTCGAGTATACTACCTTTGTATTTACTTAAATGCCTAAATTAAGCTGCAAGTCCAACACCATCTTCATACCACCAAGCATATAACAGCAGTTTTACAATATCCATTTTTATGAGGAGCCATCCAAGTGAAAAGCATGATGTTAATAAAAAAGTAAAGGAGCCTTTACCTTGGGTGCCCCATCCTTTTGGATGCCAACATCATTTGTGGCAATCCCTTTCACACTGCCATCTTCATGGAAAAGAACCTATGAGGAGGAAATCAAATAAAGATCTCTTCTTTCAACATTCTTAACATGAAGCTGCAAGCAGAGTTGTGCAATTTTATTGTTTGTACAGCACCTAGTTGTAGTCACCTAGTAAATATTTTTATTATTATTAATTGAATTTGTATACCAGCCTTCATCCAAAGATCATAGGGCTGTTCACAACATTAAAAGCACAAAAGAACACAAAATACATAACGGAAAAATTGAATAGCCCTCCTCCCACAAACACAGTTAAAAGGCCATAGAATGTTAATCAGCCCTGGTTATAGAGAAACCTTTTTGCCTAGCATCTAAAGATATATAACAAAAGCACCAGGGCGAGCCTCCCTGGGGAGAGCATACCACAAATGGGGAGCCACTGCAGGAAAGGCCCATTCTGGTACAGTATCTGCATGGAATATCCTGGAAGTTTTCAAAAACCTAAGGATGTAAATTAGATGCAGCAAGATGCATGTCAAAAGGCATCAAGATGGTCTCTGTAGGAGACAGCATGCTGGATTAGACAGACCTTTGTTCTGCTCAGGAGGGCTCTTATGGTCTTACATAATTCTGCAAACAATATAGTGTAGTGATTATTTGTGTAAACTGAATGCATTCATTCTAATAGGTGAAAACCTATCTTAGGTGTCATATGAAAGTTTGACAAATCTCATACATGCACACAAACATGAATGGCAACAGCTCTGCCATTACCTCAGCTGCAGCATAGCCTGGGTAGACCTCAACACCAAGCGCTTCGGCTTGTTCACCCAGCCAGCTCACAAAATGCCCTAGACGAACTATGTAATTCCCATGATTAGTCATCGGAAGGCCTAGTTAAAAGGATGAAACACATCACAATTCATTTCATGAAACAGTAAAACACTAAGACTAATTCAAAGTTACAACTCTACCATACGCATCAGCTTACTAGCACGGCGAAGTTACAGTTTATGACTTAATTAACTCAGCCCTGTGCTCACAAATCTTACCACTGAACAAAACGTGTTCCTAGCCTGCCTGCTGTACCTATGTTTCAGTCTATGTTTTAGTAAACATAAAGTCTCTCATAGTTTACAAAATATTTTTCTCTGGTTCAGTGCAGGAGATTCTTAATTGCCTCAGACACCAAATCAACTGACTTACAAGCTTGTCCTCAACACAACTTATAAACTACAGTGCATGTACTGGAACAAAGTGATGTGACATTTCTTCACTATAAAGCTAACCTGCGGCCCTCCAGAAGTTACTGAACTCCCATCAGGTCCAACCAGCATAGCCAGTTGTCAGGGATGAATGGAAGCCCCATTCCTGCAACATTTGGAGGGCCACAGGTTAACCACTCCAACTGGAGAGGCACTATGTAAATTGGTTCAAGTTGTTTTCAATTTTGCTTTTTAAACTGTTGTAACCCACCCTGAGACCACAGGGTAAAGGGCAGGTAATAAATTTAATACTTTTAAGCAAAAGAATAGCTCATTCAAGCACTTTATACCTCAGCTCAAAACAAAAGATTTACAAATAGAGGTTTTTCGTCTTCATCAATAACTGTACCTGGAAGAATAGGAACTGGGATTCTAGAGTTCTTTGTTAATATTCCAAATTTGTCTTCTGTTACAGAGGTATGCAGTGGAGCCTAAGAAAAATGAAATAAAAATAAGTAGAAATATTTTACAAAACTTCCAACCCCCTTAATAAGGCATTTGAATACCATTAGCATTATAGATTTACATAAAATTGGAGCAGACATGCTTATGAGTTTAAAGGATGGTAACAGACGTCAGATTAAGCACAAATAAGAAAAGAATGAAGTGAAAGAAAGACACTTGTTTTCTACTGCAGGTTCTTATCATTAAAGGCAGCAAGCTAAAGGATTTAACAGATAAAGGTATTTGGCAGAATTTTATTTATTCTTTGGCAAAAGATACTTTACCAAATATCTTTATAATGCTCATTATTTCCCCGGATACTTTCAATTTCATAGCATTCAGAGGAAACATATTATATATAACTATTTTAGCAATTTCCCTTAAAATCACTAGCATGCATTCTAAACAGAATTAAGCTACAACTGAAAAACGTTGTAGTACAGAAGTTAAGCTCTTACCCCGCGTTCTTTCCAATCTGGGAAAAGTTCGTTTAAGGCACGTGGCTCAAGGCAAGCTCCAGAAAGTGTATGCGCACCGATCTGAGCAGCTTTCTCCACAAGGCACACGCGGATCTCTTTGCCGTGTTCGCTAGCTAACTGCTTGAGTCGGATAGCTGCAGCGAGTCCTGCAGGGCCTGCTCCGACTACAACAACATCCGCTTCTTCTGCAAATCTTTCCATGCTTATCCCTTTAACAAAGAGCCATATACCGGAAAGTCAAATGGAGGCTAGGCCCTTGCTGTCAAAATCAGCTGTCCCTCCCCTTCTTGAAGTAAGATCTTGCAGCCTCAAGTGAAGAAAAAAAAAGTGTTGGGTCAAGACTAAAAAATAAAATAAAAAATGGAACAGAACTTATAGGTATCTTTCAACTGTGGGTTTGCTAGGATGCAGTTCAATGACCTTTTACTGGCACTGTCCCACATCACAGCTAGACGGCCACTTGAAGCTCTTCCGGGGATGTGGCTGCTGCAGTCGCATGCTGACAGCTTCTGGGAGCCGCAGCTGAGAGCTGAGTGCATGGTGGGGACCAGAGTAGGACAGACTACCCCAAAAGGAGCACCATCTGTCCCCCACCAAAGGTACTACCCCTCCCCTAACACCCCATACACCCTAAAGTAATACACTACACTAAAGTAATAAACAATTGCAAAGTTAATTGTTAAATATAATTACAAATACAGATACAGATTTACAGGGTTTCCCACAAAAACATATAGCTGCCCACGTGCTATCTTCTATCTATCTAAGTGTCCTTTAAAGGGGGGGGCACTACCTTTGCTGTTTGTTGATCAGTAATTGACTCTTCGTCGCCACAGGGGACTAGGCAAATAGCTATTTACCAGCCTGGTTATGCTACAAAAATGAATTGTACTTAAAGGTTTGTCACTTACCTTCCCACCGGTTGTCTTTGTCCCGGGGGTGGATAGTATAGTGGGTGGTGATACGTGGCACAGTGGAAGAAGCCCATCGTGCTGCGCACAAAGGCAGGTGACAATCTTTTCCTGCTGACCTCAAGGCATACAGACAACGATGTGCTGTTGCAAAGAAATAAAACACTTATGAGCATTCAATTTTTGTTACAGCTCTGTAACTCAGACAACAAGGAAACAAATATTCTGCTACTACATTAGGACCGTTTATTCGTACACTGTATGATTTACATAAATACCATACCATTTAGAGAAGCAGTCTTAGCTGTAACAGTTACATTAATGTTGGGTCCCATATCAGTTCCAGATCCTATGTTTCCTCCGTCTCCTTTTAGTTGTCTAGTGCAGTGTTAAAAAGTTGATCATCAAAGATAAGCCACGCATTGCTGCAGATCTCAATGATGCCTTACAGTAGAGGTTTTCAACATTTTTGAGTCCACGGCCCCCTTGACCAACTACATTCTTTCTGCAGCACCTCTGTGTGGCTCAGGAGCCCAGTTATATCTCTCCTTGCCTGCAGAGCTGGCAGCCTCTCACCCTTTTTCGAACACCCTTCCTTGTGGAGTGTTCCCTCAGCCTCCTCCTCTCTCCTTGGGAGCCTTCCAGATAGCCACTGCTGCAGCCCCTGATCTCTGAGCTGCCCCACTCCCTACCTCAAAGAGAAGTGCCTCCTCACACTGCCCCATAGGGGCCTAGGACTCGTCCATTTATTCCCAACAGCAAGGGTTGGTGGACTGACTGGCTGGGCTCCCTTGCCCACTTGCTTCCTTACTCTGAGGCCACCTCAGCTCCTGGCAACCAACACCCCCTGGCCAGCCCCAGAGGACCATTTGCCTGGGGAGCTTGTAGCCAGGGCTGCTGCAACGAACAGCTGTGCAAGCCTTTAGGAGGCAGAGATGTGAGAGGGCATCAGAGGAGAGAGGGAAGGAAAGGAAAGGAAAGGAAAGGAAAGGAAAGGAAAGGAAAGGAAAGGAAAGGAAAGGAAAGGAAAGGGGGAAAGAGGCTAATGTTTCCCACAACACACTTGATCACCATTCAAAGTACCCCAGGGTGCTTTTGGTTAAAAACTATGGCAGTACAGCTTTCCCACACCTCTGAATATCTGCTGTAATCTATATGTTACAAATCTGTGTGGAGCACAGCCATAATCAACTTATATAAAACATAATGAGCCTTACAGGGTCTACAACCAATAAACTCAAAATTGATTTAATGTTCACAAATGACAGGTGACACCTATATGTGTGTGTGTGTGTGCATGCACACACACACACACAAAATTCCATAGTGCGTGGGTAAGTTCTATACCAACACACACTTCTACGTAAGCATCAGACAGCTCGCCATGAACTCTTCTGATTCTGTCTTTTCCATTTTGGCAGCTTACCCAACGGCTAAAGTTTTGACCAAGTAACTACTGTTCTGGCTTGCTAGCAACCTAGATCTTTGCAATTTGGGTGTCTATTCAGATATGACTGTTACAGTACAAGGCCAGCATCCAAAGCTAGGTCATGCAATGAAATTAAGAGTGGATTTGGACAGAAACTCTCTGGAGTTGCAGAGCAGGAAGTGACTGTTCCTAAATGAGAGGTGTGTTCATTTGTATCCCAGGCTACTAGAGAGAACTGAGCAAGCAACTCCTGCCACTGTAATCAACAGCATGACATAACAAAAGAGTTGGGCTGCTACTTATACAAGGTCATGTTTGACTATAGATGAATCTACCCTAGTTGTTCAGTATGGAATTTTCAAACTTACTCACTTTTTACGAGGCCCTCACCCAACATCATCATCCTGCTCTTTCCCTGTTGTATTTCCATCTTTTCTCATTCAACAGAGTCTGACTTTTCCCAGAGAACAGATGAGTAGCATAATCATCACCAGTGTAGACGTTATTGGTGCTACTCTTCAATCCTTTCAAAATGACAGGACTATGACATGCGCACCACCATGGTGGGTAAGTGAATCAGCTCAGTACACATTCATAATAACTACTGCAGGGACACCATTTTATCACTCCATATTTTTGCACTACAATGCTTTTCAAACTATGTTTTAAATACAACTAAATTGAAGGCTTTACAGTGCTTAACCTATTAATTCAACAAAGTTATTTTTTAAAAACTGATTAAACATTCCTTTCTTGTTATTAACAATAGCCACTTTACTAAAATAGCATTTACGTGAACTGGTCTTTCCCAATTTTCTACCCACTGCAGCTACGTCACATCCACTTGTGTAGGCAGAACATAGCAGGAAGAACATACAGAATAAGTGCAACATTCCCAGCAGTGTGGAAAATCAATTGCGCTTGTAGTATACAGTAAAAGAGCATTGCTTATTAACGCTAGGAGCCACCTGTCTGAAAGCAGGCTATATGGACTATCTGGCAATGTGTGACAGCAGTCAGTCCCTTGATAATACATACTTAAACAATTTATCAACCCCCCCATGCTAGAATAATAATAATAATAATAATAATAATAATAATAATAATAATTTATTTATACTCCATCCATCTGGCTGGGTTTCCCCAGCCACTCTGGGCAGCTTCCAACAAAATATTAAAATACAATAGTCTGTTAAACATCAAAAGCTTCCCTAAACAGGGCTGCCTTCAGATGTCTTCTAAAAGTCTGGTACTGTAGTTGTTTTTCTCTTTGACATCTGGTGGGAGGACGTGCTACTACCAAGAAGGCCCTCTGCCTGGTTCCCTGTAACTTGGCTTCCCGCAGCGAGGGAACCGCCAGAAGGCCCTCGGCACTGGACCTCAGTGTCCAGGCAGAACGATGGGGGTGGAGACGCTCCTTCAGGTATACTGGACTGAGGCCGTTTAGGCTTTCTACTTCATAAAGGACTTCTAGGTAAAACACACAATTATTTGCACTTAACATTATTAGTATGTAAAGGAGAACCAAGCTATTCTGCCCTGCTTTTCTTATGCTTGCCAATTGCAGCAAGCTATTATCATTGCTATATTACTGCACGATGCAAAAATCCAGATGACCGTTCATCACTGGTGCCTAAAGAACTGATAGTGGTAGGTTTCTGAAGGTGGTAGGAAGCCGGTTTCCCCTCATCTCATGTGCTCTACATGGCTGACCATCACATCCTCTTACTCCTTAACCAGCAGCAACCACTCATTGGAGTAAGATCTTTCAAGTCAGAGGCTATGATTTTCAGGTAGACTTCTACCAGGTAGAGATGAAAGAAAAGTTTAGGAAATGGAGACCAAAACACACCAGCAAGAACATTCAAGCCTCCATTTCTGTCCTTCCAAGCTGGTTCTTAAGATTCTTGCAAAGGATTCATAACAATGACTCATGAGCAGGGCTTTTTTTAAGAGTCTCCCTTCCACAAAAGGACTGGTCTCTGTCCAAACAAGATCTGTTTTGTAAGAGATCCTACAGGTGACCTTTACCCTGATTTTACTTCTGGCCAGCAGGGGGAGACGAAAGAGGAGAAATACCCAGGGTCGGCTCTGAGAGAAATAAATATTTGGTGTGGGTCAGCAATCCCACGCGAAAAGGCAACTTCTTTCTTGTAGCTTTGTTGTCAACCCCATTCTGTTGACCTCTGCACATACTAAGGTCACGGCCTTGCCTTTTCCTAGGCTTGACAGGTAGGGTTCAAAACCAAACCCCGACAACACCTCTGACTCACAGAGCTGCTCCGTGCACATTTACACTGTTGGACACTCCCCCTTCCCTTACACAAAGAGACACAAATCAACACAGCATTGCTACTTAATCCCCTGACAGCTGCCATCGAGCCTAAGCACATTTCGTCAGGGGCCAAGGAGCAAGGCGGGTCCAGAATCAAGCTGAGGGGGGACAACGCTCACCCAGAGGAAAGCCACCGCTTTCATTTTCCACTTCTCACTTATAATGGTGGGAGCCATGACTTACACCAGGATTGAATGCACATGCATTCCTAATGGGCATGCACAAGAGCACTGACCCTGAATCAATGCTCTTCGTGAAAGAAAGAGATAGCTTATCGACAAACAAAGCACAAGCGTGCAAAAAATTATGGAGATTCAGGGCGAAACTTACTCGCCACGGCACGTCCGGAAAGCAGGATTTAAATGCACTTTACCTTGACGGGAAACTTTGCAAGCAGGAAGCAGCATGGCGCTTAGCGAGAAGGCTCCTGGCAATCCAAAGGAGTGGGTGGGCGACCAGCCCTTTTTTTTGGGGGGGGTCTCCCACAGGCGCTCTTCTCTGTCTCCCTCGCTTGCTTTGCAGAGTCTCACGGGGATCTTACAGCTCGGCCCCCATGCTCCTCCGGGTTCTCAAGCAGCTGCAGAAGCCACAAGCAGAATTCGCTGGCGTCGAAGTTAACTTGCGCAGGCAGGACACACGTTGGGAAATGGGCGCGACCTCCCAGAGTGACAGCCCATTAACAAACAAACTTAAAAAACAAACAAACTATAATTCCCAGAATGCCCCGCAGGAAAGGGCTGCGCCATATCACGATTCTGTCCGCCGGATTTGAGGGCGACGGGACTGGCGAAATGCACGCCGGGAAAAGTAGTTCCGGGCTGCCACTTTGTTTCATGACGAGTTCGTAGAGAAAAAAGGGAAGAGTGACACGCGATTGCAGTTCTTGTTGACTTCCGGTTCAAAATATTGTAATTGATTGGTTGATTGATTGATTAATATATCGCCCTATACCCGGGGGTCTCAGGGCGGTTCACAAATACATAATAAAAATTAAAACAACAACCCAATAGCCCCCCCCAAAAGTATCAAATTTTAAAAGGGCATAGGTATTGAACTGGTTTCCCGCGTTATTCTCCTAGCAGTCACGCAAATACAATGCACTGACCACACGCTTGCACCTATGGGACATCATAGCCAATAGCGACTTTCTTTTTTGCTTTTTCTTTTGCCCAGTTAGCCCTGCTCTGGGTCACTTCTACATTTTTCCTTTCTCTATGGAGTCAAGGGTGAGGTAACCGAGAGTGATCGGCGGATGTTGAACCCCTTACGTCAGTGACAGGCAACGGTGACAGATTCCTTGAGGCGAGCCCTTATTTCCATTTTTGTAGGCGGAGCTCCAGCTGTGTCGTCACGGGCGAGTGGGCGTGGCTTTGAACTCGCGCCTCCCGCCTCCCACACAGCCCGCGGCAGTTGGCGAGGAAGCGAGTGGCGGTTATTTTGAGTCCGGCGGGATGGCGGAGGCGCCGACTGTGACTTCTTCCGCGGCCAGGAGCGCTCCCGGCCGAGCCACGCCACCCCTGGAGCAGCTGGCGGAGCCGCCTCGCGGGTTACTGGAGACGGTGGAGATGCAGCTGGGAGACGTGAGTCTTCTTCCTCCCTTCGGGGTTTTGTTCTGCTGGGCCCTTGTTCTTCAAGGCCCTTGGCATTCTCCTATCACACAGTATATGGGTTGCTGCACGGAAGGCCACAAGTCTTTGCCCTTCCTCGTGTCTGCACGTGTGAGTGGCCCAGCAGCATCGGGGATATGTGCAATCCTATATATTTCTTATTAACCCCCCCCCCCAACGTCTTGTTCCGGGGGGGGGCTATTGGGTTGTTGTTTTTATTGGGTGGTTGTTTTTGTTTTTATTAGGTATTTTGTGTTTTTAAATCTTGATTTTTTTCTGTGAACCGTCCTGAGACACCCCCCCCGGGTATAGGGCGGTATATAAATTCAATAAATAACAATAATAATAATAATAATGAAATAATAAAATGGCTTGCGAAGGGGGAGGGAAATGCAATCAGAAATAAAAATCCTGCATAGATAAAAAGAGTGCAGAAGCACTAAAATGGTAAAACTCAATCATCATCATTGGAGGTAACAATTCAACATAGCATTATTTTTTAAAGCATCATTTCAGAGGGAGGGAGGGCTCTCTCCTAATAAACATCCCTGGGACCCCACTGCAGAGAAGCCAAACCTGGTTGATCAGTATACAGTAGTACCTCAGGTTACATACGCTTCAGGTTACATACGCTTCAGGTTACAGACTCCGTTAACCCAGAAATATTGCTTCAGGTTAAGAACTTTGCTTCAGGATGAGAATAGAAATCGTGCTCTGGCGGTGCAGCAGCAGCAGGAGGCCCCATTAGCTAAAGTGGTGTTTCAGGTTAAGAACAGTTTCAGGTTAAGAATGGACCTCCAGAACGAATTAAGTACTTAACCCGGGGTACCACTGTATAAGTATTAGCAGTTGCCTCCACCTCTTGGAGAAGAGGTCTGCACAGAAGAGGATTATCTCCCCCTTCAGTAAGCAAAGATGAGTAAAGTGAACTGAACTTGCTAGAGATGTTGCCATTTTTTAAATGTCTGGCATGAGATGGGTGGTAAAGTGATTGTGGACCACTTGACTATTGTGTACGGAATTGCGGTTCCTCTAAAGGAGCAGGTGCTCCTTTGGGTTGGGGCTACTCCTGGAAATATAGCTGCCACTAAAGGCTCAAGCAACCTCTGTGGCTTTGGTATGTCACCGACAGCTGCATCTGAATTGGGATCACTTGACCACTGTAGTCCACGCACACTGGTAACCACGAGACTGGATTACTACAATGTGCTCTACATGGGTTTGGTCCAGAAACTCCAGTTGGTGCAGAATGTAACAATTAGGCTGCGGATGGGAGCAGATGGGTGACAGCATGTAACACCTGTGTCAAAACATCTGCTCTGGCTGCCCATATGCTACTGGGCCAGGTTCATGGCTGTTGTGTTGATTTACAAAGCCCTGAACAACATGGGTCTAGGTCTAGGACATTTTAAGGGCTATCTGAATCCTTATACCCCAGCTTGATCACAGACCATCCAACTCACCTAGAAGTTAGGCATTTACTGTTGATAGTTCCATGCTCTGGAAAACTCATCCATCAGAAGTTTGGCAGACATCCATACTTGCTTTTGACTTTTCAGGTGTACTTACATGTCTTTGCCAGTCATTTTTGATAAACTGTATTATTTTGATGATGTTTTATGTTTCAACATTGTATACCATCCTGATATTTTATGATATGTTGGTATAGAAATACTTTTATAAATAAAAGAATACAACAGATGAATCAACTAACTGAAGCTTTTCGAGTTCTCACAGTTTTAATCTGTTGGGCATATTTCTTTAGATTTTAAGGCTATTTGTTTTCTTATGTATTGTAATAATAGGGATTAAGCAAAGAAAAATTACCGTATTTTTCGCCCTATAGTATGCACTTTTCGCCCTATAGGACGCACTTTCCCCCCTCCAAAATTGAAGGGGAAATGTGTGTGCGTCCTATGGGGCGAATGCAGGCTTTCGCTGAAGCCTGGAGAGCGAGAGGGGTCGGTGCGCACTGACCCCTCTCGCTCTCCAGGCTTCAGGAAGCTATCCGCAAGCCTTGGGAGCCCGCGGGAGTTCCCACCGGGCTCCCACGGCTTGTGGAGAGCTGCCTCTATCCCAAGCCTGGGGCGCGCTGAGCAGTCATGCCCCGGGCTTTGGGTAGCTCTCCGCAAGCCGTGGGAGGGCTCCCACGGCTTGCGGAGAGCAGCCTGTTCTGGGGGCTGGGGGAAGCTCGGGCTTCCCCCGCCCCAGCCCCGCGCCTGGGGGGGAAATAAATTTTTTCTCCCCCCCCAAAAAACAACAACAACTAGGTGTGTCCTATGGGCCGGTGCGCCCTGTGGGGCGAAAAATACGGTAAAGAGGGCCTTTCTTCCAATGGAAAGAGGGCCTTTCCTCCACCATCAAATACGTGTCCTTGGAAGGAAGATTGCTATTAGATATGGTAGCTAGAAAATGACATTTTAATGGACTGAATTTTATCTTGGACAAAAAGTAAACTCTAATAATAATTGCTGCGGAAACTGAAAATTTCTTTTTATTGCAGGCAGCATTTTCACTCACCAAGCTTTTGGAGGCCACGTCTGCAGTGTCAGCCCAGGTAGAAGAACTTGAAACCAAATGTACTGAACACGCTAGATTTCTTAAAACATGGCGGAGTCTTCTAAAAGAAGGATACAATTCCCTGAAACCCACAGAGTGATTTGAACACCCATACAATGTTGCTGTTTTAACTGTTTAAGGAAACCAAAGGCAAGACTGGCCAACAGCACATAACACTTTTTACTACCTTCATATGGAGAGATAGAACTACTTCAACAAGCCTTCATTTTAAATCTGCAAAGAAAAAACAGAACGGTGGTTTTTAACTTCATACTACAAACAAAGCAGCTCCCTTAAATACCTTGAAGCATGCTCACCATACTGGATAATTTGTTCCTAGGGAACGACTGTAAAAATAGTTTTCTTAAAGGGCTGGAGATCAGACTGAAATAGTGATTAAGAGTTTCATTTGACTGTTACTTGGAATTTTACTAGTTATGGATGACTGTAACACCCATAGAATTCATTGTATAAGCTCTATGGACTGTTAGGCTAAAATATTTAATTGTATGGAAAACAGCAGTGTTTAATCCTTTTAAACTAAGTAACATTCAACACTTTCTTCCCTAAAGAGGTGTGACTATGGCTGTCTGGAAACTGGTTGCTGTTTTACTTAGTCTCTTGACTGTTTCAATATATTCTTAAGAAGTTTTTAAATCATATTTTTCTATCTTGAACATGTGATCAGAGTATGTTTTGACAAAATAAACTGAGTATAGAGTCTTCTGCATGATAGATCATAGAATTTTATCTCCTGCTAAAAGATGCAATTTCTCTTATTTATTGTGCAGTTCTAATGACATACAGGGTTCAAATATATATGACAGTGTGTAATCTTTTACCAGCATATTGTAAATCTGATACTTTGAATATGAATTGAGGAAACAATGTTATTTGTAAACAAGGACTGTATGCAAATTAATTTAGTTGCATTAAGCCCCATTGAAAGGAATATGATGATTTCATTAGTACTTTGTACAGATCGAAATCACTGGGTAAATACAGGTAACATTTTGGATCCAACCCAATTACCTGCCTTTTGTTTTCATCCTGGAAACAGCATTTAAGTAAGTTAAATAACAGGAAAACAAATAATTACATTTCCAAATAAATTCAGTGTATCTAAGTGTTACTGTATTAATAAAGTATATTGGTATAAGGTTGGAAAGACTCATCTTTTCTCTAGCATTTCAGATTAAGTAGCCAGTATACCTTAAAATTTGCCTCTATCTGAATATGGGCTAATTGTGGCTCTAGAGCCTTGAAATGGGTTATTAGGCTTATGGATATGGAGACTTTGCTGAAAATAGCAGGCCAGACAATTAGAAAAACTGCTCCAATCAGAACTGTCGTAGCAGAATAAATTGATCCAGCTGAACAAAAACCCATGCTAATGATAAATATATTAATGACTCCTATAGTTTGTGGAAGACACCAAATCAAATTCTACAGAATAGTAGATACAGTATAACCTGAGGTTTCCCCAAACCATTTAGGTGCTCTGTGCTGTTTCTTTGGATTTTTGGTTGGAGATGGGAGATGGTACATCCATTACATTAAATATTTGTATTTATTTTAAATTATATTTTTATTGCTTTTATTTCTCTTGGATTGTAATACAATAACACAAAATGTATGAGGAAAAAAAGAAGCAATAAAAATACAATTAAAAATCATACATCGCCCAGTACAGTGCATTATAATTGCTACAACAGAAAAAATATGAAGTCATCCACCCAGAGTTTCTGCAATCTTCTAGGTGTGTGTGAATGATTGCTATAGCCCTAGTCACATGTTACTTGGATGTAGGGTACTCACAGTTTCAAGTTAGAGCAGGGTCACTCTTTCACCTAGATGTTACTACATTAATATAGCTGTCTGTAAGGAAATATTTCAGCACAAGCAGCTGCTCACACATATGTGTTTCTCTGCAGACAATTGTTTAATGTATAATTGTTGGAAGGTGGAGCTAAATGTAGCCTTGCTCTGGCTTCAAACAGTGCATGCCATACACGTAAGTAATGTGTGAAGAAGTCTTACAACACTTGAAATAGTTAAACTGGAGGATTTAATGAATGACCTTATTACCCATATGCAGCGGGAAGGCAAACGGCATTTCTGTGCGCTGCTCTGGTTCGCCAGAAGTGGCTTAGTCATGCTGGCCACATGACCCGGAAGCTGTACGCTGGCTCCCTCAGCCAATAAAGTGACCCCAGAGTCGGTCACGACTGGACCTAATGGTCCCTTTATCTTTACCTTCTGTATACTGTATACTTAGCCTTTACATTTCCATATTATCGGGCAAGAGCATCAGAATTTGTGACTATCAAGTCCTAGATGAAGATGCACATATTCACATTATTCTTTGTCCCTCCATCACTTTACCAACATCATGGAAAAAATCCAGAATTTATCGCTTTCAGAAGTGAAAGTTACACAATTCTTTCACAGTTTCTGTTTTGAATAACTTGCTCTGAATACTTTCAGTTCTAGTTAACGCAACAAGCTTTATTATTTTTTATTAAAAAAATAGACTGATTTTCCAACAAAATGTTTTCCAAGGCAACTTACAAAAATATACACAAATAGACTATTGTACACTTTTAAAAACAGATGCTTTAAAATAGTAAAAAATATTACTGAAACCAGCATCAGCTAACACCCATATCTAATAAACAGACAAAAACTAGCCATTCAAAGCATCAGTAAAAATATAATTATTTAGAGGTGTTGGTGGATGGAACCTGCCTAGCTTCATGCAGATTTAAGTTTCATAACAGACCACTGTCTATTAACATAGCTGTCATCGTATGTGAGCATCTAAGCAGGGCTTTGAAGTGGCTCTTACACAGAGTTTAAGGTATGGGCAACTGAAAGCCACGCCTACAAAGGATTAGATATATAGCCTGGGATAGTCCTGGATCCAGCATTGTCACTTGGTTGTTCAAGTGACTTCAGTGGCCCAGAGTGGCTCACTCACCAACTGACTGTTCCTGGACTGTGTTAGCCTAGCCCCAGTAATTACGTTTGGGTAATCTAGTTGGGGACGCGGGTGGCGCTGTAGGTTAAACCACAGAGCCTAGGACTTGCCGATCAGAAGGTTGGTGGTTTGAATCCCTGCGACGGGGTGAGCTCCCGTTGCTCGGTTCCTGCTCCTGCCAACCTAGCAGTTCTAAAGCGTGTCAAAGCGCAAGTAGATAAATAGGTACCGCTCCGGCGGGAAGGTAAACGGCGTTTCCGTGCGCTGCTCTGGTTCGCCAGAAGCGGCTTAGTCATGCTGGCCACATGACCTGGAAGCTGTATGCCGGCTCCCTCAGCCAATAAAGTGACCCCAGAGTCAGTCACCACTGGACCTAATCGTCAGGGGTCCATTTACCTTTACAATCTCCTAGTTGGACTATTGTAATGCATTCTGTCTGGAGCTACTCTTGTAGATGGTCTGCAAAATGCAGCCACCCAGAACGCAGGAAGGCTCTTTAGTGGCTGCCTGTATGTTACTTGATCCAATTCATGGTGTTAAAGACTGGGGATCCAAATAGCTGAAGAGCACCTGTCTTTATATAACATGCCTATGCATTAAAATCTATAGGAGAGGACATTGTGGTCAAGCTGATTGCAAAAGGACACTGTGTTATGAGCTGGAATTGGATGTTTTCTGTGGCGACACTTGTTCTGTGCTAGTACTAACAGTGGTTACTGTTTGGCGCCAGCTGAAAACGTACCTCTTTAATCAGGCTTTTGTAGATCTACGAACTGATGAGACTTAAGGTCTGTTTCCTTATTTTATTTCATGTTGGTTTTATTGTGATATTTTAATAGCTTTGATGGTTTTATTGTAGATACTGTTTTCCTGTTCATTACTGCACTCTGCTTTGTTACATCATTTTTTTGATGAAGGGTCGAATAGATATGTATTTAATGAATGAATAAGACAGTGTTACTTAGAAATACAACTATTTTACATTAATGAACTCCAGACAAATACAGTAGTAAAGCTAAGCATAAATAGCTGTATATGAATATATAGTTTAAACAGAGTTTAAATATTATTGGATCATGTTTCCTCAGGCAGTGCTTCATTTGCAAACACAACAACATATGTACATATTAGTAGAAACTAGATATAAAATAACATTCTTTTCAGCCAAGTTCAAGATAATCCAAAAATCTGTAAACATTAAAGTGCAACTATATAACTTCTATTCTTAAATCCTTTGAGAAATCCAGTGCAAACATCTATGAAATCTCTCATTGCCATTCCTATATTTATTTGCTCCTTCACCTTGTGAACTTGGAAATAGAAAATGCTGCCTCCCATATTAAACTGTACTGCAAGGAAATTGATTGTTTTCAGACTTGCGGAACTAAAGTAGCCCAGTTGTATTTATAAATATTAAATAATTCGTGACACTTCAGCTTTTGTGTTGGTGTTTTAGATAATACTGCCTACAAGTTAGATATAATACTGGTCACTGAGAAGAACTGTTACCACAAACCTTGCAAATTAAAAAGTGTTTTAGAACTGTCAGAAGATATAAAGTAGTCCTTACATTCTGACCAAGTTTCTTTCACTTTCTATTTCCTCATCAATTCCACAATGCAAATTCACCAGGATAAGCATTTCCCCCATTAATTCCAACCTCTTCTCCATATGGCTAGTTCTTCTAAAGGTTGTTAATAGATGCATGCCATGGTAGCTCAGTAGTTTGTCTTCTGTCATGATTCCATGGCCTGGAGCAAGGGGTCTGTTTCTTTGCAGCTTTGTGTGGCAGGATCTTCAAGATAACAGTGCTGAGTGCGCAAGTCTTAATGCACTTAACTTGTTCTGAATCATTTTCATGTGTCTTTTTCAGGCCTGCTGAATGTCAACTTACTTAACTCTCAGAGAAATCTGTAAAATTGGCAGGATTTGTCAACTCTGGTGAGGTATCTTCCATAGGCCACATCTCTACCCAGATAAATGATGGACCATACATTTTCTGGTTGTTTTTGCCTCCCAAGGATCTTCTTTGTTTGTAATTGTGCCAAACTTGATTAATCATTTCCTTGAAAGGCCTGGTGGTTAATGTATAGAGAAGAGGGTTCAAGGCACTATTTATTGGTAATATGAAAATCACAACCCAGGAAGTTATAGAACCTAAAGGGAAGGGAAAAAAACACGATTCACTTAATTGTGCCTGTGTGTTTTTAACAAACGTGGTATATGCTGTGGCAGGTGTGGGGAACCTTTGATTCTCCAGATGTTGTTGAACTACAGCTCCCATCCACCCCAGCAAGCAGGACCAATTGTCAGGAATGATGGGAGTTGTAGTTCAACATCTGGAGGGCCAAAGGTTTTCCCCACCTATGCTATAGGATGTTACTAGACCAGATATTACTGTAGATATATGCAACATTTCAAATCTTGCCAAACATTTGAACGTATTGATTGATATTCTAATGTGCATTAGAGTAAATAGGCCTCATTTCCTCCAACAGTAAAATTGGGTAGCTGACTACAAAGGGCTGGAGCCAAACAGAGCAACTGAGAAAGAATAGGGAGGTGTTAGCATGCTGTTAGGAAGCCCAAGAAGTACAATTTTAACATCTCACAAAAAACAAAGGGGGCAAAAAGCCCGTCCCTGTGCAATGAGCTCCAAGTAAGTTAAATGGAATTCTAAGCATCATTTAGAAAAGAAAAAATCACAAGGACACAGTTGCATTATTGAGCTTACATCTTATAGTGTCTTGGAAGCAGGCATAGACAGTTGGAACTCTGAGCAAGGATGATTAAAGGATGAGGATGGTGCATTTTTTAAAATGCAGAGCCCACACTATTTTAGATTTGCCCACTTGCCCTCTTCTATGGTCCAGGAGTAGTAAGTTGCCCTTGAGTTCCCTATTACAGACTGAAAACAACAACAACAGAGCAATCGGGAAGGAAATTGGCCATACCTGGAATTTCTACGTGAAGTAAGGAAAGCAATTTTAGTGTAAATATGGGTATCCAGCATAGTGCATCAGTAAATACGATGAAGAAAAAGCGTTTGGCAAGGGTCATCTCTTTCTTCACATGATTCTGGATTTCCATTGCAGTAATCGCTGTCTGATGGACGCTATAAAACATACTTCCATAGGAGAATACTATGATGATAAATGCTACCAAATTTACACCTGTTGCAAAATAGAAACAGTTTTAGTTCTATTTAGGAGTCTCTTTGCCAGGTTAAAATTCAAAATCTGATGACTAGTATGTATGGTGTACAAATGTAAAAGGTACAGAACTGAAATATATCTATCTGTAAGTTCACATTTGCTGACGTAACTGCCTTTTAGATTGCAGCATTAAAACGCCATTAGCAATAATGTATGCAGACTAATGGACTCTTGTTTAGTCTTGCTAACTTCTGCGTGAGTTCTATGGTTTAAGCAGTTTGTAGGTTACAGCTGTTCTTCACAGTAATATATGTGATTTAACCTATAAATTCATTATTTCACAATGAATATTCAGTGCTGTAAAACGAGAATTAAGAAAAACTATAAAATTGTGTTTCATAGATGAAATCAGACATTAAGATGAGCATCCATATTCAGAGTATGAGCAGATTAGAATAGGGTCTTCTGTCCAAATTATGTATAATCTGACATGAATTTAACACACAGGTTTAAAAAAATGCAAATTGCTTCAGATGGCCTGAGGGAGGCACTGATAATTACAGGATCAGGGCAGTCATGAACATAAAGGACTTGCTTTGGGGAGAAATGAATCTGGAGTTTACTTACCTAGGAAAATTATGACAGAATAAATCTGACCTCCAGTACTTTCAGACTGCTCAGAGTGGAGAGGGAAACAGACACCATTAGTGCCATAGTAGTTATGGAAAAAATCCTTATTGCTGAGTGGAATAAAAGCAACTACAAACCCTATCATCCAGATGAGAACTAATATGGAAATTGTCCTATATTTTCCTGGCCTCAAGAATCTAAATGGGTAAACTACGCAGATGTATTTTTCCAAAGTCAGGTAGGTTAGCAATAAAACAGATACTTCTGTAGATAGAACAGCCAGAGATCCCACCAGCTGACAGTGGATACTGTCCATCCACAACTGAGCATGCTTATTGTACTCCCCACGGTATTTCAGGTCAAAGGCTCCAATCATAAACAAGTATATTCCCATGAGGCAATCTGCACCTATGGAGAAAACATGTGAGTGTATGTTATTTGTACTAGCCTCATTTACACTCTCTTTAAATAACCTCTGGTGAAAATCTAGCAAAGAGCGAGGCATGCCTTGATACTTACAGCAGAGTGACATTATCGACAGAGCATGGAGTTTGTTCTCCGACTGAATGTAAGGCCGCATGCAGATGACAAAGATGTTCCCGAAGCAAGTGACAGCAGACACAACCCAGACAAATACTCTCTGTATAACGCTGGCCAAGAGGTTCTCAAAGGAGGAGATTCCGTCAGTATTTGGTTTGCAGCTGCGTACATGGGGAGCATAGCCACAATACTGGAATTTTTTGAAATATCTGGAGGGTAAAAAAGCAGAGGGAATTTGCACATCAATCTCTGGTGTACAGGATTGTATGCCTTATAATACAATGCATATATTCCTTGAACTAGTACAAACTAAAATAAGGTAAAGAGAATCATACAGTTGGAAAGGACCACATAGGTCATCCACTCCAAACCCTTCAATGCAGGTATCTTTTTGCCCAATTTTGGGCTCAAACCCATGACCCTGAGATTAAGAAGAGAACTGGTTGGAAAAATGACCTGAATTTTATTTAGTTGATGCTTGATAAATACACATTGCATATTCATGTACAGTATATGAATATTAGTTAACCTCTCTATATAGGATTTTATATTTTGTTGTAGAAATTGGCATTAGCTATGGCAACAATCCTGATGACAGTGTGTCCAAGCACTAAACAGTTATCATATTTATGTACAGAGATGCATAAGGCTTTGCACAAGAAATTGTGTAGCATGACGTGTAAAGGTAAAGGGACCCCTGACCATTAGGTCCAGTCGTGACTGACTCTGGGGTTGTGGCGCTCATCTCGCTTTATTGGCTGAGGGAGCCGGCGTACAGCTTCCGGGTCATGTGGCCAGCATGACTAAGTTGCTTCTGGCGAACCAGAGCAGTGCACGGAAACACAATTTACCTTCTCACCGGAGCGGTACCTATTTATCTACTTGCACTTTTGGGTGTGCTTTCGAACTGATAGGTTGGCAAGAGCAGGGACCAAGCAACGGGAGCTCACCCTGTTGCGGGGATTCGAACCACCGACCTTCTGATCGGCAAGTCCTAGGCTCTGGTTTAACCCACAGCGCCACCCGCCTCCCAAGCATGAAGTGTAGAAGGGCACAATTATGTAAAAAATTTTTCCTTATGTAAGCTTGCTAATGGAATCAAATAAATCAACTGGTCTATCTAGCACACAGAAGATCTCAAAGAATTGTCTTAGCAGGTCTCCCTGCTACCTTTCTATGGGAGATGATAGGTTAGGTATATATCCTTGCTATTTGTTAAGTTTTTTTTTTGGTAGATGATACTTACATATGGGAAAGCTCTTTAAGTGGGCTGAACATTCTTCTTTGGATATTTGTAATTTCAATGCCTTCTAGGCTTCTATAAACATTAGAAACAGAGTTTATGTCTTATTAATAGGGAACTTACTGAAAAATAAATTTGCTCCTTCAGCATAACATATGTATCTTTAAAATGTACCGGTATTTTGTTGGCAAGTTAATTAATGGTAACACATAGTTTACTGAATACAGTGCTTTCAGCTCAAAGCACACTAAAGTCTGTGATGTCAAAATTATGTGCCAAGTATTTTGACTTAATTGAAGGCACATAGTAGGCTAGCAGCTGCATGAGAATCCTAAATATTCGAAAGAAGGCTGTTATTGTTTATTGGACTATTTAACAGTCAAATTTAATAATTAGAATTTTTTTAATATAGCAAGATTCCTTTGTTTTTATATACCGTATTTTTCGCCCCATAAGACGCACTTTTTCCCCTCCAAAAATGAAGGGGAAATCGGGGTGCGTCTTATGGGGCGAATGCAGGCTTTCGCTGAAGCCTGGAGAGCGAGAGGCATCAGTGCACACCGACCCCTCTCGCTCTCCAGGCTTCAGGAAGCTATCCGCAAGCCTTGCAAGCCCAGTGGGAGTACCCGCGGGCTCACAAGGCTTGCGGGCAGCAGCCTGCAGCCCCCGCGAGTGTCCGCAAGCCTCGCGCTCCCGGCAGGAGGTCCCACCGGGTGCGCGAGGCTTGGGGCGGCAGCCTGTCGCCCGAAGCACAGGGAGCCCTCGGGAGGGCTCCCCCTGCTTCGGGCGAGAGTCTGCAAGCCTCGCGCACCCGGCAGGAGGTCCCACCGGGTGCGCGAGGCTTGGGGCGGCAGCCTGTCGCCCGAAGCACGGGGAGCCCTCCGGAGGGCTTCCCCTGCTTCGGGCGAGTGTCAGCAAGCCTCGCGCTCCCGGCAGGAGGTCCCACCGGGTGCGCGAGGCTTGGGGCGGCAGCCTGTCACCCGAAGCACGGGGAGCCCTCCGGAGGGCTTCCCCTGCTTCGGGCGAGTGTCAGCAAGCCTCGCGCTCCCGGCAGGAGGTCCCACCGGGTGCGCGAGGCTTGGGGCGGCAGCCTGTCACCCGAAGCACGGGGAGCCCTCCGGAGGGCTCCCCCTGCTTCGGGTGAGTGTCTGCAAGCCTTGCGCTCCCGGCAGGAGGTCCCACCGGGTGCGCGAGGCTTGGGGCGGCAGCCTGTCGCCCGAAGCACGGGGAGCCCTCCGGAGGGCTCCCCCTGCTTCGGGCGAGCGTCTGCAAGCCTCGCGCACCCGGCAGGAGGTCCCACCGGGTGCGCGAGGCTTGGGGCGGCAGCCTGTCGCCCGAAGCACGGGGAGCCCTCGGGAGGGCTCCCCCTGCTTCGGGCGAGTGTCTGCTTCGGGCAGGTGAGCGCAAGGCTTGGGGCGGCAGCCAGGGCTGGGGGGGGGGGAATAATTTTTTTTAATTCATTCCCCCCCCCCAAAAAATGAGGTGTGTCCTATGGGCCGGTGCGCCGTATAGGACGAAAAATACGGTAGTTTGTGATTTGAAGGTTTCTAAGGACTAAAGTAACTACATTAATCAAGGCATATATCAATTATTTCTGCCATTTCCAATTAACCTTGGTACATCATATTTTATCCATAATTCAAAATTACCTTGTTCTAAAACAGAATAGCTAAATACTAGAACGCATTGTCTTAGCTGATGAAAGATTGTTCAAAAGGAAGACACACACTTACAGTGAATTGAGTTTAATAAGATAATCAAACTGGTTTGCTTCTATTTTCTGGATTGGATTGTATGAAAGATTTCTGTCAAAAGAACAGAGTAAGTCATAGCTTAAATGGCAATTTTATTGTTCTGTCTTGTGTACTTGATGTTATCATGACTCAATTACCAAAAAATGAAAATATGTGTATATTCATATTGATTGTGCAGTTGAGTGTAAATTGTGACTAAACAGATTCAACAAATAACAATTGCCAAAAACAACAAAACCCACAACTGGCCCAGAAAAATTAATTAAAGTAGCATTTATATAAGAAAGTGTGTCTTTATTCACTCAGTATATTGAGTTGTAGATAAAAGAGTAGTTGTTTCCTTTAAAAAAGCAAACAAACTGGCAGTGACCTAACTGAAGTAAATAATCTTTGCTTTTTCTTCTGCTTCGGGATTTGAAATTATATTGAAAACTCTTACTGAAGCTTCTCACTTAGAAGATCTCACTTTGTAAGTCCTGGAGTTATGGGACTGTATGTCCTAATATACATTGTCTGCTTAGAAGTAAATACCATTGAGTTCAATGGGTCTTGCTTCTAGGTAAGCAGGTACGTACAACATTGCAGCCTAAAATTACAAACAATGGGCAATACTAATACAATCTCGGAAAGCGATCTTAATTCAGCATAACAGACATCAAAGCACAAATATTGGGGACAGCCATCTCAAAAAGAAATCATCCATATAATATGCAGGTGCACCTTTTCATTCTGACACGATTTCAAACCAGAGAAAAACAATTAAAAACATTTAATGATTTACATTCAAAGAACAATGGACTTATTACAGATCTTACAGCTGTGAGAGTTCTTTCAGATCCTTAAATAGGTGTTGAGGAAGCGATTCGATCTTGTTGTTAGCCAAGTCTCTGTGGGGGAAAAATCCCCAGAATTTAGTAAACAGAATGCTTATTTTGCCATCAATGCTTCAAAACTTAAGAAGCACCCTAATTCTGTCTTCTTTAATTCCCCCTTCTCCTTGTGCCACTGTCCCAGTCCTGACTGACCCCCTCCCCATTTCTGAGACAATTTGACTCTTGTGCTTGAAGAACTAAACGCACACTGTCACAATAATATAAACTATATGCTTGCTTACAAGATGTGATCACAAAAAAGTAGTTAATCTGCTCTCAGGGAAAATGTTTACTTACAGTTCAGCTAATCTCTGAAGAGCAGAGAAGCTATTTTCATTTACAGAGCTGATTTTGTTTCTTCTCAAAACGCTGAAATGATAAAAGCTATTTTAGTGGGTTTTAAGATGAGACTTCTTCTAATCATTTGTAGTCTCTGACCTAGGAATGGGGAACTAGATATTGATGGACTACAACTTGCTGTCCATATGTTGTTGGACTCCCATCATCCCATAGCACTTGCCATGCTAACTGAGACAGATGGGAGCTCAGCCACATCTGGAGGGATACAGGTTCCCCATCCCTTCTCTGGCTCACTAAGATCTTCAGATCAGGCTCTGCTCCATATGCCTTGAGCAATCAAGGTTGACTTAATGGTTACAATGATTCTTCCATAGCTGTATGTAATTCCTTCTCCAGCAAGGCCTATGCAGGTAAGTTGTTAGGACCATCAAGGTCTCTTTCTGGCTCAATAGTAATGTTTTAAACTCACAGGACTGTTAAACTCCTACAGGAGATGAAAGTGACGTTCCTGAAATTGTGGATATGGTTGCCTTCAAAGTCCCTGGGAAAAGAAAAGGAAATCTCCTGTTAATTCTTAACAGCAAATATTCCTCAGATACTTCTATACGGACTGATAATATGGTAGGACTCTTTGCATGCATGTTGTCTTTTCCACCAGAACTATTGTAGAAACCACATTTCAGTGCAAACAAACAAACCTCACTGGAATCAACAGAAATGCAGTCCAATAAATAGTCACTGCAGAAGCCCAAACCTGCCTTTCCTGTGATAAGAAATAACTATTTTTTCTTGTTTTCAATACATGATTGCCAAATCTTTTCTTGTAGAGAATATGAACAAGAAATGGGACACATTTGATTCAAACCAAATCTAATGATAAAGCAACATAGGAAAACGTGGACTCACAGCCAGTTTATCCTTGGCATATGTTGACAAAGATGTTTATCAGGCAACTGGGCAAGAGAATTGTTCATCAGAACTCTAGAGAAAGAAAAATAATATTATTAGGTTGATGGATTCTGGAAAGATGGTTATCTAGGTTTCAGCAGTTATTTTAAAATAATCTTCAAGAGTACTGTAGAAGGTTTTTCATGTGTGTTTGATTCCCTTGTAGAGATGTTTCAGAACCCAATGCTTCACTTAGAAATATGGGTAACGTAGTATTGTCACTGTAAGAGGATGGTGGTACCACTTCACTGTTGGACATACAGCTCTGACAAAGCTCCCTCTTCTCTCAATCTTTCTGAACAACCTAAAGCGGTCAGTGTAACTGGGGAAAACTGTGGTCTCTTTAAAAAGAGAATAACTTCTGCTAAGAAAGTTAAAAATGGAGTCCAAATTAGGGAGAAAGACCTGAACTGTTCTCTTGCTGCAACAAAGGTTTGTGCTGCAATGAACAATTTTATAAACAGCACTTCATTGTAGCAGCAAAACCATTTGCATTTGCTGATAATATCAAAACATGAATATTAAAATTTCATGGGGAAAACTGTTTTCTATAATGAGCAATTTCTATTTATAAGCAACCTCTCGCAATCTTTACTTTTACTGTATTTGTTAATCAAGTTCATTTAAACAACTAATTCCAACGGTCCCCTAAAGTTTTGTTTGTTTATTTTCACTGTAATGATAATATTAAGAGCAAAAGAATGGCTGCAGAGAGTGGAATATGCCTATTTCTGTTTCTGAAGTGAAAAACCACTGGGAAGATAGTAAAGTGTTGTTGATTAGAGTACATGAACTGTTATTCTCTTGTGTGGAGTGGGGGTGAGAGTGGGGATGAGGTTGGAGATACTATCCTGTTCAACATAGCTCTTTGCTTTTGTATTTTTAAAAATTATATATGGTATTTTACATCAGTTTCTCAATACTTACAGGAGAATTAGTGAGTTCAGCCCATAAAAGGTTAGTGGTGAGACACATTTTATTGTATTGTTTTCAATTATGCTGTAAATCAGAAAATGGTGCATATTAGGTTAAAAATACTGCTAAGTCATAGCAACCTGTTTCCCCCAGATTTATAAGCTATATTCATTTATAACAGTAGATAAAAATGGATTGCTATCATGGCATCATACAACCACTTATAATGTGCCAATCATTTTATGTTCTAGTCTATACTGTGAACTCAGATTCTTATGTAGCTACTAAATGATAGATCCATTTCCTTCAAACCACTGCAAATGAGACTCTGGGGACCTTTGCAGCACAGAAAGCCAATTCATACAGAGTTATTGGTATGAAATCAACACAATCATCTCAGTTTGTGGTTCAGATAGGCACACAAACGCCGTGACCACACTGAAGGTGACTATGATTTAAGAGGCAATTTTTCTGAAACCCCTGTCTTTCAGGAGAAAAAGCTTGCTGGAAATAGCCGTATGAGTAAAACTTTTAAAAATCCAATTAAAATAGGTGATCCTCAGCACAATCCTACGCATGTCTACTCAAGAGTAAATCCTACTGAATTTGGTGGCTTTCACTTCTAGGTAAGTGTGTTCCTATCTCAAAATGATGACAGAAACTAACCCCCCCCCCCCGAGAGATTAAAAATAGGTTTGGGGGTGGGTGGGAAAGGAACTTAAATGAACAATTTTCTTGTCAGCTTCTGCAGTGCTTGATGAGCACTTTGACACTTCACAGAACATTATTTTGAAGTTGCTGTATGTCACAGATCCCATAAGACAATACTTCATTTGAAAAGGTGCAATAGAAAAAGTTGTCATGCCGTTAATTCTTCAGAATACTGACAGCTATGTCACTAATGCCCTCTGCTCAGCATTGTTTGCTTTTAAATCACAACTACCAGTAACAATGAAACTGTTCTGTTTTTTAAAAAATGGTGTTAAGATGTCTAGTTACAGATGTCTGTCCAAGCTAAAATCAGGAATGGAAAAGCGAGATGACCGTGTCAAAACACATCTTCCAAATGGACTGATTTAGATCTGTTTCTTAAAGGAATAAAAATGTGAGTGAACATTTCTCCCACTGAGGATACTTCCAGAAAAGCAAATAGATAAATTGCAACCATCTTTGTTTGGATTTAACAGCAAATCTTAATGATTTTTCTTTCCCCCTCCATTTCATGAGGTGTAAAGTTCTCTCCAAAACAGTAGTTTTCCCTTAGGAAAAAAGCAACCCAGTTTTTCCCCCCTGCAAAGCTGAGATTCTTCTCATTCTCTTGGCGAAGTGTTTGCCAAGAGATAGTGAAGAGGTTGTGATGTGCATTGTATATAGAACAATCTTATGCATGTCTGTCTAGTCAGATATGCTCCATATTGTTATATAGGATTTAATCCTTAAAACAGCACCTCTTCTCGCTTTATCATTTATAGGCCCATTGAATCCAATGGGCCTTATTCCCCAGTAAGTATGTTCAGGATTGTAGCCTTAATGAGATACAAAGGCAGTACATACAGCCATTCAAGTTTATGTAGATCTTCAAAGACATGGGGTTTCAAAAAGGTTATCTTGTTGTGACTCAGATATCTGAAACAAGACCAATAAAACATAATAGAAGGTCATTGAGCAATGTTTGGTTTTTCATCTATTCATTTTTTTCTATCCTACTGAATTGTTCAGAGTGGTGTTTGAAACCCTAGGGCCTTTCTTGAGCATGATTTTTGTGTATGGAAAAGCGCCATAACAGTTAAGTACATAGTTGAGTGGGAATTCCAACTGGGTTTTCTACATCCCTGCATAACATTGTAGAGCCTTGACCTACAGCTGGAAAAGAAAAATCAGGAGCACACAAGAGTGCACTCCCAATTCTTTCTTTGCTGGCATTGCTTGACTGGAAGTATAAGGATCACACATTAAGTGAGAAGCCAATTCTTCCTTTGATGTTAACTCATGTGACACCAGGTAACATCAGGTGGCTGACTGTCCTGCCTACCAGTCAAAATGGCCTGCAGGGGTGAGGTGGGGAGTTTAGGATCTGCCCTCCCTGTCAGATTTAGGCATATATCACACTGAGCTTGTAAACTTATTTGTCTGCAGCAGTACACCCTGGGTTTTCCATTGACAGCTTCTGGTTGCAGATTAGTTGGGCAATTTTGGAGACTCTTACTGGGATGACGGATGACACTTTTTGTTTATGTATGTGACAACGGACCTACTGAAGTCATTATTACAATTATTAATGTGGGAATATATTGAATATATTGTAGAACTGCAGGGGAAGTACTTACAGCTTTGTCAGATTGTAAAGTCCTCTGAAAGCATGTCCTGACACAAAACTTATATTATTATTTTGAAGGTACCTGTGAAGATAATGACAATAGAAGATCATTAAAAAAAAGATTTACAGAGCCTGAATGATATAGGTGGCCACCAATAAAATGTTAATAATAATAATAAATAATAATAATAATAATAATAATAATAATAATAATAATAATAATAATTTAGTTCCGCTTTTCAGGGACCTCAACATTTTTATATTTTTATGTTAAAAATGTATCCCTTCTGTAATTAAAATATGGGAAGCTTGACTATGGCTTTCAAGAGAGAACTGAGCAGATGTCCAAAGCAAATCAAACAACTGCATTTCCACTAATTGCCTCCTTCAATGACAATACTATATTTTCCTACAGAATTTACAGTCATAAGTGTCCTTAAATGTGTGACCAGAAGAGGGTGCAAGATACAAGAATGGTTGAACTATATGGCATTTGAAGAAATATTGTAAAAGGAAAGTAAAATCAACATGCTTCTTCTCTTTCTGTCCAAAAAACTAAATTTCAATCAGTACAAGATTATTTCATAAATGATCACATTTAAAAAACAAATTAATCATGATTAAATGAAAATTTATTTAAAGGACAAAGAATACCCACCCATACGTAGAATCTCATACTGTTTTGCTAAGTTTACTTCTGGTTCTTTGTCGTATTGCTCTGTTCTAAACTGTACTTCTTTATAATATGATGGACAGTAAGATCGACTTTAGGATAAGTTTACTGCCAGTAAGAATCTGAGTGGTTATTTTTGACCATCCATTGGTTAGACTCAAATATTAATAAAACAATTGGTTAGGCATGAATGAACAGCCAAAATGAACAACATAAATATGTTCATATTAGAGCTTGTAGTTCATATAGGAGCCTTTCTACTCTGGATCTTGAAAACATATACCTCTGAGTATACATATACCACCAGTTTCAACAGTTTACATGTACATGACATAATTAGAAGCATAACCTTGTGTTTTGAATCCTATATACCCTAGGTCATCTCAGAGATTATGCTATGGGGCATGCTCCCAAGTAAATGTGGCTAGGATTGTAGCTTCAGGCTGAGTTCATACAAACACTTGATACAACTATCACCTCTCAACTTGCCTCCCAATGTCAGTTAATTGTACAGCCAGCAGATCCATGACAGTAGCATGTCAGGCAGTCAAGTGATCAAACCATAGTTCCGACAAACACTTCCCATGATCAATGTAAGGTGTGAACTCATCCTTGGTCACTACATCACAAAACAATTATGTTGCAATAGGCTGGTAATTTGAAGTTAAAATGTTGCCTTACAGGTATTGAAGATCCTGATATTTTTTGAAAACATTGGCAATAAGCTTTCTCAGCTGATTCCCTTTTAGGGACCTGTAACACAACAACAAACAGACAAAAGATGAATGACTCACAGCATACATCAAACCAGTACACTGTACATGCACATTTTATTGATACCAGGTTATACAGTTGACAAACATTTCCACAAATGAAATTATTCCATGTAGGTTGATTTTATTGCTTGCTCAGTATTAGTGTAAGCCACCTTGTTAGTGGAAACACTAAAGGATGGGTGACAAGTGATCAAAATAAATAAATCAATATGTATGTAAATAAATGTATATATGTGCATGAGCATTATTTGCTAACAGCCTGTTTTTTTCAACAACTGCAGTTTTGGATGAATTCATCAAGCTATTAGTGGCTACTAGCTGAAGTGGCTATGTACTATGTCCTATTTCAGGGGCAAAATGTCTCTGGATGGTTGCTGAGAATTGCATGTGAGCAAAGCAGTGTTGCTTCCTATAAGCATATGACTGGCCACTAAGAGTACAGATCCTGGACTAGATCTTTGGCTTGACCCAGTAGGGATCGTCTTACGTTCTTAATAACTTTCTTCAATTAGTTCATAACATAAACATAGTTAATTGTGAAGATCTTCAGTTAACCTTTTAGGGACATTCGCCACACAGACTCATGAAAAAGATTCTTTTTTTAGTTTTTCTGCACTTAACAATATAAACCCTAGAGGTCCTCACAATACAGGAAATAATTTAGTCACAGAACTCAGCAAGGGATTTTCCTATGGTGTCTCTTAATTGTGCCATATGAGACAATTACTCTTCCATGACTGGAACAGATCTTCAGCACACCTTCCACTAAGCAACCTAATGAGCATTAAAAATTAAACTCGGTTCTTTGCAAAAAGGACATATCAAGTCACAGACAGACAACTGCAGGTTGAAAACTTGCTCACACACAGAATAAGCCTCAATTTAGAAAGCTCAGGTTGATTCTTAATGTAGTGGTGCTATGGCCCTTAAATTAGATAATTTTTCTGTCCTTCAGCACTGCTCAGTTTAAGCATCCTGAGCGGCGAAGATGGCCATTTTCAAACAAACTTTATTCACAAATTCATAAGCATCCTCAACTTTAAAAATGGGTCCAGAAATTTCAACACTAATAATAAAGCTATTATTAAGAACAGACCCAAAACCTCAACTGGTCCAATATCCTCTTTCTCACAGTTGCTAAGAAGGTGTCTATGGGAAGCCCTTCAGCAGCACAATAGCACTTTCCCATGGTTATTGCCCAGCAATAATTATTCAAGTATCCTGGGGCTATAGTAGCACTTATATCCTTAATATTGCCAAGCTTTTAAAACCATCTAAGTTGGTAGCCATCAGCACATCATGTAGCATCAAATTCCATAGTTTAACGATGTGCTAAAAGGGGTATTTCCATTTGTTTTAGGTAGGATGAGGTTATCCCTGGAGCAATACTTGAGCAACTTTTATTTCTCCCCTGCTCTCTGAATTTCTTCATTATTGTAAGAGTCACTACAAAATGTAACAGAGCTGGGTAACCCAGGTTTCCAGATGTTGTTGAACATCAACTCCCATAAGCCTACAGCCAGCATAGCTAATGATCAGATATTGGTCTTGCAGTCATGTGCCAGCATTAAAAAAAAATCACGTTTAAAATTAAAAAATAATTCCTGTTGCTCACTAGATGGCATTGATGTTTATTATTCTTTTTTTGCCTTTCTCCAAAATGGTACAGTGTGTGCACTAAATAAGAATCTCATCTGAGGGTGATAGCAGCATCCTGGACTTTCTGTTCACATCCACTTTTAAGCTGGTTCTCAGAAACTGGCTTAGGAGCATCTTTGCATGCTTTGCCAGTAACACCTTGTGGGTTACATACCAGTTGTAACCTAGCCCTAATAACTTTTACCACCTGCTGAACAGAGAATTTACCGCTTTTTTTTTTTACTTACATCAAAGTTACATTAGAAGAGACCGAAGGAATGACGAGCAAACCAGCACCATCGCAGTCAAGCTCTAAACCACGGCACAAACATTCTATTGGCACAGAACCAACCACTGGATAAAGACAATTCCATGATGTTGGCATGATGATGGGGAGAGAAAAGAGAGGTGGTAAAATCAACTCATTGATTAATATAGGGGTGAGGAATATGTGGTCCTCCAGAGGATGTTGAACTCCACAACTCCCAGCAGCCCCATCTAGAACACAGCCATTAAGGATGATGTGTTATAGGCAAACAATATCTGGAGGACCACTAGTTCCCAAGCACTGGCTTAGGACAATTAATTCATACTTCATCCATTGTAGCCAATGGGCTACAATGACATGGATTGTATGGAGGACAAGGTGAGGGCTGTTGACAAGATTCTGCTCCCTATTCACAAGTTAGGAAGGGATGTGGCTCAGTGGGAGATCACATGTTTTGCATATAAAAGTGGCCAGGTCCAATTCCTGGCATCTCCTGAAAGGAAGTTGTCTCAAATATTGAGGAGTTATTGACACTCAGTGTAGACAATACTAAACTAGATGGACTAATCGTCTGACTTAGTATATTGCAGATTTCTATTTTCACATTTTCTGAAGATGACAGGAAATAGTTTTTTAAACTTTTGAAAAGGGCTACGTGCAAATGTAGAAACACAGCCAGAAAAGTGGAAGGGCAAAGGAAGAGGCAAGCCAGTGCCTGAAAGCAATAATTTGTTACGTAATATTGCTAAATGTGCATTGATCTATAAATAAGTTGCTTCAATGAATGAAGCAGAATAAGACACCTGAAGACCTTTTTACCCCAAAGAAGACCTTTCGTTAAAACATGTCGGGCAATTTTCACTGAAAACATTGCTGCAATCAGCATAAAACTTGAGGCATGCTTTTTTCTTCACTCTGGAAGGCCTGTGGAAATCAGCAGTGTAGTGCTCAGAGACACGGGATAGGGGAATGGAAGGTCAGAAAGCTTTTCTTCTACCTGTCAGAAGTGTTTTCAAATAACCATTTGTGTCATGCTGTAAACTTCAAAATTTACTGGCTTGGTCCACATGTAATACTTAGACTGTTTAGCTTATTGTAGTTCATATGTTTGATTTGGTCTGTGGCCAACAATCTAGAATTTGAAACCATGGTTTGAAATTATTTATGAACTGTGGCTTGCATTAACCATGATTTATTATTATGTCACAAGCCTGGCTTAATTCAGGATTGCTGAGGACACACATTCCATCTTTCACTTGATCAATGTGATTTAAAGCAATTTTATGTTATATTGTTTTAAAGCTTTGTGCCCCAGTGTCTTTCTAAAACAGAACTGAAATGTCCACATGGCCACTGAAACTTGGTTCCACAGTCACCAGATCTGCGGTATGCTTTCCCTTCAAATTCTACAAGTAAACAATTTATTTCTCTTCCTACTTACAGCATTCATCTGTTTCCAAGTCCAAGGAATATTGAAAAGCCTTTTTATCATAAATTGCATCCAGCTGCTGAGACCATCCACTGTTATCACCTAATAGAAGTTACATAGCAGAAATATCATCATCATTTACTATTTCTAAACATGTCTCAGAGAATTCCAATGGAAATTGCTTGTGTTCATTTATTTGTCCCATGTCTGGAATCCGGTGAATGTGATTGGTTTTTACTGCTGCTTTTTTTAGTTCGCAAATGATATGCCATTGATGATGCTCCCTTCCATTTTCCCCATTTGCACTGCGCCTCCTTTCCAGCTACTACTAGAGGGCAGGAAGACCCTTTAGGGTGTTGTCACTGTCAAAAACAACCTCACTTGTAAAAAAGATATAATTATTCAGCTGTGGGTTTGCTACTTATTAGACACAAATCTTTCTGCTCAGTTAAAAGTCTGGACACACTGCCTTAGGGAAAACCATTTGTATTTCTCTCCTTCTTGTTCTAACCATGTTCCTCTGCTATGACACAATTATTCAAAGGGGAGAGTGTGCACTCTGCCAGAAACACTCTGCTTGTTCTCTGCCAAGAAGCAATTTTGAAGAATTACAATAAAAGATGGGATAGAAGCCATGTTTCTAATCACCACAACCGGGGCCATTTTGGACCACTATTCTTCCCTCCAAGGCTGCTTACACACCATATATTTAAAGCAACCCCCACCCTAAAAAAAATCCTGGTTGTTTCCCCACTGTGGTTATTGTCTTGCACTGATTCAGACATTAGTAGTAGTGAAGTCAATTCAGTTTACCAAGTAATTTGGCATGTGTACTTGGAAGTCCTGCAATGTTCAACAAGGCCCATGAAATATGTTTAGGATTCCCGCCTTAATGTGATTTTCATTAGCAAATGATATCTATCCACTGTTTAATCATCACTTGAGCACACAGAACAGTGTGCTTTACATATATACTAACATACATCCATAGGTAGTTACTATGTTAGAAAAAAATGGGATTATTGTTCCAATTCCTAGACATATGTCCTATTACATTGACATTAGTGAATTCCCATCTTTTCTGTATCATAATCCCATTACATAGCTCCATGCTCAAAAGCTTGCACCATGGCTGCCCATACATTACTGGGTCAGGTTCAAGGTTTGTGTATACATTTACAAGGCCCTTAACAACTTGGGTGCAGGATTCCTCAAGGGCCTCTTGATCCCTTATAGCTCTGCCTCATCACTGAGGTCTTCGGTGGAACCAATGTTTGTGGTCCCCCATGGCTCGGATACATCGCTTGTATCCACCATAGATCAGTGTTGTTTGATCAGTATTATGGGCCCAATTTTATGAAATTCCTTCTAGTTGAGGTCTGATAGGCCTCCTCTCTGTTGAACTTCCAGCACATACTGAAGACATCATCATCATCATCACTATTATCATCATCATCCTCATCACCATCATTCCAGCAGGCATTTAACTGAATTCTGAATTAATAGTTTTAACTTATTTTCATTTTCGTTGTGTTGTATTCTTTGTACAACACTTAGTGGAAAAAGTGGGGGAAAATATTGTCTATCTATCTAGGAAAGGTTCAATATATACAAAATTAGCTTTTTGTTCTTAGTACATGAGGTGATTTTAGAGTCCTGCTAACCAAGCAGCTTATACCAAACCGATGCTAAGAGAATGCTTAAAAAAATACTTAGTTATTTAAAAAAACAACCCAACAACCCAAGTTTTTTTGTCAGAGTAGTTACTGAGAAAACAAGAATTGTGATGTAGTACCAAAGGCTTTGTTAACTCACACTGAGAGCCACTGTGGAAAAACTGTCAACTTACCACAGTTCTCTTCATCTGCGTGATTCCCACAGTCATCTATCCCATTGCAGTGAAGGGGCTGAGGCAAACATTTTGTGATATTCCCACAAGGGAAATAGCCAAGAGGACATGCAATTCCAAATCCAAAATCCTGAGTTCCTGAAGCAGCATGAAGAGCTATTAAAAGATAAACACCAGAAAGAGGCTAGGCTTTACTGAAAGGTTTTCAATGTTTAGGTTACATTGTTGAACTGTTCAAACACATTGAATTAAGAGTGTTACAGCTTGGGTTACTTAAAATTTTGCATCAGTTCTTTTAATTTATCACGCAATATTTGTAGTGATCCTCAGCCTGCACTCTTGCAAACATTTATATAAAAGTAAGTTTAACTTAATCACTGGAACCTTCTTCTAGGAGTAAATGTGCTAAAGATCATGCTATTTGTTGCAAATGTGAGTGCACAAGTGAATTTATAGAGTTTGGAATGTTATTATGGATATTTTTTGTTAGTTTTTGTATAATATATACACACAAACAAAACGTGCATGCCTGTTTTTGCAATAGCTCTTCAGAACATTCTAGAAGAAATGCAGACTTTCCATTCCCCTGTGATTACACCCAAAGTGGTTTCAGTAATGCATGAAACTCTGATTCAAATGGGGTCACAACTGAACACATTGTTCCTTCCTTCATGAATTTCCTCAGTTTCCAGTTGAGAAACCAAATTGATTTTACTAGCTTAGAACAGATCTGCATTCTTGGTGCAGGTTCAGGAGCTGATTTCCTAGTCCCAACAACATCAAATGCTGGTCAAAGGAAGGAAAAGCAGGTTCTTCAGGCTAAGGAGCAAAAAGTTCTGTGCACATCCCACATAACTGCCAGCAGCTTCTGTTGCTGTTCTCTCTGATCACATGAACGACACACAGAACAGATGCAATCATGGCACGCACTCTTCATATCACTTCTGAAAACAGCCTTGATACGCACATATTGGGCCTCATTGTGCAAGGGCAGTTGCAGCATTACATGAGCAATCCTTTAATTTTTCACATTTATGGTGCATGCACAGCAAAGTAGTCTTTTGTTTCTTCTTTTTAGGCACTCTTACTTTGGGACTCCTTGACTATCGACATCAGGCCAGTGCCTTCACAGTACTATTTTTGGCGCTTTCTAAAAATGTTTACTTAATAATAAATATTTACTTAATATTTACTTAATAAACATTTACCTAAATACATATAATAAAAAACAGAAACAAATGCTCTTAAAATATACTGCTTACTTTTTTACAATTTAATCTTGCATTTATCCAAGCATGGGCACCTGAACCTTGCTTCTGTGGCTCTTAAATCTCTCTTGATTACCACCACCCCTCTTGAAATACCATGTCTAATCTTAGGCTGAACATAGTTTTGTCAGCTTAAGATCCACTGACAAAAGCCCTATGGCAACAGAAGTGATTTGCTACTCATGTAACTTGAATTCTTTGCCTGGTGTAAGCTTTGGAGAACAGCAGAGTTCATGATTTTGACAGCTGTGTGGGCAGAAAGAAATTCAGCAGGTTTAGCATTTCCAGGGGCAGGACTGAAATACAATGATGAGAAGAGCTTCACCTGTTGACATGCTGTCCGTTGGACACCTTATTACTCCTGTGTGGCCCCTGATTTACTCTTAGGCCCTCCATCCCATGTGCAAAAGAGGATACAAATATAGATATGACACAAAGCATATGCAACTTTGTGTCTTCTTTTGTGAGTGGGGCAGAGGTCTCCATCCTTGCACAATATGTTGGTTGCAGAAAATCTTGTTAGCAATCCTGTCTCCTCTTCTACCGCATGGAGAGAGTTCACAGCCAGTGCCGAGCGAATAAAAGTGTTCATTCAGCCAGCTATGTTCAAACTATACACTTTTAGAGGAATACTCATATAACATAACAGCTTGTGTCCTTCTTGTATTTGGGTGGTCATTTGTGTTTATTCACATATTTAGTATTCCCTGTTTTTGTTTCATTCCAGAGATATAGTTCTGGGTGAAAGCACAGAAATGAGATTTTGACTCCTGAAATAAACATCTGGAACATAACTCTTGCATTTTCACAATCAGTCAGGAATGGCTTTGCTCCTTCCCTTCTAGCACAATGTTGCTCATAAACAGAACTGAAAAACGTTAGCATAGCATCTTTTATAGCATGTTTTGTTGCGTCTCAAGGCATTCCAGGCAGGGCACCACACTCTCCACAGCTTCCCATTGTTTGCACTGCACTTCCTGGTGAGGCCTAGTAAACTAAGCAGTAACTGACACCTGATTTTTAAAGAGAAATTTCTCCACCTCCTCTACAGAAGCAGCAGAAAACTGGCTCCTGTTTTGTAGAGAATTTTGAGAAACAGGGGAGAGAATTCATCCCAGCCTTATTAAAAATGCCTTTCCTGAGGAAATAGAGCCTTTGCCGTGTATTTTCGTACACAAAAGTGACGTTTTCTTCCCCCTCTTCTAATGTCACTTTAGATGCAGACTTTTTGTTCGGCCACCAGCTTTATATGTGACATTGATCATGCTGGCACTTCATTTATAATAACAATCACGTTTCTGGAGCTTTAGGACCTAAAGCAAGATTTTCTAAAGTTAAAAATATGCTAGGTGAGTCATCTAAGACAATACAGTCCTAGAAATTGCCAAAGGATAAGACAGAGAATATGGAAATCAAACTGTCACAGAAAAGAGTGCAAGCAGGTTTTGGACCTCATACCCCAAGATCACTTCTCCAAAAAGGTTAAAAATATATGAAACCTCAATCTGTGATCATCTGATGTTCATTGGGCTGTCTTGAGATAACTTAGAATATCCTCTTATAAAAAGATGTTCAGTGCAAGCTGCAAACTTTTGCATGTGAATCGCTTTGATACTGAAGTCACAAGGCTGTAGTGGTTGGACTGGGACCTGGGAAACCAGGGTTCGAATCCCCACACAGCCATGAAATCCACTGGGTGACCTTGGACCAGTCACTGCCTCTTAGTCTAGCCTACCTCACAGGGTTGGGGGGGGGGATGGCAAGAGGAAGTAGTATGATAGAAATGTAACTAACTAACTAACTAGCTAGCTAACTAAGTAACTAACTAACTAACTAACGAAAGGTGTATACATGGAAAGACCAAGAGGAAAATTGAAACAACAGTACAATTAAAAAGAAATGCAGTTTGGAAACATTGAACAGAGACTTTGGAATGCCAATCCTAGGGAAGTTAGACTGGCTCCCTCCTTGTTGATCTTCAGCTGACAGGTGACAATCTTTTTATTCCAACAGGCCTTTAAGAACTGAAGGGATAGGGCTACTGCTGTGATGCTTTGTTGTTGTTGTTGTTGCTGTTGTTGTTGTTATCTGTATTTTTAACATATTTTATATTGGTTTAAATCTATTAGTGTTGACTTCCTCTTTAATGACTATCTTTTCTATGTTTTTAGTTTTCTCTCTTTTATCTGTAAGCAGCCTTGAGTCGCAGTATGGGGAGAAGGCAAGATATAAATAAATATAATTAAATGATAATAATAATAGTCTGACATGAATCAGGAATAACTTATTTTGAAGGGAAGGATAAAACTTTTATTTCCTCCCCCCCCCCGGCTTTATTGCATAATATTAGAGGGCATTCTCTAATATCTTAGTCATTGTGGATATGTATGAAGAGAAGCAAGAGACTCAAATTCCACAGCAAATAGCTGCCTAACTGCTTGCTTTTCTAATAAACAACCTAAGTCCTTGCTCTTCTTACAGTTTGATATTAGTTCCCCTTCTTCGCATATTGCTGTTTGCACTCTAACAACATTTTCTGTGGAACAGAGCATGCAACTCAAGGACAACAGTGTGCTCATTAATACATGCTGCTCACAGACTATGGAAGCTGGTGTGTTAGCAGCATGATTAGGATAATGGATGAATGCCTTAGATTGGACCAATGCCCCATTGTGCATTTTCACCTACCCCAAAAGGTGCACTGCTGTTATCCATAACACCATTGCTTAAGCAACACTCTGGTATGCAAAATGCTTTGCCATCTTTATCTCCTCCAACTACAGTTACTTGGTATATGGCCAAAGCAGGCACAGTGCCTGCGATCACCACCCTATCACTTCCATTTTTTTGCAGCCTGAGGCAAAGGACAACATTGCACTTCATACTACATGTATAGAAGCTGCCAGGACTGGCTGAAGAATCTTAATTCAACACTGGCACTAAGACCGCATCTTCCACCATGCTGAGGACAGCAGGCTAGTTTAAGGGGTGCCTGACAGACTGTATGACACACCCAGCTCAGCAGAACTAGAGAGCTTGGCCAAAGATCCTGCAGCCCACAGCATTTGATGCCTGAGGCAACTGAAGGGAGAGGAAGGCTGCAGCCTCACTGCCACGGGGGAGCCTAATATTGTTTAGATGTCTGTGGGAAGCCTTGGATTGGCTCCAGAGGTTCTCTTCTTCACCAGAGGAAGCCTCTCTATAATGGAAGAAGCACCTTGTGCCTTTGGATCCAACCCATGTCTCTAAGCAGCTAAATGGACAGCATAGGTCACTTGAATATTTTCAAAGGACCTACAGGCATATGATTAAAGAGGCAACTCAGTTGATTAAAATGTTCTTTCTAAGTTGCTTTTGCATTATTGTTGTTTTGTTGTTGTTTAGTCATTTAATCATGTCTGACTCTTCGTGACCCCATGGACCAGAGCACACCAGGCACTCCTGTCTTCCACTGCCTCCCACAGTTTGGTCAAACTCATATTAGTAGCTTCAAGAACACTGTCCAGCCATCTCGTCCTCTGTCGTCCCCTTCTCCTTGTGCCCTCCATCTTTCCCAACATCAGGGTCTCTTCCAGGGAGTCTTCTCTTCTCATGAGGTGGCCACAGTATTGGAACCTGAGCTTCAGGATCTGTCCTTCCAGTGAGCACTTTGCATTATACAGAACCTTAATGGTGTTTAAGAAAGGTATTCTCCCTCCCCATAAATATATATTTCAACTATAGCTATATTTATCTATCTAAAGTTTAAGAAAAGTGAAATAAAATATATTGGTGCAAAACAAGCCGGAATATTATAGAATTTTATATATACCATCTCAGCCACAGTCACATTTACCAGTTATTTGCTATGCCAAATATAAGCCAGAGCTAATATTGTCATGCAGCACAACCACCCCACAACTAGACATTCCTTAGAGGACCTGCAAGGCACCCTCCCTGCTAGCATATCTTAAGTCAACAAAGCCACACAGAAGTGATTGATGATCAAAACTTTGCCAGTTTTCTCCATTTGCTATTACTTCTCATAGTAGGAATAAAAATCCTGTGGTAAGCTTCAACCAAGTGGGCATGCATACTACTTTGAAACAGCATGGTAGAACAATTGAAAACTTCTGAAAAGGCAAGAGTCAAATACAAAATCAGCCACAGCTACCATGGTATAATTCTTAGCAGCAGCACCGAATTCTGAATGCAGCTCTGCAGCCAGTCTGAAGCTGTATTTAAGATCAGTGCTGGGATTCTAGAATTCAGAGCTGAGCATACACTTACAGATCATTAAAAAGACAGTGTGTATTGGCATGCTGGTGTGATAACAGTGGATGAACAAACCTAACGTTTGCATTTCTAATGCATCTGAAATGTCGGTCTCTCAAAATTCTAGATATCCATCAGAGAATTGTGGCAATCTTTGTTCTTTTTTTAAAAAAAAGAAAATCACAATGACTAATTAACAAAACGTCAGTTGCTGGCGTTTCCCACCTATCAGTGTTAACATAGAAAATAGTAAGTGTACTCACCATTCACTTCAATAGCTAAGAATAAGAAGAAGCAACTAAATGGCATCTCTGTCTTGCTTCAGAGAAATAAAGAGCTAGTGTTGTCCCACAGATTTCATACAAAACCTCAGCAGTCTCTATTTCTGGTTAGAAGAAGCTTCCTTTCCTTTCCATTCCTTGCTTTCTGTCTCTAATTCTCCTTTGCAACCTCTCTCTCTCTCTCTGAGCAGAGCCATCCAACTCAGAAAAAAGAGGGTTGGGGGGGGGGAGTTTCAAAGAACAGACTGTCTCTCCTTCTTTACTCCAGGTTCCCGTTTCTGTGTCTGTTGGGAAACATGTGCTTTGATCAAAGCTATTATGACCAAACTAGTCATTTTATCAATACAGCTAAAATTGATTTATTTTAAATTACTGACTGGGAAGTGATTAGACAAGCGTAATCTCATCTAAGTAGGTCTTTTCTAAGCAAAAGCATGAGCTAACTTTCATAGTGTTTTTTCTCCTCTTTTCCTCAAAAAAAGAAAACTCACAACAAACAACATAATAGGAAAATGTTCATCTGGCTATAGAAATGTGCAATTGTTAATTCATTTCCTATAACAGAGCAGTGATTCATATGTGGACAGGACAGGAAAAAAGAAACACATTCTATCCAGAAATATTAGGATTTTAAAATATATATAAAGGAACTTGTTATTTGAGCTACCATGGGGCATAACATGTAATTAATATTGATTGTTAAAGTATCTCAGCCCCCAAGATAGCGCAGTAATCGCTACCATTTATTTAATGTTCAATATTTTATCAATACAGTATCAGTAGTGCTATGAGTTTGTGGGTGCCAAACACCTATAATCAGTGGCAAAGCTGCATGCTCTGCTGCTGGGGGCAGAGAGCAGGTGGGGGCGTGGCCGGCACCCCCCTGGGGCGTGATGTGTGCCCTGGGGGGCATGGCATGCATCCCGGGGGCACACCGCCCCCAGTAACATGGCACATGTTCTGGGGGCATGGTGCGCTGCCTGTGGAGGCGTGGTGCCCAGTGCGTGTGTGTGGGGGTGCAGCACGTGTCTGGGGGGCCGCCATGATGGCACCCTACCAGAATAGTGGTGCCCGGGGCCGTCAGCTCCCTCCACACCCCTGTTCCTCCGCCAGTGCCTATAATCCCCACACCTAGTAAGTGTTAGAATTTAATCAGTGCTTGGAGTATTAAACTGGGTGCCGGGCACTGAACCCCTGGATTCAGCAAGTGTTAATATATAAGCCAGGCCAGTTCCCTGATGAGGTAATCACCCGGGAGATGAGCCATTAAGGAATATGATAGGTTATTAAGAAAGCCAATGAGAGGGAGCTCTGTGTCAGATGGCAAGTTGGTAGGGCCCTTCCTTCAGCTCTGAGATAGTTAGAAGATCAAAAAGCCAGAGTTTTAGAGTTGAAAGTATGTGGGATGTGACCCAGGCGGTTGCAGGCTAGAAAAGGCAGAGGGAGAGCATGCTTGAATCCAAGGCTGCAGCTATGGGAAAAACAAGACCCTTTTGGGGTGTTAATGCTGTGAACCCCTCCATTGTAGGCTCAGGTTGTATAGAGTGGTACCTCAGGTTACATACGCTTCAGGTTACAGACTCCGCTAACGCAGAAATAGTACCTCGGGTTACGAACTTTGCTTCAGGATGAGAACAGAAATCGTGCTCCGGTGGCGCAGTAGCAACGGGAGGCCCCATTAGCTAAAGTGGTGCTTCAGGTTAAGAATAGTTTCAGGTTAAGAACAGACCTCCAGAACGAATTAAGAACAGACCTCCAGAACGAATTAAGTACTTAACCCAAGGTTTCACTGTATAAAGGTAAAGGGACCCCTGACCATTAGGTCCAGTTGTGACCGACTCTGGGGTTGGGGCGCTCATCTCGCTCTATGGGTCGAGGGAGCCGGCGTTTGTCCGCAGACAGCTTCCGGGTCATGTGGCCAGCATGACTAAGCCACTTCTGGCGAACCAGAGCAGCGCACGGAAATGCCGTTTACCTTCCCGCCGGAGCGGTTCCTATTTATCTACTTGCACTTTGACGTGCTTTCGAACTGCTAGGTTGGCAGGACCTGGGACCGAGCAATGGGAGCTCAGCCCTTCACAGGGATCCGAACCGCCGACCTTCTGATCAGCAAGTCCTAGGCTCGGTGGTTTAACCCACAGCGCCACCTGCGTCCCCTGTATAGGTGTACGTTCCACTGTATAGGTGTAACTAAGCCACATATAATATAGCACAGTCTTCTCTGTGCTTCATTCCTGAAAGGAACCACGAACCCTAGGTAAGCACACCTGGAACACCTAGAATCTCACACCACTCAGAGATTGGGGGTACATGCAGCAGTATTCTTGCTTGAGGGCCCATGTGGTGCACTGCAGTTTTTGACATGAGAAACAATAGGTTGGAATGTCTTCTCCACCGCGAAGGTCACTGAAGAGGCATGAGAGCATTATGTTCACCCTAATCTTTCCCTGTTATGCTGCTCTGAATACAAATAAGAATTACAAGAACTGTACACTCACTGAAAAGTGCCGGAGTAATTAATTGAATAAATATGTGTGGTTGTTTACGTGGAAGTGAACTCACTGTGCTGAACACCCTCCTAATGCTATAGCTTATAGGCTTGCCGTAAAATATCTGAGATGTGAGCTGGAGTTCATGGGTTCATTTTGCTCCTCTCTCTTAGCTCATTGGTTGCAAAATAATAGAACAGGAATGGCTATAGTTGTTGCACCAGTCCCAGCAGGCAAAAGAAGCTTCTAGCCACTGGTTCCAGAAGTAACACAGACCTGCTCCTTCAGTGGGGTGCAACCCTGTCCAGAACAGGCAGTTGACCAATCTCAGAGCCCACACAACCTTTTCTGAATCACATGTTATGGAGAAATAGAGTTGAATGTCACCAGAATACTGATGGCACCTTGACCCACCAACTCTAATTCCCACTCCCAAGTGGCTTTGTGCTGGTCCGGTGGGTTACCCGAGAGGCGAGGTCCAAGTCTGTGGTCAAATGTGCAATGTGGAGGCAGTCCATAGCAGCTGAAGCTGGGTGCAGTGCAGAGAGATGGGTGAAGTCAGGAACAGGCTTGCAAGGAGGGAGCCAGGGCGGGTCAGGAGCTCAGGCAGGAAAGCAGGACAGGGTTCAAGCAAGACCTAGCAACCAACAATGTTGCTCCCGCAACTTGAGACTGGGGCTGGCCGGCTTTTATCTGCCCCGAGGCATATGGCGGCCCCCGATCCTCTGGTGACTCGTCTCTCCTGGCCTGGAGGCGAGCACTCCTCCTGCAGGAACTTAGTTCCCTCCGCCTCTCCGCCTCTCCGCCTCTCTGCCCTGAGCCTCTGCAGCTCAGGAGAGGCTGGAGGGTTACCAGACCCAGAGGCAACCTCAGCTTGCTCTGACGGGGCTGAGAGTGGAGCACCTGCAGGCAATGGGTCTTCCATCACCCCAGGAGCCAGAGCAGACTCAGCTGGTGCCTGCACCTGAGGATCCAGCACAGGTGAGGACCCTTCAGGCTCAAGCCCCAGCCCCGGCTCAGCTGGTTCTGGAGGTGGGGAATCCTGTGTAGGCTGGGATCCCTCAAGTTCAGCATCCGAGTCTGAATCCCAGGCCATCACAGTCTTCATTTGGATATTAAATAACACTCGGGATAGACTAGTGTCCTGAGGCATAACCCAAAAACGCGCTCATGTGGGTGTTTTGCCCAACATCCGGCTTGAAAAATAGTTCTGGGCACCTGTAACTTGTTTGCTAATTTGTGACATTTGGGATCTTTAGGTATTATACTACAATGACTTTTGCATTTTATCTAACGGCTACCTATAACCGTTGGAACTTTCAGTTCTTGTGAACTTGAAAAGGAAAAAAAGAAAAGAAAAGGACTAAAGGCCAATACCCAAATATTTGCATTTGTATTTGAGGTTAAAATTGCCCCTACCTTAATTTGAGCTCTAATATAGCTAAAAAGAAATGCCTATTACCATTACACAAAACAAACAACTGCCAATCATCCTCACAATACAGTGAGTAATATTTGCACTCTGAGGAATTTTTATATTTTTTTTACTATATCTGCAGTTGAACCACTTTGCCGTATTTGAACAAGAAGGAATCCACCCTAGCTGTGAGGGCAGCATTGAAATGTTTGACAAATACTTCACAATCTAGATATAAATATTTTAAGTTTTGTAGCAAGACTGCTATTTATACAGGAATATAGTTGGTTCGTGTTTACTTAGGGCATTGGGATGTCTTAGAAAAAGCGCTGTGGATTTTAAATTAAATGCAGTATAAAAAATAGATATTCAAACGTTTAGACATATCTGATGATTGCCACTTGTGCATGTCTGTTAAGCCACTTAGAACCCTAGCATTATAGAGTTGGAAGGGACATGAGGGTCATCTAGTCCAACCCCCTGCAATGCAGGAATCTCAACTAAAGCATCCATGACAGATGGCCATCCAACATCTGCTTAAAAACCTCCACAACTTCCTGAAGGTCAAACAGCTCTTATGGTCAGAAAGTTATTCCTGATGTTTAGTCGGAATCTCCTTTCTTGTAATGAGAATCCATTGGTTTGGATCCTACTCCTCAGAGCATGAGAAAACAAGCTTGCTCCATATTTCCATGCGACAGCCCTTTAGATATTTGAAGATGACTATGATATTGCCAGTTACGATGTTCAACCCACATTTTACCAGCTTCCTCACAAGAATATCATGAGGGATTTAAAACCTTTACTGTAATCAATATATGCTATACCCACAGAATTCCCCTGAACCACCAAGCTTATAACTCCATCAAAAAAAGAAATGAGATTCATCTAGCATGACTTATTTTTGAGAAACCCATGCTGGGCTTGAGACATTCCAGTATCCTTTTTCTAAGTGCTCACAGACCGCCTGTTGAATTATCTGTTCTATGACCTTTCCTGGTATTGATGCCAAGATCCCTGGTTGGTAGTGTTGTTGTTGATCCTGTTTAGTCATTTAGTCATGTCTGACTCTTCGTGACCCCATGGACCAGAGCACGCCAGGCACTCCTGTCTTCCACCGCCTCCCGCAGTTTGGTCAAACTCGTGCTGGTAGCTTCGAGAACACTATCCAACCATCTCGACCTCTGTCGTCCCCTTCTCCTTGTGCCCTCCATCTTTCCCAACATCAGGGTCTTTTCCAGGGAGTCTTCTCTTCTCATGAGGTGGCCAAAGTATTGGAGCCTCAGCTTCATGATCTGTCCTTCCAGTGAGCACTCAGGGCTGATTTCCTTAAGAATGGAGAGGTTTGATCTTCTTGCAGTCCATGGGACCCTCATTTGTAAGCTCATTTGTAAGCTCCTTATGCAGCCACACCGGTTTCTTTAGATGCCTCCCACTTTTGTTTTTTGTTGGTCGGTAGTTACTTGGGTCTTATTTTTCTCCCTTTTTAAAGATGGGGACAACATTTGCTCACCTGCAGTCTGCAGAGACCTTTCCTGTTCTCCAAGAATTCCACAAGATTATAGACAGAGGCTCTGAGATTACAAGCTCCATTAGTACCCTTGGGTACAGGTAGAGCTCACCAGGCCCTGGAGATTTGAATTCATTTAAAGTAACTTGGTGTTTCCTTACTACCTCTTCTCTTATCTTGGGCTGCAGCTCCCTCATTGCATCATTTATTCTGTTATCACCAGGTTGGGCCTTCCTTTCCTTTTGGATGAAGACAGAGCTAAAGTAGGTGTTGAGCAGTTCCACATTCACTCTGTCACCCAATAGCATTTCTCTGTCTTTTCCACACAGAGGACCTACTACTTGCTTGTTCCTCCTCTTGCTTTGAACATAGCTGAAGAAACATTTTAAATTAATTCCCATCCATCTTGGATTCCCTTCTCTTTGAGTACTTCTGGGATCTCATCCAGCAGTTTCTTAAGCTTGTGCATAGCTCTTTTCAACTGGCATTATTAATTACATTCTATCCCCTTGATCCTCAGCCAGTCTTAACCAGCTTGGTGCCATCCAGATGTTTTGGACTAAAATACCATTAGTCTCTGCCAGAATGTAGTGCCTGGGACTGACGGAAGGTGTAGTCCAAAACATCTGGACAGCACCAGGCTGGCAAATGCTGAACTCCTTCCCAAGTGCTGATCCCTATAGAGCCAGAATGGCAAAATCCATACCCCAAGAAGGAGGCATCAGCAGAACTCCAATATCTGCAGAAGGACCAAAACCAAAACCCTTTAGATAATGTTGTTGTTGTTTAGTCGTTTAGTCGTGTCCGACTCTTCGTGACCCCATGGACCAGAGCATGCCAGGCACTCCTGTCTTTCACTGCCTCCCGCAGTTTGGTCAGACTCATGTTTGTAGCTTCGAGAACACTGTCCAACCATCTCGTCCTCTGTCATCCCCTTCTCCTTGTGCCCTCAATCTTTCCCAACATCAGGGTCTTTTCCAGGGAGTCTTCTCTTCTCATGAAGTGGCCATTAGATAATACACTAATGAAATTACTCTCTCCCCCATCTCCCATATACAGATCAGTGGCTGGTTTTCTGCTTCTGATGTAACTAAACCTCTATTATTCTGATTTCCAGTACCATCCAAGCCCCTTGTAGCAATTTGACCCCCTTAACTTGAAGTGGTTTGACCTTTTCAACTTCCTTTTAACTTTTTAGAAGTTCCTTCTTTTGAAAATAAATCTGAGGAAGCTGGATGTTCTAGGGGACATTAAGAACATGTGATTATGCTGTTCTTGATCTTCTATTATTGTGACTCATTTCACTTTCTGTATTATGCTGATGACAGCCATCCCCATCCTCTGTAATACTTCTGCTTCGATCTGCGGAACTTGTGTGTTTACAAGCACCACTTAATGGTATGCAATGACTCTCTTAATCTGGCAGCTCCCTGCCTGTTGACATTAGGCATGTACACTTGCTGTGTTGTTTTCGATGAGACAAAGAAAATTCCCTGTGTTACAACACGAAACAACCTGATCAACAAAATGTATTGGCAATATTTATGATACGCTTATCAATTGTTTCTTAATTCATAAACAAAAGCCATGTAATACATGCAAGAAGTCACGAATTAATAGAAGTCAAATAAATATTCCATCAACAGGAATGCTTAGAATGGTGTGTAACCACAAAGAAACACTGAAGTTGAGGTAGAAAGCCTTTCCACAGCTCATATTTATATCAAAGTTTGCTTAAGAATGACCTGGAGCCTGTTGATGGAATATTTATTTGACTTCTATTAGTTCGTGACTTCTTGGACTTATTATATGGCTTTTGTTTATGAATTTGGAAGCAATTGATAGTGTTTCATATTGCCCACATCTTGCCTTTTGTTGATTAGTGTGGTTTTAGATGCCTGCTGAAAGCTTTTTCTTTTTCATTGTTCCTCTATTTCCTTCTTCTTTCAACCTTGGTTCCTTTTTAGATTAAGTATTTATTTTACTTCAGTTTGTAATAAAAATATACTTTGCATTGGGTATGAACTTTTGTATATCTTTAGACAAGTATCAATACTTTTTAAAAAAATCAACATTTAAACACATATTTAAATTTGAACTTAAATATGCATAATATAAACCATACTTAAATGCAAATTTTATACCAATGTACACATTTCTAAATGTATTCCAACCTACAATACTTAATTTGCTCACCTTTGGGTATATGTTTTGAGCCATGAACTGTATCACCAAATTCAGATTAGTGTGAAATCCAGAGGATAATTTTCTTTTGATTCATGCATTCACCTGGGAGGTGTGAATTAGGTAGGTTTGCATAGGAAGGAGGGCCAAATAAAATTCTCCTCCATCCCTGCCCACCTGTAAATCGACTGATCCTGTAAATTATGAGGACAGACTATATTCAGAGGCTTAGAAACCTGCTTGGGATAGGCAGCACTTATGGATTCTGCAAGAATAATTGCTAATGCCAATGACCCACATTCAACAATTATTTTGTTACTCTTGTAGAAGCCACCGAAAGCAATGCTTGAATAGTTAAATCCACAAAACAGTTTAATTCAAATTAATTGACTCTAGTACAAGAGTACCTCAGTTTAACTTGTTTGCTTTGCAAAGCATGGAAAGTACTGATATCTATGGACACAGAGTCAGAATGACTGACCAAATGTATTCAGATACTTTGGCATAGCTTTCCCAGTGATCCTTCATGCTTTGTCAGCAAAAGAAAATATATGGAGATGAGCAGCAGAACTGCAGAAACTGTATTAACACGACTGAGATGAAAAAGCAGCCGAAACCTCTTAAGGATTAATTTGAGCCAGAATTCATTGGGGCTTATCCCCAGAATCTGCTTTGTGTCAAACCTAGAATATATCATATGCTGGGGCTAATGCATTCGAATTGGTAAGCAATATTGCAGACAGATACCAGCAGAAACCGTGCAGGGAATGGTTTTCTCATTCGGGAACGCAGCTCTCCTGGAGGCTGATTCAAGAGAACGTCGCCAAATTCCCAGCAAGTTTTATATGTCCCTCAGGTTCCTTTTGCAACTGGATCAATGACAAGAAGCACATTCAAAGCTTCATTTCAGCTTTGCTGGTCTAGACCAGAAAGAAATCTCAGGCTATAGAGCAAATATATATATACACAGAACAAACTTGCATCAGATTTATATGAGCACAAGTGGAATCTCCAACAAAACATTGCAGTGTGTGGTGCTCCTGTTCAGGGTTCTAGCCAACCAGCAGTGCCCACTCTCAGGATTCCATTTCTTCTTTCTCACTCTTTTTACACATAGAATCATAGACTTGTAGAGTTAGAAGGGACCACAAGAGTCATTTAGTCCAACCTCCTACAATGCAGGAATCTTTTGCCCATCATGGGGCTCAAACCCACAACCCTAAGATTAACAGTCCCATGCTCTACCAACTGAGCCAAATTAGCACACTCGTCAGTAATTTGTTCCCACTGCTTTTTTTTGGTAAACTTTTCTATCTTTTTCAAACCAACCCTGTGCTTGTTCTGCTGTGTGTGGGCCTTGACTTCTGCCCCAAAGTCCTGGCCTGGACGCACTGCTACACTCACCTGCTACCTGAATGGTAGAGAGCTCTGGATTGATAAGAACTAAGTCCGTTCAGTTAGTTCCCTTTGCTGCCACCTGTTATTTAAGCAGCTTCCTTTAGGAGCAAAACCTGACTTTTATTTACCGTATTTTTCGCCCTATAGGACGTACCGGCCCATAGGACACACCTAGTTTTTCGGGGGGGGGGGGAAATCAAGGAAATTTTTTTTATCCCCCCCCCAGGTTTGCACAGCCATCCCCAAGCTAGAAGAGCGAAACGGAGCGCTCCGTCTCCCTCTTCTGCCTTCAGGGACAGCCTCTCTAGCCTCCGTGGGGCAACGGCTTGCCCCGCTGTCCCCCGAGCTTGTGGGGCTGGCGATAGGGAGAAGCAAGCTTGCTTCTCCCCCCCCCCGCCAGCCTCCAGATCAGGTCGGGGAATAGCGGGGTGGCGGCGCTCTGCCTCCCCGCTATCCCGTGAGCTTGTGGGGCCTCCCGCCGGGCTTGCAAGGCTTGTGGATAGCTTCCTGAAGCCTGGAGAGCTAGAGGGGTCGGTGCGCACCGACCCCTCTCGCTCTCCAGGCTTCAGCAAAAGCCTGCATTCACCCCATAGGACGCACACACATTTCCCCTTCATTTTTGGCGGGGAAAAAGTGCATCCTATAGGGCGAAAAATACGGTACATTTCCTATGCTCTGTTACTGTGACATAGCCTGCTCCTAAGAAAGACTGAAAAAAATATAAAATTCGGCCATCTCCTATATTATTCCAACATGGGTTATAGGACCTATAATTAAAATAAAAAATAAAAAACCCAGAATCAATGCAAATGTGTCCAGTTTACATAACATAGCCAGTTGCAGATACTAAGGTAGCATATATAATATACCTTTAAAGCACATTCAGAGAGTATTTTCCCTCTGAAAGAATTCTGGGCACTGTAGGTTACCCCCCAAATAATTACAATTCCCAGCAATACTTAACAAACCACAGCCCCCAGAATTCTCTGAGGGGGGAAATATGCTCTGAATGTGCTTTAAAGGTATATCATGTGCACAGCCTAAGCATTCCAAGCGCAAATCTCAAGATTTTTTGTGTGCAGAATTTCAAATCCCTAACTCATAGATTTTTTTCTGTTGGAAGCAATTTGCATTTAAATAATAATGTGCCCTTTATCTTTGCCCCGAACAATTTATTTATTGGCTCCATGAAACAATTTGAAGAGAGGATAAAAGATCATTCAGACATTTTGGAAAATAGTCCAGGAAACTGTGCCTGATGCTAATGATGGCTCATTTGGCTGCCTTTCTTCTCAATGTAATTAAGGAAATAAAAAACCTAATTTGGTTTCAAAGTTCATTAAAATAAATCAGAGGGGCCTTCTAATAAAAGAGAACAAAATGATCACAAAATGCAGATCAGATGCAAAAATATCTTGGGGGCTGGAGCTGGGAGGGAAGCCTGATGTGAAGTATATTGGAGGTACAATACTATCAAAAGACCACAAGAAACATTTTGTAACAAGGTCCAGAAGGGCATGTTCCTGCAAATGTGGGAATGCTGATCCCTAGGTATGAGGCTGCATGCTTATTGTGTGTGTGTGTGTGTGTGTGTGTGTGTGAGAGAGAGAGAGAGAGAGAGAGAGAGAGATGATTTGTTGTAGCCATCAGAACCCCAGATAATAACCAGATCTTCTTTTTGTTCAGATTCTCTTCCTTTACCTGGACTGCATTTTCTATCCTTAACCTTTCTAGTGAACCACTTTCAAACTCTCAAATCCCCTATGACAGATTAAATTTACTGCTAAGTAATATGAATCTGGACAAGTGCAGTAAAACTTTTAATCAAAGATTTTTCATCCAAGTAAGCCTGTTTAACGTCTTTGTTCTCTCTTAATCTGAGACAAGGAACGACATTCCCCGCCTGTCATATACTGTATTCCTTAAGCCAAACAACAGGATTTTTTGTGCTGTTATTTTTCCTGAAGAGAAATTGACAGCCTTGCTTCCTATTTTTGTGATTTTTGTTTTAAACAGCAATAGGCTGTTTCCTTTTCTTCATGAAACCTTTGCTCAACGTAATTGCACACAAAATTCTTACTTCTATGTAAAACATCATTCCTTTTCACCACTAGTGCTGCCACAGGATATATAATCTCCCCCCCCTCTTTTTGCTGCCTCTTAGGACAGTTCCAAATATTCTGTAACAAAGCCAACAGTATCTGGTATTAGGTTCACCAACATGAGAGAAAAATAGCTCCTAAAATTTTATTTATATATTTTTATAGGTAAAGGGTAAAGGGACCCCTGACCATTAGGTCCAGTCGTGACCGACTCTGGGGTTGCGGCACTCATCTTGCTTTATTGGCCAAGGGAGCCGGCGTACAGCTTCTGGGTCATGTGGCCAGCATGACTAAGCCGCTTCTGGCGAACCAGAGCAGCACACGGAAACGCCGTTTACCTTCCTGCCAGAGCGGTACCTATTTATCTACTTGCACTTTGACGTGCTTTTGAACTGCTAGGTTGGCAGGAGCAGGGACCGAGCAACGGGAGCTCACCCCGTCGCAGGGATTCGAACTGCTGACCTTCTGATCTGCAAGTCCTAGGCTCTGTGATTTAACCCTCAGCGCCACCTGCGTCCCTATATTTTTATAGTTTTGTGTAATTTTCCATACCACCAACATTCAGGTAGAAAAATATCATGACTGTAAATACCTTTAAACAATAACAAAATCACATTAATAAAGTAAAATGCATAAGTATTAATAAAGTAAGTAATGTGGATGCAGGAACACTCATAGAATGTGGTCACAGATTAAAGATGATTCACCATTTTGTTTGCTTACTGAATCTGCAAGACAGTCTACCTAAAGGGCATTGAAATAGTCTAGCTGTGAGGTGGTGAAGTTATGAATCATAGCTGTCAAATTCTTTCACTAACCAAGGTGTAGTCAGCCTCTTTTTATTTTCCAGAGTTATGACTGCAGGGCAGTTTGGAATTGAGAGAGATATGTGATCCAAACGTGAGAGGTTAAAACAAGATTACAGATTAGCAGAGGTCAACAGCCACTGAGTTTGTAAGATGACAGCAGGAACACAGGGACAACAACTGTATGGGTACACTTATCCTACAAATGTACAATATATTATTTATTTGTTTATCCTAGTTATGCTCCTCTGTTAAGAATACCAAGAGAGTTACAATTTCCAGAGATTTTTGGAAAGAGGGATTGACTGTTAAATCACTCTGGAAAGTATAGCTCTTTGAGGGGAACAGGGTCTCACTACCCCTAACAAACTACACTTACCACAATTCTTGGGGGAAAGCCACCCTTGTTTAAAGTGGTTATGGTACTTATTTATATGTACAGTGCAGATGTGGTCTTTGTGAAGGATGCTGAGACTTACGTTAGAGGTCATGAGAGTTCTGAGAGTTCCTTGAGTGTGTAGGAATGACTTTTTCACCTAGTATATTTTGTAAGAGATGGACCAGAGTGGGGGTGCCAACTTGAATAAAATATTGGGGGGGGGGGTAGGTAAGCCCCACAAAACCCATCACAAGATGCAGTGCATGCACACCATTTGAATACAATGCCCATCAACTGGGGGGGGGGGGCTTACCCCCTCAAAGATTTTTATATCAGGACCATATAACATTGGTCCTGAAAGACCTACTTTGGCTCCCAGTACATTTCTGAGCACAATTCCAAGTGTTGGTGCTGACCATTAAAGCCCTAAACGGCCTCGGCCCAGTATACCTGAAGGAGCGTCTCTACCCCCATCATTCAGCCCGGACACTGAGGTCCAGTGCCGAGGGTTTTCTGGCGGTTCCATCACTACGAGAAGTGAGGTTACAGGGAACCAGGCAGAGGGTTTTCTCGGTAGTGGCGCCCGCCCTGTGGAATGCCCTCCCATCAAATGTCAAGGAATTAAGCTATCTGATTTTTAGAAAACATCTGAAGGCAGCACCGTTTAGGGAAGTTTTTAATCTTTGATGTTTTGTTGTGTTTTTAATATTCTGTTGGAAGCCGCCCAGAGTGGCTGGGGAGACCCAGCCAGATGGGCGGGGTATAAGCAATAAAATTATTATTATTATTATTATTATTATTATTATTATTATTATTATTATTATTTGGGGGGAAGAACCTTGGCTCTTATGGACCACAGTCAGAAAAAGGTATGGAACAGGATGAACAGGATGCCCTTCCCAACCTAGTACCCTTTAGATCCTTCGGAATGACAGCTCTCATCAGCTTCAGCTGGCAAGCCCAGTGATCAGGGTTGATGGGAGTTATCATTCAAAACGCCTGGAAGTGATCTGTCTGGGGAAGCCTCATGTAGACATGGAAGGAAGATATACTGGATTGAGCAGAAGAAGGTGTAGAGAAGCAGGGGCAGACACAGGAGTCAGTAAAGAATTGAAACATTGCCAGCAGACTATAGCCCAGTTCATGCATTATTCCCATGTAAGGAACATCTGGGACGCAGGTGGCGCTGTGGGTTAAACCACAGAGCCTAGGACTTGCTGATCAAGCGGTTTGAATCTCCGCAACGGGGTGAGCTCCCATTGCTCGGTCCCTGCTCCTGCCAACCTACCAGTTCGAAAGCATGTCAAAGTGCAAGTAGATAAATAGGTACCGCTCTGGCGGGAAGGTAAACGGCATTTCCGTGCGCTGCTCTGGTTCTCCAGAAGCAGCTTAGTCATGCTGGCCACATGACATAAAGTGAGATGAGTGCCGCAACCCCAGAGTCGGTCACGACTGAATCTAATGGTCAGGGGTCCCTTTACCTTTTACTAGGGCACATCTGTAGTGGCAGGGGAGCAGATCCACAGTTTTAGCCTTCTTCTTTCTGAAACAAACATATGTTGGACACAATTGTGGGCAAAAAAGTCCAATGCTCCAGTACCTATTCGCATGTAAGGGCTCTGTTTAATCAGGATACCTGGTTGTGCACAGATATGGAACTGCAGGATCTTCTAGAAGTATATGTACCTATAGTCTGCAGCCACAGATGTGTTTTCTTTCATAATCCAGTAAGACACTATTGGTACTAATTTCGCTCAAGTTGCTATATAAGCATCTAGTTATACAAACGCATAGTTTGTATTCAACAGCGCACCTTGAATTTAAGCTGGTTGTTGCATCTGGTTCATATATTATACTCTTGGTTGCATATAATTATTTTGGTATGTAAATGACCCCCCACCCCACAGAACTCATTTGGATATTGAATCTTTTCAGAATAAGAATTATACTAAGATGTGTTTGCTTCAGCCTAGAGAAAATAACCATGCTGCCTGAAATTAGATTCTCTGCTTTGCATTAGATATATTTTCCTATACAGCAGGCCAATGAATACTATAGTGACTGATCATTTGCACCTATTTGTATAAAACAAAACAGCAAATTGCTGACAGCATCTTGCTTGTAATTGAGAAACTAGCCTTAAATGAGGCATGATGCCATAGGCTAGCTGTAGGCAAGGTGGACTTTGAAGATACCAATTTAATTTTTCTAACTTCACATTGGTTTCATACATTTTACTAATCTCTGTTCCAAACCTCTGAGGAATTTTTAATGCAAAAAAAATTTGCCCACCGTAGCAGTTGAATTCTCAGCACAACTCAATTGCATTAGAGAGTCAGTGAGTCACTGAATTTGGAATCAATGCTTGGTTTCCAAGGTGACATTATATTCCTTATGATGAGCTACAGCTGTCCCAGAAGCAGAAAAGCAATCTAAAAAGTTCCCACTTCAAACTTTTAGAAGCATAGTAAACAACAATTTCTATATAAAGCCTATGAATCTTGCTGTAGATTGGAGAGATGATGCTCTTGACAGGCCTTGCCAATGCAGGACTGACTTCTTTAACAGGGATAAGATCACTCAAATGAACCCATTATATGGGGTGCTGCAAGTCCATCTTTTAACTGTTTGATGGAAAAGAGACACTACTTTATTAACAGCAGCTGAACTTTCATTTCTAAAACGGTGAAAGCTGCTAGGAGGCGTGTGATCCTGTAACTGCCAGAAAAGCTCTGGAGGTGTTACAGCTCATTTCTCTGCTTTCCACTAACCAAGGAACTTCCACATTTCAACTAAGGATGGAGACTGAGATGAGAAGCAGCTGGATTTTATATTTCTGCGAATGGGGGCTCAACCATTGTATGTTTCTTTGCACCAACAACCCCAGGTGCAATAGGAAATCTGCAAAGCACCTAGTGAAGCCTCATCTGAATGTCTGATACCTCCTCCCACATTCTTCCTTAAGACTGTGCATAAATGCAGACTCTTACCTATGGTTTCAACATCAGCCAAACTTTTCCCTCCCCATTTCCCTCTCCTTCATTCTTATTTGGCAGACAAAATGGTATTCTAGCTGGATGAAAAGTTCAAAATTTTGCAGAATATTTTCTAACATTTTGATTGACTGGCCTAAGGATGGTATTGCTCTAATGAGGGGTTTTTTCTTATGGGTGAACATGGCTGCCTTTGATTTTTGCTTTACCTACATGATTAACCTCTGCTGTTAACTACTAAGGAAAAAAAAAGGGGGGGGGGAGAAAGGGCAGCATTCATAGAATCATAGACTTGTAAGTTGACTCTCCCTATAGAATAGAGTTGGAAGGGCTCACAAGGGTCATCTATTCCAAGCCCCTGCAATGCAGGAATCTTTTGCCCAGAATAAGACTCGAACCCACATGACCCTGAGATTCTTCTTCTTCTTCTTTGGTGATCACTCATAGCTGAGTAAGTTTGTCTTCCATGAACACTGTCTTAACAGTGAGACAATAAGTGACTGTGGAGGCCAATTCTGGATCCACATGTTCTTCCACGGTGGGGACATAGGTTTCCGGGTGGGAGTTGATCACGGTGAGAGTTTGCCAAACGTGCTATGCTCTACTGACTGAGCTATCCCAGTTTGCTTCACAATGGTGGTATCTAATGGGCAAAAAGGCACTGGCTCACTGCAATTGTCCAATGAATGCCTGATATTTCACTCTCTATGGATTTTGTTCTTTCCCTGATATAAAGTCACTGTATTCCCTTTGCCGTGACCTGTAGGAAACTACCGGTAAATGAAAACCATAGATTAATGACTAGTAAGGAAAATGGTTCAGATATGGAAGGGGTTGAGCATGCTTGATTGCACAGGATGTCTGGCAAGTCACAACTATAAATCATTTATTCCAGCTTACACTTTGAATAAAATGTTTGCTTTTAAAGAATGATTTATTGGCTTGAATGTTCAACATCCCACTCAGCATTGCATAGATGAAGGGCTGAGTTCTTTTAATCAGTGTGTTCTGTAGTTCATTTAGGGTATAATCCTATGTGTGCTCCAAGCTCAGTATGGTGCGGTAGTTAGATGGTTGGTCTAGGACTTGGGAGACTAGAGTTCAAATTCCCACTCAGTCATGATGCCTACTGGGTGACCTTGAGCCAGTCGCTATCCCTTAGTCTGACCTGCCTCACAAGGTTGTTGTGAGAAGGAAATGGAGAGAGCGAGAAGCATGTATACCACTTTGAGCTCCTTGGATGCATATAAATGTAATAAATAAATACAGCCATGTTTTTCAATGAATAACAGGATAAAATGACTTAGGGGGAAATATGTTGTACTACAAAGAAAATCTTTTGTGCTAGGTTCTCTGAAAATGCATTGGCAGCTTGTACTTAAATTACAAATGAAGTGTGGGTTTGCACCTGCCTCTCTCTCCATAAATTTTGGGGCATCCCCATGACATCTTCTCCATCCCAGTGCTGTCCCAGTCCTTCCCTCCATTTCAGTGTGTGGAGCTTTTCAATCCTGGTCATTTCGAACTTCCCAAGGATTGAAAACCCCTTTTAAAAGGAAGAAGATCCAGGAGAATGATCGGGATAAGGTGTGTGGGGGGGGGGGACATCATGTGGATAATCCTATGTTAATGGGGTAGACAGCACGTTGAAAATCTATATTCTGTTCTGATGTGGACAAGCTTGGAAACTAAGCAATAGGCTGGTCAAGCAGCTGCATCCCAAGAAGTGTGTCCTAGCCCAGAAACCCCATCAAGCTGGACACAAATCTTGGATTGGTATATACCACAGTCAGCAAACTTTTCCAGCTGGGGGCCGGTCCACTTGTTCCTCAGACCTTGTGGGGGGCCAGACTATATTTTGAAAAAAACAAATGAACGAATTCCTATGCCCCACAAATAACCCAGAGATGCATTTTAAATAAAAGCACACATTCTACTCATGTAAAAACACCAGGCAGGCCCCACAAATAACCCAGAGATGCATTTTAAATAAAAGGACACATTCTACTCATGTAAAAACAAGCTGATTCCCAAGCCTTCTACGGGCCAGATTTAGAAAGCGATTGGACCTAATCCAGCCCCTGGGCCTTACTTTGCCTACCCATGGTATATACACTCACAGTCCAAGAATTGTGTACAGTATCCACCTCCACTAGGGGTGAGGAGTCTATGTTCTTCAAATATTGTTGGATACCACCTCTTAAAAACATGGTGAATGATGGGACTTGGGGGTCCAACAACATCTGGAGAGTCACACATTCCCCATCATTGCCTAAACCTTGACCTCTTCAAACAGCATCCTTGATTCCATCTTTAGCTGGTGTTGTCCCCACGGAGGTTCTCAACAGATTATCCACTGAATGTTATCATATGATGATAATCTTGGCAATTTATTCTCCCATGCATTTGAAGCTTCAATTTTACACCTCTATTTTGAAAGAAAAAGTTGCTTTGAGTGCATAGAAAACACACCACTGTTGATAATAACACCTAATGTAGATTTGAGATCTTTGACAGTTTACTGAATAATAGTGGCTTTTGGGGAGCTGCTTTGTAGCAACCTGGCAACGGAAAACTGTTACTAAAATGGAAATTCTAACACACATTAAACAGATCTTGAAGTTGCTGGCACAGATACTAGCCAATTCGTTGTTGACAAATGACAAGGAGTAAGAACATCGGACATTTTTTTATTAGAATGACAAGAGGCTAGATCATCGCGTACTAAAACATTTTTTTAAAACTGAGTTTGTCTTTAGTTTTGATAACATTTTATTCTTTAAAATGGTATCTTCCATAAAATTAGATTTAGGCTATTTACGGTGGCTAATGTGACAACAGATAAGTTTTGTGAAAAGGGTAATGTAGAATGACATTTGTTGCCTCTGTTGTTTCTTTTTCAGGAGCTCTTTTATCACAGAACCTGGAGGTTATTTTTGTTTTTTGTTGAAAAAACAGTCATGCTAAATGCAATAGTGCATTTAACGTAGCTTGCTGTTTGGCATTGTCCTCTGTCAGATATATATAATTTAAGTTAGGTATTAATACACCCACTGTTGTATATCCCTTATCTGCTTGGAAATAGTGTCATAAAATTAAAACTCCAAACACACAGGTAAATTATCATCTGATAAGATCTAGTGGACAACCTACTGGACAAGCCCAGTTGGAGACATGTAGGGCTGTAGATCTCTGAAGCACTGCAATAGCACTTTTACACACACACAAAACTCATACTCCTAGTTTTATCCTTCTAAAACTCAGGATTTTCCAAAACAGCACATACAGTACAAACACAATTAAACAGCATAGCCTTGTATAACAATGCATGATGACATCAGATCCCAGGTACAGATGAGGAGAAGGATTTATTTTACTAATTATATTTTTGTGTTTCTCTGACTTTTAGGTCATTGTGGGGAGTATCCTCAAAAGTACAAATCTGAATAAACCTTTGTTTCTACAAATTTGAATAAACCTTTTTTGAGTCCTCTATTGTCTTCTTGATTAATAAAATCTGTGTTGTTGAAGACGAGTCGGTTGCCTTGGGATTTCTGAGTGGCTCAAGGAGGAGCATGAGAACCAGTGCAGTGTGGTGGTTAGAGCATTGGACTGGAACTTGGCGGACCAAGGTTCAAATTCCTCACTCTGCCTTAAAGCTTGCTGGGTGACCTTGGGCCAGGCATAGTCTCTCAACCTAACCTACCAGGGTTGTTGTGAGGATAAAATGGGAAAAGAACCATACATGCCACCTTGATCTCCCATGGAGAAAAGCTGAAATATAAATTCAATGCATTTAGCCCAGAGAAGAGAAGATGAAAGGACATGGTCCACTGACTTCAAATATCTGATGGTCTACCACCCAGAAGATGGGGCAGACTTGTTTTCTGCTTCTCCAGAGGGCATGATTAAAATCAATGGGTGGCAATGGCGGGGAAGCAGATTTCACTTAAACATGGAGAGATGCTTCACAATGGTAAGTGAATATATTTGGACAGAGGCTGAATCTGCCAGTGGTCCTATAGCTGCATCCTGCATTGCAGATCCTACACAGAGAAATGGGTTGCATTGGGCAACCTCCAAGGTCCCTTACAACTATATTCTATAATCCTTTGTTGTTGTTTTTTTATAAAATTTTTATTGGTTTTACAACATTTAAAAAAAAAAAAAACACACACACAAACAAACATTAAAAAAGACAAACATACACGTATAATTTCAAACATATTTTCATAAACCTCTTTTCTTGGACTTCCCCATACCCCCCCTCTCTGCATCCCAATGTCCATAATTCAACTAGCAACTCCCAATTGTTACTTTCCAATCTCTATCATCTTAGTCCTCTTTTATAGTCTAACCTTATATCCCTGTACCCTTTTGCTTCTGGGAACCACAACATTTTAGCATTCATTAAGTTTATAGTAGTCCTTAAGGTAGCTTTTAAATTTTTTCCACTCCTCTTCCACCGTCTCTTTTCGTTGGTCACGGATTCTGCCTGTCATCTCGGCCAATGTCATATAGTCCATCACTTTCATCTGCCATTCTTCCACAGTGGGTAAATCTTGTGTCTTCCAATACTTTGCGATGAGTATTCTTGCTGCTGTTGTGGCATACATAAAAAAAGTTCTATCTTTCTTTGTCACCAATTGGCCGACAATGCCCAAGAGAAAGGCCTCTGGTTTTTTAGGAAAGGTACATTTAAGTACCTTTTTCATTTCATTGTAGATCATTTCCCAGAAGGCCTTAATCTTCGGGCATGTCCACCAAAGGTGATAAAAGGTACCTTCAGTCTCTTTACACTTCCAACATTTATTATCGGGCAAATGATAGATTTTTGCCAGCTTGACTGGGGTCATGTACCACCTGTATACCATTTTCATAATGTTTTCCTTTAAGGCATTACATGCCGTAAATTTAATACCGGTGTTCCATAACCATTCCCAGTCAGCTGACATAATGTTATGTCCAACATCCTGAGCCCACTTGATCATAGCCGATTTAACTGTTTCATCCTGTGTGTTCCATTTCAACAGCAAGTTGTACATTCTAGATAAATTCTTAGTATTGGGTTCTAACAGTTCGGTTTCTAATTTTGATTTTTCCACCTGGAAACCGATTTTCCTGTCCTGTTTAAAAAATTCCATTATTTGACGATATTGGAACCAATTTTCTACTTTATGCTTCAATTTCTCCTGACTTTGTAGTTTGAACTTATCTCCATCCTGTTCTAAAATTTCCCAATACTTCGGCCATCCGACCTCCATATTGAGTTTCTTCACTGCTTTAGCCTCCACTGGTGAGACCCATCTAGGGGTTTTGTTTTCCAATAGATCTTTATATCTTATCCAAACATTAAACAATGCTTTTCTAACAATGTGATTTTTAAAGGCACTGTTAACTTTATCATACCAAAGATATGCATGCCAACCAAAAGCATTATTAAAACCTTCCAGATCCAAGATGTCTGTGTTCTCGAGGAGCATCCATTCTTTCAGCCAGCAAAAAGCTGCTGCCTCATAGTACAATTTTAGGTCCGGCAGGGCAAAACCCCCTCTTTCTTTAGCATCTGTCAATATCTTAAATTTAATTCGGGGCTTTTTGCCCTGCCAGACAAATTTCGAAATGTCTTTGTGCCACCTCTTAAAACAATCCATCTTGTCAAGAATCTGCAAGGTCTGAAACAAAAATAACATTCTAGGCAATACATTCATTTTGATTACTGCAATTTGGCCTAACATTGACAATTTCAAATTTGACCATATTTCTAGATCTTTTTTAATTTCTGACCAACATTTTTCATAGTTGTCCTTATACAAGTTCACATTCTTAGATGTTAAGTAAACCCCTAGATATTTCACCTTCTTTACCACAGTCAAACCTGTTTCCTCTTGAAATTTCTCCTTTTCCATATCTGTTAAGTTTTTCCCTAAAACTTTGGTTTTTTGCTTGTTCAACTTAAATCCAGCTACCTGGCCAAACTGTTGTATTATTTCTAAAACCTTTTTCGTACTAGTGTTTGGCTCTTGCAAAGTCAATACTAGGTCATCTGCAAACGCTCTTAACTTATAATGTTTAGCTCCGACCTGCACACCTTTGACCTGCTGGTCATTTCTTATCATGTTCAGCAACACCTCCAGAACTGAAATAAAAAGTAATGGGGAAATCGGGCACCCCTGTCGTGTTCCTTTTTCTATCTTAAGTTCCTCAGTCACAACATTGTTTACAATCAGTTTAGCTTTTTGTTCAGAATATATTGCAGCCATACCATTCTCAAAACCCTGGCCTACCCCCATCCCATGGAGATTCTTCCTCATAAAACTCCAAGAAATATTGTCAAAGGCTTTCTCCGCATCCACAAAAATCAATACTGCTTTAGTGTTTATATTCACCTCTAGCTTTTCCAGAATGTCTATTACATTCCTTACATTGTCTGCCAGGTGTCTTTTAGGGAGAAAACCTGCTTGGTCCTTATGAATCTTCTCCATCAAGACTCTTTTAAATCTTTTTGCCAAAATGTCTGCAAAAATTTTGTAATCCACATTAAGGAGTGATATTGGGCGGTAGTTCTTGAGTTGGGTCTTTTCAGTCTCTGACTTTGGTATGAGTGAAATATATGCCTCTTTCCACGATTCAGGTGCCCTTTTTCCCTCAAGGATCTCATTACAAACTTCTCTTAGTGGTTGAGTCAGCCATTCCTTCAGCGATTTGTAGTATCTGGAAGTCAGTCCATCTGGTCCCGGAGATTTGCCCAGTTGCATATTCTGAATGGCAGCCTCTATCTCTTGTTCTGAGATTCTCTGGTTCAAGTCCATCTTACTTTGATGAGAGATGTTTTGTAATCCATATTTTCCAAGGAATTTGTCTATATCTTCTTCATTTTGCGGGCCTTGAGTGTAGAGTTTTTTAAAATAACTTAAAAAGCAATTTCTAATTTCATTAGGTTTGGATATATTCTTTCCATCCACCTCTAGGCTTGTAACTGTATTTAGTTTCTGCCTTTTCTTCAGTTGCCATGCCAAAAGTTTGCCACATTTATTTGCTGATTCAAAAGTCTTTTGCTTCATTTGCTTTATCTTCCATTCAATCTCTTGGTTCATCAATTCCATATATTGTGTTTGATATAACTTGATCTCTCTTAAAATGTCCTGAGATTTTGGTTTTGTTCTTAATTTTCTCTCTCCTTCCTTTATCATTTCCAAAATCCTCTCTTTTTTCTCATTTTGTTTTTTCCTCTTTATTGAATTTTGTTGAATCAAGAATCCTCTCATAACCGCTTTACTTGCGTCCCAGATCACTCTTTTCTCCACGTCGGTCCTCAAGTTTATTTCAAAATAGTCTTTAAGGGTCTTTTGGGCCTTCGTGAGAATCTCCTTATCTCGAAAGAGGGTGTCATTCATTTTCCATCTAAATTGACCAGTTATTGTGAGTTTCATCTCCATCTTCACGGCGTTATGGTCGGAGCAAGTTTTTGGGCAGATTTCCACTTTCTTGATCTTTGGAGCCATTCCACTAGTAACCCAGATTTGATCGATTCTGGTCCAGGTCATCATTGCTTGGGAGAAGAAAGTTCCCTCTCTCTCCAGAGGGTTCCTTGTTCTCCATATGTCTATCAAGTCCATATTTTCTGTCATTTCGAAAAAAGTCTTAGGGAGTCTCCCTTCCTTGCTAACTGTTAGTCTTTGTGCCTTGTCCATGTTAGTGGAGACCACGCCATTCATGTCTCCCATGATTATCATATTGTAGTCCAGATAGTCAGTGAGGGTTTCATGGAGTCTCTTAAAGACATCCATTCTTTCAGCCAGCAAAAAGCTGCTGCCTCATAGTACAATTTTAGGTCCGGCAGGGCAAAACCCCCTCTTTCTTTAGCATCTGTCAATATCTTAAATTTAATTCGGGGCTTTTTGCCCTGCCAGACAAATTTCGAAATGTCTTTGTGCCACCTCTTAAAACAATCCATCTTGTCAAGAATCTGCAAGGTCTGAAACAAAAATAACATTCTAGGCAATACATTCATTTTGATTACTGCAATTCGGCCTAACATTGACAATTTCAAATTTGACCATATTTCTAGATCTTTTTTAATTTCTGACCAACATTTTTCATAGTTGTCCTTATACAAGTTCACATTCTTAGATGTTAAGTAAACCCCTAGATATTTCACCTTCTTTACCACAGTCAAACCTGTTTCCTCTTGAAATTTCTCCTTTTCCATATCTGTTAAGTTTTTCCCTAAAACTTTGGTTTTTTGCTTGTTCAACTTAAATCCAGCTACCTGGCCAAACTGTTGTATTATTTCTAAAACCTTTTTCGTACTAGTGTTTGGCTCTTGCAAAGTCAATACTAGGTCATCTGCAAACGCTCTTAACTTATAATGTTTAGCTCCGACCTGCACACCTTTGACCTGCTGGTCATTTCTTATCATGTTCAGCAACACCTCCAGAACTGAAATAAAAAGTAATGGGGAAATCGGGCACCCCTGTCGTGTTCCTTTTTCTATCTTAAGTTCCTCAGTCACAACATTGTTTACAATCAGTTTAGCTTTTTGTTCAGAATATATTGCAGCCATACCATTCTCAAAACCCTGGCCTACCCCCATCCCATGGAGATTCTTCCTCATAAAACTCCAAGAAATATTGTCAAAGGCTTTCTCCGCATCCACAAAAATCAATACTGCTTTAGTGTTTATATTCACCTCTAGCTTTTCCAGAATGTCTATTACATTCCTTACATTGTCTGCCAGGTGTCTTTTAGGGAGAAAACCTGCTTGGTCCTTATGAATCTTCTCCATCAAGACTCTTTTAAATCTTTTTGCCAAAATGTCTGCAAAAATTTTGTAATCCACATTAAGGAGTGATATTGGGCGGTAGTTCTTGAGTTGGGTCTTTTCAGTCTCTGACTTTGGTATGAGTGAAATATATGCCTCTTTCCACGATTCAGGTGCCCTTTTTCCCTCAAGGATCTCATTACAAACTTCTCTTAGTGGTTGAGTCAGCCATTCCTTCAGCGATTTGTAGTATCTGGAAGTCAGTCCATCTGGTCCCGGAGATTTGCCCAGTTGCATATTCTGAATGGCAGCCTCTATCTCTTGTTCTGAGATTCTCTGGTTCAAGTCCATCTTACTTTGATGAGAGATGTTTTGTAATCCATATTTTCCAAGGAATTTGTCTATATCTTCTTCATTTTGCGGGCCTTGAGTGTAGAGTTTTTTAAAATAACTTAAAAAGCAATTTCTAATTTCATTAGGTTTGGATATATTCTTTCCATCCACCTCTAGGCTTGTAACTGTATTTAGTTTCTGCCTTTTCTTCAGTTGCCATGCCAAAAGTTTGCCACATTTATTTGCTGATTCAAAAGTCTTTTGCTTCATTTGCTTTATCTTCCATTCAATCTCTTGGTTCATCAATTCCATATATTGTGTTTGATATAACTTGATCTCTCTTAAAATGTCCTGAGATTTTGGTTTTGTTCTTAATTTTCTCTCTCCTTCCTTTATCATTTCCAAAATCCTCTCTTTTTTCTCATTTTGTTTTTTCCTCTTTATTGAATTTTGTTGAATCAAGAATCCTCTCATAACCGCTTTACTTGCGTCCCAGATCACTCTTTTCTCCACGTCGGTCCTCAAGTTTATTTCAAAATAGTCTTTAAGGGTCTTTTGGGCCTTCGTGAGAATCTCCTTATCTCGAAAGAGGGTGTCATTCATTTTCCATCTAAATTGACCAGTTATTGTGAGTTTCATCTCCATCTTCACGGCGTTATGGTCGGAGCAAGTTTTTGGGCAGATTTCCACTTTCTTGATCTTTGGAGCCATTCCACTAGTAACCCAGATTTGATCGATTCTGGTCCAGGTCATCATTGCTTGGGAGAAGAAAGTTCCCTCTCTCTCCAGAGGGTTCCTTGTTCTCCATATGTCTATCAAGTCCATATTTTCTGTCATTTCGAAAAAAGTCTTAGGGAGTCTCCCTTCCTTGCTAACTGTTAGTCTTTGTGCCTTGTCCATGTTAGTGGAGACCACGCCATTCATGTCTCCCATGATTATCATATTGTAGTCCAGATAGTCAGTGAGGGTTTCATGGAGTCTCTTAAAGAAGTCAGATTTGCCTTCATTTGGTGCATAAATTCCAACCACTAGAAGTTTTTCTCCTTGTATTTGTATCTCCACTGCCAAATATCTCCCTTGTTCGTCCTTGAATATCATTTTTGGAGCCCATTTCTCCTTCACATATATTACAACTCCTCTCTTCTTAACTTTGTCTGATGAAATAAATTCTTGTCCTAGCCTTTTATTTATAAGTAATCTCCTATGGGCTCTAGTTATGTGGGTTTCTTGTAAGCATATCAAGTCCAGTTGTTCTCTATTCAATATATGAAATACTTGTCTTCTCTTCAAAGGCCCATTGAGCCCATTACAATTCCAACTAAGGAATTGCAGAGCCATCTTGCTATTTTTCTGAGGCTCCTCCAACAGCTCCCAGTTGTTGCTCTTCTTCTGGTGGTGGTGGTTTTTGTCCAATCGAGAGATTCAGGAGATCCAGTGCTCTCCTCTGTTCTGCAAGTACGTCCACAGTCCCCTTCTGTAGGTCCTCCTGGTATCTTGCCAAAAATTTGTCTTTATCTTGAATTGTCTTTATTTTCACCTTGTTTGCCTTGTAGTCAAATGACAGTCCTTGTGGGAATTCCCACCGGAAGCGGATAGAATTTTTCTTTAGTAAAAGGGCTAAGTCCTTGTAGAAGTTTCTTAAGTCCAGAATGTATTTTGGGATGTCTTTGAAGATCTGTACAGCTGAATTTCCGATTTGCAAGGCCTTTTCAAAGTGTAGTCCTAGTATTTTGTCTCTTTCCTCCTTGGATCTGAGTGTGATCAAACAGTCTCTCGGGGTCTTTCTGTGTTGCTTTTTACCCAATCTAGAGGCAGTCGTAATTTTGAATTCGTCTTCCTCAAGGTCCCAGCAATCCACAAACTCCCGTGTCAAATATTCCACAAGGTTGTCTCTTTCATTCTCCGGAATCAGTCTTATTTTTAAGTTTCTCTCTTTCCTCTGTAGCTCCCACAAGGCCAAGGTTGCATCATGCTCATAGACCTTCTTGGCAATCGGCTCTAATTTCTCCTGTGTCTCTCCCGCAGTAGCTTTGGCATCTTCCGCAATTTGGCGCGTAGTGGCGTTTTCCTCCACCAATTTATTTATAGATTCTGTATTCTGGTTTAATCTTGCTGAAATTTCTGTTAATTTTAGTGTATTCTCTGAAGTCTGTTTTGTCAAAGACTCCAGAGTTTGGTTTATCTTGAGCAGGGCGTCTGTCACAGCTTCCATAGAGACAGCTGCTCCTTTGTCTTGTCCTGTTGTTCCTGCTGATCCGGCTGTTGCGCCTGAGATTGAGCCTCTTTTCTTTACCTGTTGCTGCTGCAGCTGTTGTTGTTGTTGCTTGGTCTTGGCTCTTGTAACTATCTCTTCTTGTGCGCCACTCATGTCAAGGTCAATTCCCACGGGATTTATTCTCCCTTGGAAAATTCCACTGTCTTAGGCCGTGCCGGACTTCACTTTGTCCTCTAGAGGGAGCAAATCAAAATGGCCATAGGGCAAAATTTCCAAGTACAAAAACAAAGGAGACTGTCCAAAATGTAAAAAAGGAGATTAACACAGTCAAAGTCAATGCTACTAAGAACTTGTAACTTCAAATTGCCACAGTTGCCCAATTTATGCTATTTCTTCTTGTATTATACAGTAGCCAGGCACTGTGGAAACTTTGTATCAAAGTATCACTTCACAGGGAAAAGTCAGTTCAGTGTGCTAAGAAGGCAGACCGTTTCATGCTTATATTCTATAATCCTTTGGGTCAACTCCAAAGACTTTGCTGTTACTTTTTCTGGTGGTTTAAAGTTGCTAATGTGTTATTATTTAAAATAACATAAAACACTTAAACTTGGTTATTATCCAGGACTAAGACTGCAAGTGATTTTCTTGTGCAACGTGTGTTCATTTTTCACAATTAATTTCTAATTGCAGCAGAAAAGAGTGTGAAAGATGGATAAAAAAGCTCCACCTACCTGCTGTTCCCTGAGTAGTTGCTCTGGAGATACTTTTTCAAGGTAAAATTTTAAAATACACCCTGACTAAGCTTTTGTATTGATTGGATAAACCTCATAATGAATAGGCTTGTAGGCGGCCATTTATAAGTACTTCTCATTATTTTATATATAAAAAATATACTTTACCATAAAATCAAACTGCAGTAGGAATTATACTGAATCATAAAATTACAATGGCATTAGCATTTAAGTGAGAAGCTTGATGAGAATAAACTGAGCTGTAGCCAATCCAAGGTAGATGGTACTATACCCCAGCAAGTACAATGTCTCCAGACTATTGGAGGGGGTGGCGGTTCGTGGGGGCCACTTATATTCAGCTGTGGTGCAGAAATGAAATTTGGGATCAGGTACTATAGTCAGGCAAACTATGAAAAGATCTCTATTAATGCTACTTTCACTTTCACTCACGCAGGGGTAGGGCGACACATAGTATTTAAGGACTTTATTAGATACGTGTTAGTTCCTGCCAGACTTGTGACCTCGCAACTATGGAAGAGCAATAGGATTCCAACCTAAGATCTTTCTTGCAGAATGGAGAGGTTTCATTTTTTTTATATTAATAAGACTGATAATTCCAGCACAAAATACCAAAAATTAATGTTCAAGGTTTCAGAGAAGTATCAGTTGATGTTGTTTATGATGCCTTAATTCCCTTTGTGTCATGCCCCAGAGGGAGGAGTTTTCTTCAAAAGAGGACCTGGAGCCCTTCCTGAGGGACACATGTATTTGCACGGGCAAACAGAAACTAGGGAAATCCAGGATTGTAATGGATTGAACAGTAACCAATCATTTCAGTGTATAAATGGCTTCATAAAACAAGAGGAAAGCTTATGCAATTATAAATCTCTCATATTTTGTGAATAATCACAGGTCAGAGATCCAAACCAAAACTGGCATAAGTGGTTTGCTCTGAACCCTCTCGCACATTCTGTTGTAAATGTCTACTTTCTTGAGAACTTAAATTGTTCTGTTTTACTTTTTTTAAAATAGAGAGAAGAAACAACTTACTTTGGGTAGTCAGGGGAAGAGGAGAAATAACCAGGACAATGTATCAAACACTTAAATGGTTTTATTAATGTTAATAATAGAAACTATTGTGAAGACTTGTGGGGATATTGCCTTCTTGACAATGTAGATAATTTCCTTGGGAACCTATATTGGCACCAGTCCTGGTTATTACAGTATGCATAATGTATGCCTTTTTTTGTCCAGCCTTGTTTCAGTATATCTAATATTTGGGACAATAATTTCCTGTCTCTGAAGCAGAACATATTGGCCTGGGTTGTACAGAACTTTTAAAGTGAATCCAACTGAACTCAACTGTACAGAAAGATCGGGTCATTTGAGCAATCAGCCTGAAATTATCACAAAATGTACTGTGTCAAAAATTCTTTGCTGGTTAAATGGCTTCATTGTCAGCCAAAAGTCAAGGCATTCTTCTGCCGATTGTGTTGGTTTAAGTAACCACAGGGAGTCAAGAAACTCTGTATTAACCAGGGGGCAGTTTACATCATACCACCAGAATTGTGATATATATCGTTCATTTTCTAAAATTAGCTTATTATAAAAAAGCCTCCTCGGTGGCTTAGTCTGGTCAGTATTGAGTATAAACTTCCAGAGTTAACACTAAATACATTACTTCTGGTAAATGAGCCACCATAGCCGCTAGAGGGTTGTGAAAATTTGTGTCCCAGGCTTTTTAGACTTGTCTACCCATGTACTACAGGGATGTGGTGGCGCTGTGGGTTAAACCACAGAGCCCAGGGCTTGCTTATCAGAAGCTCAGCGGTTCGAATCCCCACAATGGGGTGAGCTCCGGTTGTCCGGTCCCTGCTCCTGCCCACCTAGCAGTTCTAAAGCACATCAAAAGTGCAGGTAGATAAATAGGTACCGCTCCGGCGGAAAGGTAAACAGCGTTTCCGTGTGCTGCTCTGGTTTGCCAGAAGCGGCTTAGTCATGCTGGCCACATGACCCGGAAGCTGCACGCCGGCTCCCTCGGCCAATAAAGCGAGATGAGCACCGCAACCCCAGAGTCAGCCACGACTGGTCCTAATGGTCAGGGGTCCCTTTACCTTTACCCATGTACTATCTGAAAACAAAGGGGCACATTGATTGCCAGATGTGACTATATTGGCATTATCTTCAGTTCTCCTACTGATGGAGAAATTGTGAAGTTATCTGAACACTCCGAGAAGAGCTTGTCTGAGAAGACTTGGAAAACTCGTAAGCTGTTGCATGTGGACTTTGTTCAGCAAGGACTTTGAAGTACAGAAACCCCTCTGGGACCAGAGAGAGAAAAGCATGGCAGCTTTTCAATTTGTGAGGGTGCCTCTTAATGCAATATGCACTCATTCATTATCACTTGCCTGCACAGAATTGTATTTGGTGGAACCATATTTAAGCCCTGTTTGGACACGAGAGAGAGAGACACAGGTCTGTGTTGAGCAGCCCCTATCCCTGACATTCACCAGTTCAGTGCAAACATCTGAACTGGGGAGCTGTTACAGGTACAGGCTTCCAAGCAATCAGGAGCCCTCTGTGACTGGGGTTCCAGATTGTGTGGAAGCCCTTTGGTCCTCTGCATTCTCTGGTGGGGCTACTTGATCTAGCTCTGTTTCCTGCTTTTATGCTGGTGTTAACCATGGGTAGGGCTTGAATAAGTCTTAAATTCTATTTACTGAGGTATCACAGGCATATGTTTAAAAATCAGGCGGGATCACTCTGGTTATGCTTCAGCCATAAAATATAGCTGAATGATATAATGGAATTGTGTTATCTACATGTCAAAAGTCATCAATAACAACTTGTTATTTAAGTGATAATGCTTATGCCTACAGACATATTTTTAGGAGAAAATCTGGCCATTGTTAAGTTTGTAAAAACAAGCCAGATTAGGTTAGTTTTCCATCACTGTCAAGTGAGAGATTGTATGTGAATTGATTAGCCAGGCATTTGAGATGTCCAGTACTGTATGTCCCTTGAGCACAAACTGAATTATGCCAGTTAGAGTTTCCTCGTTTTGATGAAAGATAGGCAAGGTTTATAGCAGAGAAACCATTTGGGTCAGAGGCATGTTTCAGGAATGCACACATATATCACCAAGGCAGATTGCTAGAGGGCACAGAACAAACTATAAAACAATGATTTAAGCTTGCATTAAAATCACACTACCTGCTAGATTATTTATTTTAATAAGGCTTTTAAAATTTATCATCTGGGGTTTACACTGAGCATATTAACACATAAAAGTCAGAAAAAATTATAGAAGCATATATGTTACACCTGAAGGATGCAACAGTCACATTGGTCAATAAAACCTCCAGAAAATATGATACCTTAGCTGAGTTGTGCTCTCCTGTAATTAGTGTTTTTTATTTTCATGGAAGGGATGGCAGAACTGGAAATACTGGATGCTGTTTTGAATTTGGGACCCACATATTTTGCGAGCCATAGTTGTGGCATCCAAATCCCTTTTACAAAACTCATCCTTGGGGTGATGCATTTATAGCAATAAATGATGGTGTGAAATGCTTCTTTTCATTACCAGGAAACAGCTCTGCAATGTGCTTTGTGGACAAGTGAAGGTCTAGAAAACATCAACGTAAACTTGAAACCTCTAGGTGGAGAAATGGACAGAATAGCAGAAGGAATCAGAAAAAGTAGGCACCTTAGAAGAAGGAGGAGGAGGAGGAGGAGTTTGGATTTGATATTCCGCTTTATCACTACCCGAAGAGTCTCAAAGCGGCTAACATTCTCCTTTCCCTTCCTCCCCCACAACAAACACTCTGTGAGGTGAGTGGAGCTGAGAGACTTCAGAGAAGTGTGACTAGCCCAAGGTCACCCAGCAGCTGCATGTGGAGGAGCGGAGACGCGAACCCGGTTTCCCAGATTACAAGTCTACCACTCTTAACCACTACACCACACTGGCTCTCCAGCATTTGCTTTTAAGTTTTTTTGGTTTTTTTATGGAATAAAATAATGAATTTTCAGTAATGCAAGTAATTTTAATGTACTGCTAGATGGGGGCCTAATATGGTGCACAAATCATATTGGAAAGCAGGCAGATAGAAACAGGTTTCAATGTTGTGTGGATGCAACTAAAAACCAAACCTGCATGCATGAGCAGCTTTGATCCCACAATCAGGGCTGGCCAACGTATGAGGCAAGGTGGGGTGACCACCCCAGGCTGTAGCGTCTACGGGAGCAGCAGGTCCTGATGTAGAACTTCCTTTCCCCCTTGTTTCTGAGGTAGATTTCCCCTCACCTGTTCTTCTCTGGATGGGAAGGGGACACCATTTTGGGGCCCGCCTCAGGTGCCAAAATGTCCTGGCCTGGCCCTGCCCACAATAAACATCCATTTGAAAGCACCCTGAAACCAAAATCTTCTAATTCCTTAATAAATAATAATTTCTGCTTTGAGACCCATTATACCTGATCTGTGGTTTGTAAACTTTTCTTTAAAGCGACAACAGTACAAGTTGAAAAAAGTGGCTGATCCCTCAGTTGCAATTTAAAGAGCCTGAGACGCCAAATAGCATAGATTTCCAGTGACTTGACAAATACAATAGGGACCTACGAGATGAATGCCAGAACTCAGGTGGAAAACATCCCATAATAATGCTGTTTTACACTGGGCTGACTTCTGAACAGGGGCTTCCTGTTAGGTGAAACTTATTTTGACGACTCCCTCCTGTCAAGTAGCTGAATAGGAATTTAAATGCATCATTTAACACAGGGCAGCAATAATTATTTCAGAAGGCCATTTGGACTTCTTGTAGGTCTGCATGCAAGCTGCTGCTTGTTTTTTTAAATGCCCTTTCATCCTAAGAAAATCAATGACAATTGGAAGGCAATGGGTCCCAAATCAACCTTTCATTAAGAGGCATGATTTGTTGTCATCCTCTGGAGTTGCAGACATACTTCTTCTAGAGTCTGAGCTTGGCAATGCTATAGAATTATAAGGAGGAAGAGAATAGTGAATATACTGTGCAGTCTCTCTCCCACAGAAGCACTACCTTAAGGAAAGTCACTGCCTGGGTCCAGGACAATAGCTATATGATTATTTTGTTTTTAATTGACAGTCTGGAGAAGCTCACACAGCAGGAGGAGACAAGCATGGGGAGAAATATAGAATTACAATCAAGTTGTGAGAAAGTTTGTGGAGCACTATCCAGGAATAATTACTCATGCTGCTAATTTAAATCAGTCTTAAAATGGTCACAAATGGGGTTCATTTCATTATTTTAACAGCAGATTAGTTGTGAGTAATTTGGCATGGATTGAGCTGGAGGTTTTGCACCAACCAGAGGTATTTCCACTGCTGTTCCACAGGCACCAATCCACAATCACTCAGAATTCATGTGTTTCTAGCCATTTCAGTCTCATAGCAGCACAGGGGGAAGACCACAAGATCTATTTATATATTTATTGAATTTATATGCCACCCTATACCTTGGGGCCTCAAGGTGGTTCACAGAATAAAATCAGGATATAAAACCACAAAATACATAATAAAAATAAGAACAACAACCCAACAGCCCCCCCAACACCACATTTTAAAAGGGCATAGGATGTATAATGAAGGCGCTAGGCGTATTTCCCTGGGGAGAGCATTCCACAGATAGGGAGCCACTGCAAGATAGGGTGCCACCCTCCAGACCTCTCGAGGGGGAGGCACATGAAGAAGGGCCTCAGAAGATGATCTCAGGGTCTAGGTAGGTTCATATGGAAAGAGACGGTACTTGAGGTGTTGCGGTCCTGAGCCACTTAAGTCTTTATATGTAAAAAACAGCACTTTGAATTGGGACTGGAAACTAATCGGTAGCCGGTGCAATCTGATTCTTTATGCTAGCTGGAAGCCTTGTGGGGTTGTGTTATTCCAAGCCATTGATGAGGACTGAACAAAGTTTTTTTTTAATAAGCTACTGAGAAGCTGTTAAGAATCAGACATCATCATTACTGTCCTGGATTAACCTACAAAACACAGCGACTAACCAGAAAATGGTCTGTATGCCTTTGCCCTATATCTAAAAGGGATAAATTATGAAGCCCAGCAGAATTTCTGCATGCACTTAAACTTTGAAGAAATTGCTGCATACAGTACAGAGCTTCCAAGTTTCAACAGCTGGCTTCATTTTATCTTCCTGGCTTAAAAAATGAAAGACTGGATACATTTTTTAATTTGGGCCTTCTGTTGGTAAAAAATGTGGCTGAAAAGTTAATTGGATTGGACAGATGGACTTGCAATACCACCACTGGAGTTTTGATGGGTTCTGCTTCTCTGAAGCTTCTCTGAAGGAAGGGGGATCTTTGGAAAACTGAGTTTGCAGCCTTCGTGCCTTTGCTTGCTCTGGATGTTGTATAAAAAGATGAAGAGATTTTCTCTCTCTTTCCCCAGCCAGATAGATTAGGAAAAGTTGATGTATGATATATGTAGCAGGGGCACCCTAAGGGGAAGAGAAGAGATCTGCTATTGAATTATAAAAGTACAACCAAAGGCCCAAGGAATTGTTCAAACAATGGAATAAAACAACATAAGGCCTTCTGCAAGAATTTTTTTTAAAAAAATTATACCCTATTAATTTCCATAAACTAATAATCAAAGGCAACTAAAATTGTGACATATAATTAACTCTGCATACACTCACATTCTAGTTCCCCAATTCTAAGCAACACTGGCTGATTTGTGCAATAATTCAATACTCCATAGGACTTTTGATTAGCCATGCATAGAACTGTGCTGTCAGTTTCCTTTGGAGACACAGGATGCCCTCACATTTTTATGTATATGGGAAGACATGTCCCATGTCAGATTCTCTCTTGCTTCCCCATGAAATTTATGAATTTTAATTCACATTATGAAGTCATCACTTTGGGTTCTCTCACACTTACCTCCACAGCCTTGGCTACCAGTGGCAGGAACAAGGAAACTCACAATGTTATGAAGTTGCTTAAGTGTTCTGCTTTTTTGTTTAAGTGATCGAAATGAAACCCATGTTGAAGGATTAAAAAACAGGGGGGGGGGGAGAGATTGATAAAATGTAACAAATTGTGAGATTTTAGAGACTTTCTATCTAAAAGCGAGGAAAAAAAGTTCTATGATAAAATCAGCGGAAGGATTTGAAAGACTGCTGTTTCCTTGGCAGTTAATATTGTACACACAATAACTAGCTCTGGCTATTTATATGCATGCTTGAACTTCTGGTTCAGAGCGAAAAACAATGTTTTTCTTGCATTATACACAACAACGGCAGGCATGTGAAGAATTTCCTCTTTTACTCCAACACCATTAAAAAAAGTCTTTACAAAGACTTGGAACCTGCATACTGTACATGAAACCTTATCTTAAAGCCAACTGGAATTTTTCCTATTGAGTTTAATGGGGCCAGAAATGTATTGTAGTTTTTAGGTGCTTTCATTAGATGTTCATTGATGGGATCAGTGCTTCTAATGCATGCACATTTTTCACAGCATGATGTAATTGGCATCAAAACGACAGCCCATATTCCCACCCCTCCAACACACACACACACACACACACACACACACACACACACACACTTATAGCCTACACCCTGCTTGCAATATTAAGTTGCAGGTGGAAGCACCCTTTGTCTCAGATATGAATTGCTGCCACTACAGACAGACTGGATTGGATTTAACTCATTTGTGCTGGGAGAGCTCAGTTTGTAGAGCATGAGACTCTTAATCTCAAAGCTTCCTGCATTGCAGGGGGTTGGACGAATCAGGGGTCAGCAACCTTTTTCAGCTGTGTCCACCGTCCCTCAGACCATGTGGTGGGCCGGACTATATTTTTTTGGGGGAAACGAACAAATCCCTATGCCCCACAAATAAGGCCAGATTGAGAAGGGGATTGGGCTGCATCCGGCCCCTGGGCCTTAGGTTGCCTACCCCTGGACTAGATGATCCTTATGGTCCCTTCCAACGCTAGAATTCTATGCTTCTATGATTCCGTATAATACAGCTGCCTATGAAATGTTTTGCACAAAAGCTGGGTTTAAATTAAGAGGGCTTGAGAATGAAGGGCCTTTTGGAAAATAATGAGAAGCATGTTCAAGGATACAAAGAAGCATGGCAAAATGCACAGAGGGAGAAAGGGTGAAGAGAATCAAAGGGACTCATAACATACGGAAATCCCTGGAGTAAAGTGTTAACCACATTCATGTTCATCACTCACTGACTACAAGATCAAGTGATGCCTCCTGTGTGTGAGAAACAGGCCACCATTCACATAAGTTGTGTACCACAATAACAGTGGAGGCTGTTTGCACACTCTTCAGCTGCCACTCTTCAGCTAAGACTTCAAGAACTTAGATGGTGAGTGATGAATATGCATGTGTTGAATCTCTCCAGACCACGGTTTATTTTAAACTCACCACCACCACCACCACCAAGGAGCCAGCTCTCATAACCTCCCCAAACTTTTAGTAACAGAGAGAAAGAGAAGAGACAGGCAGGCAGGCAGGAATCATAAAATTGACTAGTTGGAAGAGACCACAGAGTTCACCAAGTCCAACTTCTGCAATGCAGGAATCTTTTTCCCAACATGGGGCTTGAATCCACAACCCTGAGATTAAGTGTCTCATATTCTACCGACTGAGCTATCCCTGGAAAGTGGAAGGCTGGACAAATGAGCAAAAAACAGAGAGGGAGCAAGACAAATGGAGGTGCCTTGAAAAATAAAAGGAGGATTATTTGAGGATTATCTGCCTTCCCAAATGAATACTTGGGTTCTGAGACTTTCTCCTCTCACAGAAAGAACAGCTGAGGGCTCAGCTCTTTTACACAACTTTATAATTGTACTGATTAGAACTTGCCCTCTGACAATATAACAATTGACCCTGTAAAATATGTCAAAGGCTGTGTTTATATTTACTGTTATGGTGTTGTAGGGCCTTTCACAAAATGGCCACTCAACAACTACATAGTGGTTGTCTGTAATAAGGAATTCATGTAGTAACACTGGTTCAAATAAGGACAAAGGCTTATTAATTTGTCTGAAGGGCTTGACCCTCTTGGCTTAGCTAGCTCAGTTTGTGAAATATATTTTGCATTTTTAGTTTTGCATCTCCAGCACTGATTGCTTGTTTTTAGATATATTTTTATTTCGTTTAGCCAGGTCATGATCTTATAAAAGTCCAAAAAGATTTATTTAAGATTCATGCGCAGTGTAAATTTGGAGAGGTTCCCCTTTTGGTACATGTTGTGTTTAGAGATGAGAGCATGGAAAATACTGAAAGGAAAAATTTCACACTTTCTAAAAATATGATCCTTTGCTTCTGAAGCTGGAAGAATGTTTTAAACCGTTTTATTTATTTTAAATTCAGGCACCAAAATATTTGGAAAGAGATTCCAATATACATGCAGCAAGAATATCAGGCTTTCAGAATGATTATTGGAATTTATAAATAAATGTGTTGATTTCCACTAGCATTTATTTCAGTTGTACAATTTAATGAGTTTTCTGTCGCAGAAACTTGTAAGTGGAACCAAAGCTATAGCCAGCCTTCTTTGCTAGCTAGCAACCAATAGGCAATCCCATAATTGTTTTGCCAAGTCCCAGGTATGAGGAAGGGCCATAGCTCAGTGGTAGAGCATGATTCGGATGCTGTATGAAACCCACATCAAGAACATTTGATTACTGGCAGTACAGTGATCACAGTTCTTCCACGTTATTTGGAAGACTATGGGAAGATATGATCTGGTTATTTGGGGGCAACCATCAGGGGACAGAACATCATGAATATAAATCAGAACATATCCACTAACTCTTTAGTCTTGGCCATTGATACAAAAGTGATGTCTTCCAGGTCTGTGCTCACTTTGATGTCTGGAATAAAACCATGTCTTTGCTCATCATGGGCTTTCATTTTTAGAATGAAAGGGAGTTTCCCTAACCTATCTGCTTGGTGCGTTGCATTCACCTCTCCTTTTTGTGAATTAAAAGTGGCAATTCTAAGCTGGGGTTAATTAGATTAGGAACAAATTGAATTTTATTAGGAAAAGTCAATCCAACGGTATGAATATATTTTTCTGGGCAGTTTAATTTTAGGTCACTTAACCAAGGTTAACTGCTAAACTCACACCTGCTGCAATATAGGACATTGCTTAATGCTTTAATGTGCTTCATTGGCACATTATAACTAATAATGTGCTTAAATATTTCCACCTCAACAAAAATCAGTGCTGAAAAGAAAACGTTGGTGTCTATATCTTCTGCTTTTCAAGATTAAACAAAATGAGATATTATTTTCTTAGTTTTCTTGAACCACAGTTCAAATTCAGACTAAATCATAGAAAAGGACTTCAAAATTTATTTTTCTTTGCTTGGGCAAATGACCAGGGAAGCTAATGGGAATGTGCTTGAGTGACTCTGGAACTACAGAATGAGAACAGTTAGGCAATGGCCTTCATCCCAGATGCTTCCCTTTCACCTGCCAGTAGATGTCAGGACAATCGCCAGGTGTTTACATCTTTTCTCTTCTGGGGCACCTAACCCTCCAAACTCAAAGGAAACTAGCAGTGCTGTATGTAAAAGGACAGGACCTTAAAAACACTTGTGGGTCGTTGTTTTTTCCAGTACAGTGGTACCTCGGGTTACAGATGCTTCAGGTTACAGACTCTGCTAACCCAGAAATAGTACCTCGGGTTAAGAACTTTGTTTCAGGATGAGAACAAAAATCACGTGGCGGTGGTGTGGCAGCAGCAGGAGGCCCCATTAGTCAAAGGGGACCTCAGGTTAAGAACAGTTTCAGGTTAAGAACGGACCTCCAGAACGAATTAAGTTTTTAACCTGAGGTACCACTGTACAAGTAAACTTAAGACACACAGTGCCTTTTATCCTTCATAATGACAGACACTTTACCACCAACATGGTGCCCTCCATATATTGCTGGACTCCAGCTCCCATCAGCCCTAGTCCATGCAGCCAATGGCTGGGACTTGGGTGTCCAAGGCCACTGAATCCCCATCCCTGCTTCAGAAGGATGGTAGGTGGTTAATTAATTTGCTTTTCAAGGATTCTTCAACATGAGGAATGTCTGTTTCATTTTCACATCTTACTTACTGCCTTTGCCCTGGCAAGGTTCTATCTACCTGTCTATTTGTCTCAGTGCTTAAGGAACAAACGTTCGGCTTTGGCAAATGTAGGATATTCCTTACGGTTAAAGAAACACAGTATTTTCTACTTTGTAAGACAACCAGAGACCCAGTTCACTATGAGGCAACAGTGATTTCTGTGATTTCATCCAAGAAGCTTGGTGATATGTTTAGTTAGGTTGATATATAAAGAAATTCGCTTTACAATCTTAGGTGGAATCTACACACAAATAAAAATTGCTCTGAAAATGCTTTTTTATTTTTTTTTTAAAAGCGTTTTTAAAAATACATTGAATTTCCCATAAGGCTCACCATCGCCATCTTGTGTCACACTGTAAAGGTAAAGGGACCCCTGACCATTAGGTCCAGCCGTGACCGACTCTGGGGTTGCGGCGCTCATCTCGCTTTATTGGCCGAGGGAGCCAGCGTACAGCTTCCGGGTCATGTGGCCAGCATGACTAAGCTGCTTCTGGAAAACCAGAGCAGCACACGGAAATGCCGTTTACCTTCCTGCCGGAGCGGTACCTATTTATCTACTTCAATTTGACGTGCTTTCAAATTGCTAGGTTGGCAGGAGCAGGGACCGAGCAACGGGAGCTCACCCCTTCACAGGGATTCGAACCACTGACCTTCTGATCGGCAAGCGTTAGGCTCTGTGGTTTAACTCACAGCACCACCTGCGTCCTGTGTCACACTGTATATTACACTTAAAACACACTTAAAACGTTTTATTTGCAGCTGTATAGCTGAGTCCTTACAGATAAAATGCTTTGTTGTGCTTACCTTGTTGGCTATTTTTATTGAAAGAAAAGGGTATCTGTAGTAGAGTTGGTCATAGCATATACATACACATATACATATACATATACATATACATATACATATACATATACATATACATATACATACCCTAGCTTATACATACAATGCATTCTGTGGCTGAACGAACTGCACAAGAATCCAGCTCAACTTGGTCCAGAGAAAGTTGCTTGCAGCACCTCAATTCCTAGGCTAGGACTAGGTTCACTATGCCCTTAAATCAGTGACTGGGAAGCTGTGACCCTCCAGATGTTTTTGGACCCAGATAAGCATGGCCAATGGTCAGGGGTGAAAGGAATCCAATATCTAAAGGGCCACAGTTCTGCATTTCTGCCTTAAGTGACCTTAATTTTAAGGCAGGATTTACAATTAAACTTTAAGCTGATACGTATCTGGTATTTGGCGATGTGTTTTGCTCTCCAAGTACAGGAAAAATGGAATAAAACTGGTCTAAACATTTTGTAAGTACGTAAATGCTAAAAAAGGCTAGAATAAATACAAATTCCCTGATTAACTTTGATGGTAATCTGGTAGATGAGTCAACCCTTTCTGATAAACTTCTGTTTATCTTTAAACACCCCCAATGCATTTTAGTAGCATAACCATCCTAGTTCTTTCCCATTATCTAAAGGTTGCACATTTAAAGATAAGAGGGATGCTTTTCTGCCTCACTGGTTCATACATTTCTGGCCCTGTGACAATGATGTCACTGCTGTTGGTTTCAACCCAATGAAACCAACAGCCGTGACATAAACATTTTCCCCCTCTTCAAATATTTGCTTTATGAGTATTATTTTTAAAAATGGCACCGGTGGAAATGGAAATCATATATGTCATGTCATAATTTAGAATGAATTTTCTGTTCGGAAATATACATAGACACAAAGGTCAAAGACAGACTTCCACCCTCGGCTTGAGTGGTTAGACAAGAGGAACAGAAAATAATAACAAAATAAATCAGATGATCAGCAGCATTCATTTTTGTACAAGTATGCTTTTAGAGGGGGAAAGCAACATGCAGCTTGAAGCAGTCCTGCAACTGAATGAGTATTGACTGCTCCCATTTTAGAACAATGCTTGGGCTACTGAGTAATGGAATGAGTAAAATAGTGAAGGCAAAATTTGGTTTACAAAATACAGTGGAGGAGCAGGATAGTAATAATAATTTAACAAAAATTATTTAACCTTTCAAGTAAAGGCTCCTGTGAAGAACAGAGTTGCTCTCAGCTCATAAACTGACTTATTTTGCAATACTGCATCTCCTATTCTTTCTGCTTGAGTTAGATTTGAAGTGAAGCATAAAAGCAATAGATAAACAGCATTTGATAACAGATATGCTAGATGATGATTGGTAGATGGCTGGTGCCAAGTGGTGTTCGTTGGCTGGGACCAACAAACAGATAAGATATTCAGTATGTGCATAGGGCTCCTGCCATGGGGATGTGAACCCTGACTGACCAGGATTCCCAACCCCACTGAGCTGGTGTATGTCCATAACCCACCTTTGGATTGACCTCAATCATGCATTGCCCAGAAGTGTGTGGTTTGCATGCGTGCTATCATGGTCTCAAAGGAGACTGGCAAAGCAGACCTTAAAACACTTGTACTGATGTACCAGTGATATTTAGGTAAAGGGACCCCTGACCGTTAGGTCCAGTTATAGACGACTGTGGGGTTGCGGCTCTCATCTCGCTTTACTGGCCAAGGGAGACGACATTTGTCCGCAGACAGTTTTTCTGGGTCATGTGGCCAGCATGACTAAGCCGCTTCTGGCGAACAAGAGCAGCGCATGGAAACGCCGTTTACTTTCCCACCAGAGCGGTACGTATTTATCTACTTGCACTTCAACGTGCTTTCGAACTGCTAGGTTGGCAGGAGCAGGGACTGAGCAATGGGAGCTCACCCCGTCGTGGGGATTCGAACTGCCAACCTTCTGATCGGCAAGTCCTAGGCTCTGTGGTTTAACCCACAGCGCCACCCGCGTCCCTTCCCGGTGGTATTTAACTCCTAGTAAATTAGCAAAATGTATAAAACAAGTACAAATACCCGCTGGAAATGTAAAGAAAAAGAAGGTATCTTTTATAACACATGGTGGTCTTATGAACTAATAAAGGCTTTCTGGGAAATGATACATAATGAATTGAAAAAAATGTTTAAAATAGCTTTTGTTAAAAAACCAACATCCCACAGGAACAAAAAAGACTTTTTATGTATGCGACAACAGCAGCACGGATGCTACTGGTCCAGAGATGGAAAGAAGAAAGAGCCCCACCAGAGAGGAATGGCAAACTAAGCTGTTAGACTCTGCTGAAATGCCAAAAGTGACCAGGGAACTCAAAGACCAAGAAGACAAGAAATTCAAGAAAGAATGGGAAAAGTTTATAATTTATTTAGGAGACCACTGTAAGCAGATGAAAACATTAGCAGGGTTTTAATACCACTTGTAATGTAATAAATGTTACGGATAATATGGATAGATACAAAATATAGACTATGAAGTACAGTGTTACCTCAGGTTAAGAACTTAATTCGTTCCGGATGTCTGCTCTTAACCTGAGGTACCACTTTAGCTAATGGGACCTCCCACCACCGCCGCACAATCCTGAAGCAAAGTTCTTAACTTGAGGTACTATTTCTGGGTTAGCAGAGTCTGTAACCTGAAGCGTCTGTAACCTGAGGTACCACTGCAATATGCAGTTGGTAATGTTGACAATAGGACCCATGGAGGGAATGGGGGGAGTTGCGAGATTCGGAGAAATCTCATTTTATGGATATGCATTTGGTATTGTAACTAATTTGCACTTGTAAAATCAAATAAAAATGATTTTCAAAAAAACAAAAAAACCCCACCATTTGTACAAGCAAATGTGGAACCTCCCCCCGCCCCAATCTACTTTACTCTGCATCTTTCTCAAGTGCATGAGCTTCACTTAAAATGAAAATACTTCCACCAGATGATCCAAAAGAAGCTACGGACAGATATAACAGAAACAACTTGGATGATGTATCTCCCTCTGTCAATCTCCAAGCCCAGATAATTCACCCTAATTACAAAAGCATATTCATCCCATAACCAAGTCAAAAACCAGGATTCAAAGGGTTGAGGAAGGATGTTTGTTTGTTTTTTATCCAGGATTACCAGGGATTGTTCTGTCAACACATGCTACCCAAAGGGAGGCCAATATCAAGCTGTTTATAGAGGGAATGGGATTCCATAAGGAAATGCTTTTCTGTCTCATGGAGCCAAAATTAATTACAGCTAGACCTTTGTTAGTTAAACCACTGATACAGAAAGTCAGCGGGGTGACAGACACAACAGATGGTATGTTTGCTACCTAGAAATTGCCTGGAACATAATAATTAAGGGCAACAGATGGACTAGAATTGGAAACAGAACAGGTAATGCACAAGGAATGAAAGCATCTTTATTATACCTTTCATCTTCCTTCTCTAGGCCTGTCGAACAAGGCTGGGCAGTTTCATGGTCCAAACTGGCAAACTAAATAATTTCACTGGAAATTGTGCTATGATTTTGTTTTCACAAGGTTTCTATACTGTTTGGTTGTAATAAAACCTCAAAGTCGGTTAGAAAATGAAATTGTCAGTAAAAAACCCCAAACAGTTTTAAAATAGCCATATAAAATATCAAAAAAAATTAATTAAAATCAATGATAAGCTAAAAATCAGATAAAAACTGCTCGACTGGATCCAAGGCCCTGCTAAGTGTTTTTAATCCTAATTTTTCCATCTGGTTAGCAAAATGTAATTCTCAGTCCGGTCCAAGGGTGTGGTCAATTGCCCTTGTTCTGCCATGTTCTGTTACTCTTCCAAGTCAAGAATATACCTGTTCATCTTTCGCATGACACCAGTACTTTGATAAACATTCTTAATCCTTTTACTCAGCCTCATCCAATTAGAAATCTATTTTCACCCATTTGCACCTATTTATTGACAACATTCCATATCTTGACAATATACCGTATTTTTCCGTCTATAAGACGCCCCCGTCTATAAGACTCCCCCTAATTTTTTACATTATTTTTTAGGGGGGGAAACATGTCTTATACATGGAAAAACACGGTGCATATATATCATAACAGCTTTGCTGATAGGAGGAGGAATGTATAGAGGCGATCCTATTTTGGGGGGGAAGCAGGGTTCAATCTGTAGATGACTGTCTAGACTCAGTTTAAATAACTCCAGTGAACGGCAGCCCAAAATCTCCCGAGGCAGATTCTTCCACTGCCGAATATCTCAAACCATTAGGATGCTCATCCCAATGTTTGAGTCAGTCAATTCCCCTGAAATTGCCCACTGGGAATGGCCTCCAGTGCAGGTCCTTGGGCACGCTTAAAATTCTTTATTTGTCCAGCACATTTATCTCCCATCTTTTTTCCACTATGGAGCTCAAGATGGCTTACACAAGATTCCCAGATGGTCTCTCATCCAGGCAATGACCAGACCAGCTTGGCTTCAACAGGGTTGGTGCATTGTGCATTGTGCTCCCTCAACAGGATGGTCCAGAAAATTTTTTGGTAGCTACCTTGGGTTCATTACAAAGAAAGCAACACAAAATCTACAAGGGTAAACCAGAATGCCATAAAGTGGCGAGGAAACTCTTCGAGTTCTCCAGAACTCTTCATCAGCCTGTTTGCTGAGCAAACTCTGTGTGTCTTTGTCTAAAGGTGGAGTATCTGGGTGATGTTCTTTATTAAAAGGTCCTGTATTAGAAATAAAAGAAAGATGCAATGCCACAACACAAACATTACTTCCTCTGCATAGTAATCAGCACTTACACTTCACTGAACTCTTCCTTTTATACGTTACCCTCACCCCAATAAACAACAAGCCATAATACAAAACATAATGGAATCATTAAAGCCTCTGACCTGGATTTCAGCCCATAATCATCCAGCTGAGAGAACATAAAAAGGTTTCCCCTTATCTTCCCAAATGTGGAAAACATGATGAATGCCTTGCATTTCCCACAAAAAGTTCTTGCTCTATGGACTTTTGCCCCTTGCTTCTCTGGCGAGAGTGATGATATTAGTGATCCAAGAAAATGCCAGATATTATCTTCTCTTTCGTGTCTTAAGCCACAGCTCCACCTGCTGGTTCAGGCAGTGGTTCTTCAGACTTTAGAAAAAGCTGTCGAGAGCGACCCAGCCAAAATAACACAAAATGCTATTAGAAGCAACAGATAGTTTTTTAGCCCCTGCATAGACACAGAAAGGGATTATTGGTTATTTTTCAAATGTTCTTACATTTGTATCTTGCCTTTCGACCACTATGCCCTCCAAGACGGCCTACTCTGGTTCCTAGGGGGTCCCAGACTCACCAGACCCAGACCTGCCTGGTTTCAGCAACGTTGTGCCCTCATGTACCTTCAGACCACCCCCTGGGATGCGTGGGGAAGAAAGAGAAGTGGCATTATTTTCCAGAAGTCAGGCTTGGTATTGCGTTATTTGCAAAATGCTGCACACCGACAACTTTATTGTATAGTAAGATATGCGTTTGTCGGAACACATTATACAAATGGTAGCGGTCAGATAATATTTGCTTAGTTAAATTTATCTGGCCAAATTACCTGTATGAAACAGTATGTAACATCAGTTTGAGTGTTGGACTTGAACTGGAGACACCTGGGTCCCTTTCTTATACAGAGCGATCTTGGTGGGCCAGTCATTAACTCTCAGGTGACAGAAAGGTCAGAACTGGGTGGGCACAATGATAGAGTCAATCTGGCACTCCCCATCCACCCAACTTTGCTGTTCCCCCTTCTAGTGAGCTGCAGCAATGCTGCTGCCAGGAGACTATTGCTTTGTCTCTGTCCCACTGGATGACCTGTTCCTGAATGTAAACAAATACACCAATGTAGGGAAAATAGGCTGGTTCAATCCAGCAAGGAAAGCAGGACTAGATGTTATATATGGACATGGGGCAACAAATTCCAGCAGCTGCTCATTCTAGGAAAACTGAAACTCTGGAAAGGGGTGCAGAGGAGGAGGAGGTCCTTGCCTCTCCCCACTTTGCTGCCACAACATCCTTCTTAGGGACTTTTCCCACTAGCCTCCCACAGGGCTTCAGGTGGGGGTTTACTCTTTCAAACCCAAAACCAGTATTAGTGTGTCTGAGTGTATGTATGCATCAGGGAAGTGTCTGGTTAATAATAATAATAATAATAATAATAATAATAATAATAATAATAATTTATTATTTATACTCTGCCCATCTGGCTGAGTTTCCCCAGCCACTGCTTTTCCACAATGCTGCCTCACTACAAGCTGCCCCTCCCAAAAGCTTGGATTTATTTATTTATTTTAATGTTTAAAATGCGTATGCCATCTTTCATTTTAAGGACCAGAGGGCGATTTACAACACAGAACACAATAAACAATATAATATAAATGCATAACATAAGGAAATTTGTTTCCTTAGTGGAAGCTGTCACTCGGAATTTTGTTACGCACATAGCCCCCCAAAACTAGTAGCTATGAGAAGACTTATCCACTATATATTTGTCTAAATGGGGTCTTTTTAAGCCATCTTAGTTGGTGGTCACATAGCAGCAAACGCCATAGGTTATCTATGTGCTGTGGGAAGAATCATTCTGAACCTCCCACCTTGCAGCTTCAATGGATGACCTTGGGATCTAGTATTACTAGAGAGAAAGAAAGAAAAAATCTCTAGATTTGCCTGCCTCTTCCTCCCCAGCTACTTAGAACTTCCCATTTTTCAGATGCGGATACATCAAAGATGAGAGGAACAAGATGCAGCCCTTACCTTTATTTCTTTAAATACCAGGACTCCCCACATTGCAGCTATAAAGCCAGGACCCTGGAGAACAAGATTAAGACACGATGAATAATCATAATAGCATTTGTTCATGAGGATTTGCTGGAGCCCAATTATCTTATTTAAATTCAATCTTGCCTTCACTAAAATGTAATCGTGTGCTAAATTGTTGCTCGTGATGATGACATAAGGAAGAATGTGAGAAGATAATGGCCTTTAATAAAAGGCATGCCAATCCCACAAAAACAAAGCAAACCTCTGGGGGGCACTTACAGATTACCTGCTTTATTGAGCCATCGTCCTGATTTGTTTGCAGGGAGGCCTGTGTTTTATTGCGAATCCATTCAGATTTTTTTGTTGTTGGCAGGATAGAGGATGTTTCATCAACCAAGGGTTATCCCACATTTTCCAATATGCTTCTCTGTCACTTTCCTTACCGCAAAAAAACCTCCCCTCCCCTTTTCTGAGGGGGAATGAGGTTTGTTTGGTGAGAGCTCCAAATGAACTGCAACGGCACAACCCGAATATGCGGATATGTAACTGAATCTCATACTAGAAACACCCTGGAAGCTCCTTCACAGGGGGTTGGGCTAGATGACCCTCGTCGTCCCTTCCAACTCTACAGTTCTATGACTCTATGTGCAAAGACACATTTACAATTGCAATCTTATATATCAGGCACGTCCAACTCCCTAGAGCAGCAGTTCTCAACCTGTGGGTCCCCAGATGTTGTTGGCCTACAACTCCCATCATCCATTAGCTCTGCCCTTGCTAGCTAGGGGTGATGGGAGTTGTAGCTCAACAACATCTGGGGACCCATAGGTTGAGAAAGGCTGCCCTAGAGACTGTGATCTACTCCCAGTATAAAATAACTGGCATTCATCTACCCATTGTCATTTTTCTTTTCCAATTTCTTTGTTCTGTATGGGACAATGACAATAAAGATTATCATATCGTATCGGAAGCAGGAGGAGTGTGTGTTGTGTGTTTTTTGGGGGGGTTGGTCAGAGTTGTTGACCTTTTTTGGGAGGAAGGCACAGGGGTTGTAGAGCTTGTTTTGGGGGAGGGAATACAACAAACGCTCACAAGAAACTGAAGTGCTGACTATTGAACAGAGCACTAAAACTGCCATTACTTTCGCTTTTCGGTAACTGATGCTAATGCCAACGGAGGAACCTTGCGACTGGGGCGGGAGGTGGGGACATTACTTGACCGCGATCTACCAGGAAAACGCAGGCGATCTACCTGTTGATCGTGGTCGACCGGTTGGACACCACTGCTATATATGTCTACTCAGAAGCAAGCACCACTGACTTAAAGTGGATTTACTCCAAGCTTGCCACAGGGTTAGTCTTTGCCCATATTACAGACACTCAGGTCACAGACATCCTGGCTGAAATATGCCCATGCACAACATCTATAATAGGCTTTGCTCTGAAAGTGGCTTTCCTTCTCTCCTCCCCCCCATCTCTAGAGCACAATTTCCCCACTGCTTTTCAAGGTGTTTCCAATCTTAGTTACCTTGCTGCTCATCCCAGACACCCATTTCCATAAATGAAGTACAAAGGTTCCTATTTTTAGTACCCTGCTGTGAGGTAGCCAGAATATTTATTGCAATTTTTTTTCTATTGCCAGCTTTGACCTTAGCTGCCCCTGCACATTTTATCTCAAAACGGCTCAGAAGTATCTCCAATTTCCTCCTTCTGGAAAAGGACAAGATATATGTGCAGAGTGATCCTCATCTCTGCAGCTTGTTATAATTTACTGCACCCTATAAGTCAACAGGACAGGTGCAACTGCAGATTGCCATGATGAAAAGTGGCGCTTGTGGTGGGAAGGACTTTTTATCCTTTCCCTCTTCTCAACTGGGGAGGGGGTTGGAGAATAAAGAGAGCAGCTTGCCCCCTCCCCTGACACAATCCCTAACACAGTTCCTCTCAATGGCTGCTTTGAACTTTTCCTTTGTGCCTAAAGGGGTCAATGGGCTATGAAACAGTGCACTCTTCTCTGAGCTCCCCCACTTGCTTGAGAGAGCTATTTTGAAGAATTCTGTCAATGTACCAGGGTTTATGCATGCAGAGAAAAGGGACAAAAAAGGGATAAGTTAGGTGTGCGGGTTAATTCTGGGTGTGTTTGTCCTGCACCTGCAACTAGCTAAGCGTGAGAGTGACTCAGCACAATCTAAAGTATAAAAATGCACATGTGTTCGAAGTCAGTTTGCCCTGGGCCAGAGCCTAGTGTGTGTTGGAACGCTGCAAGGAGACTTTATCTTACAAATGCATGTTATTCTCAAATGTAATCTGTTCAAAAGTCTGTTCCAAAAGCAAAGCGTTCCAAAACCAAAGCGTGCTTTCCCATCTAAAGTGCCTACTGCTTCCTTTCCCATTTAGGGATCGAACAGCTTGATGATTCTGACCACCTTGCTTTCCATCAGAATGAGCATGGTCAAGCAGAATGCAACAGATGCTAGAGAGATGAAAGCACATTCTCTTAAAAGAAAAGGGAAATGAGAGGAACGTAATGGATGTCGTATGTCAGAGCTGGAAGAGGACAGATCTGGATTTCTGGGCAATTTGTAGTTGATTTATTAGGATTCCCAACTGCCAATGATTTAACAATAGCAGAAACAAAATGACTTTCCCAGCCCTAAATCATACCACTGAAACGGAAAATTTTGCGTAACCAGGAGTGTATTTTTTGTGGGGGCACAGTTCAGTTAAAATTATAGAATTGTAGGTGTTGAAAGAGACCCTGAGGGTCATCTAGTCCAACCCCCTGCAACGCAGCAATATGCAGCTGTCCCATACGGGGATCGAACCTACAACCTTGCCACTGTCAGCACCACACTCTAGTCAACTGAGATAGTCAGGCTATATGGGTTCAGGCTATTCAGGTTTGGTGCCCAAACCAAATTCCAGCGTTCAGAATTCTTTTGCACCAAGCCTGATGTTTCAGTCAAGGTCATATTTACTATAAAAGTAAGGCCAGAAAGGAGTCCAGGTTTCACTTTTTCTTTCTATCTCTTTTCCTTCTGATGTGGTGTTCTGTATATAGTGTTAAGGTTTTAGACTCTTTATAAGTTATTGTAAGTTTAAGTTGGGTCTGCTTCAACTGGATTTCTTATGGACAGTGCCAATCCTGAATGTATTGGATTTGTGACCATCAGGCTCATTTGCCTTCAGTAGCAGTAAAGCTCTGCTGGATGACATATAATTGCCTCTGATCTATTTTTGGGGAATCCTGCAAAGTGGTTTAAGTTTTTGATCTGCTAACTATACGTCAGAGTTCTGCTCTGGATCAATCTTGAGTAGAATTTCATGACACTCTATTGTACGTGAAACCTCCATAACAAAGGCAGGAGTGGGGTGGGGTGTATATGTGGTTTGATATGCAAAAAAAACCACACCTTTGAAACCTAAGCTTATGAGCAGGTCCTGCTTTGGTACTTACCGCTGTGATTATTGGAAAGCTGACCACAGCACTGAGGTAATGATTTGCTAGGAACCAGCAGGAAGTGGCGATCGCCCACAATACACCAGAAACAAATCCTGACAACAAATAAACATATATTATTACCCATAGAAATCATAGCAATATAGACTTGGAAGGGACCCTGGGGGTCATCTAGTCCAACCCCCTGCCACGCAGGAATATCAGCTAAATCATGTGTGACAAATGGCCATCCAACCTCTGCTTAAAAACCTCCAAGGAAGGAGCCGTCTGCAAGCAATTTGAGCTGGTGTGATGTACTGCCAGACCAAAATGTCTGAAACGGGTATTGCCATCTGAATGGCATACAGGTTTCAGACAATTTACCAATATATTGCCCAGCTCGAATCCTAAGGCCATGCTGCATTTGCAAAGGGCTTTCAAGGGCTCAAAGCTCTTAGCCTGCATTGGCTACTTTCCTATTCTTAACAACAATCCTGTAATGGTTATTGTGAATGGGTGGAACTGAGGCTGAAGGAGAAGAGCTCACTTTAAATTCACCAGGTGTTTGTGTCAGAATTGAATATGAAGCATGGACTACCTGATTTTTAGCCTGGGGTGAAAGCCACTATTTAACACCAGCCTTTGGGTCCTTTGAGGAGCTAAGGGGCACTAAGTCAGTGGGGCACAGATCTTTCCCTGCAGCAGAAACTCCCCACCTGCTCCTGGATGCAGGCAGAGCTGTATGTATCCTTGCAAACGCAAACATATTCTTTGTTGAATGAGGTGATCAGATGTATTCTTCAATATGTAACAGGTTTCTTTTTATGAGGAGCCAGTGCAGTGCTCTCCAGATGATCCAGATGTGAATTGGCGTTCAACAACTTCTAGAGAGCACCATGTTGGCTACTTTTCCTCTACGACATTATTAATATAATACCTCCCCAAAATACCTTCTGTGGATATATATATATATATATATATATATATATATAGGCTCTTAAAGACTGTGTGCAGGATAGAAACCTCATCACTCTTGAAAGTACCTAGAGTGGCATACTCAAACATTGCCTACATTTGTCTAATAGAAACAGAAAGATGTATGTTTGATAGTGATCTGCAATGCACATGTATTTCAGAATTCTACCTGGGATGATGGCTTCAGGATAAACCTTTGGTCTATTTTTCATCACTGCACAATAGATCAGGAAGTAGATGGTACTTGTAAGGAAGATGCCACTGAAGTGGGCAAAGACGTAATCTAAATCTGAAACAAAAATGGGAGGCATATGCATATGTAGAATATGTTTAGGAAATCAACAATATTCTAGAAAAGCAGCAATTACTTCTGGTAAGGTCTTGCTCATACCTTAGCCACACGTTTGTTCATATAAGGCCTTCAATACCTTCCCCGGTTTTAGCTGATCAAGAGGCTTTCCTCAGTATGTATGTGCGATGTAAACGTGACTGTAAATACTATACTAAATGTCTCACTGATTTAAACTAAATGATTTCTTTGTGGTTTACAACAAATATTAAAAGCATCAATAGAAATAGTTAAAAACCATTCTAAACCATTTTAAAACAATTAAAAATAACAGTAGAAAATATGTAAACACATCAACATCTGTGTGTCTGGTGTCTGGATAGGCTTGCCAAAACGAAAAAGGTTTTCAAGTACAGTGGTATCTTGGAAGTCGAACAGAATCTGTTCCGGAAGTCCATTCAACTTCCAAAATATTCAGGAATCAAGGCGCGGCTTCCGATTGGCTGCCAGAAGCTTCTGCATCCAATAGGAAGCCGCAGAAGCCGCGATGGATGTTCGGGTTCCAACGAATGTTCGCAAACTGGAACAATCACTTCTGAGTTTGTGGCGTTCGGGAGCCAAAACATTAGTCTAGCAAGGTGTTCAACTTCCGAGGTATGACTGTAAGTGCCGGAAAGAATACAGTGAAGGTTAGTTTCACAGATCAAAACCTTTGAGTGGGTACGTATGGGATAAGGCGATTCTGCAAGTAAACTGGTCCCAAGCCATTAATGGCTTGATATAACAATAGTAGCAACTTAAATCTTTACCCAGTAAGAAATCAGCAACTGCTCTAGCATTCTGCACTAACTGCAGTTCTCAGGTCAAGCACAAGAGAAGCCCAACATAGAGTGCACTGCTGTAATTCAATGTTGATGTCACCAGTGCATGAACTACTGCAGTTTGTTAAGGATTGCTGGGAACAGTAACTCTGTGAGGGGTGAACTACAGTGCCCAGAATTCTTTGAGGGAAAGAATGTGCTTTAAAAGGCACAGTAGCCTAGGGCTGAGAAAGTGTGCTCCTAATTCTTCCTTTTAAATTTGCTGCCATGACTTTATCTGTCTGGCATCTGATGTCATATGTAGTTGACCTAGAGAAACTATATTATGAGGTGATTAATACATATAATAAACAAACAAGGGACAGATAAGCAAAGGGGGAAATACTTTTTCCTTCCCTTTCGCCCATCGTGAATGAGCAAAATTTCCCACTGGTTTAGATTTCATATTAAAACAGTTCATCTGCCTTTACCAAACTGACTTGCTCCGGTATATTTCGTTCCATTCCTTCTGCCGTGGTCCTTGATGTAAAGCACTGGCACAAAACTCGAGCCATAAAACATTCCAGCTATCACAGCTAGGGAGCAGCCTCTTCCAGGAAAAAGAAAGGAAGATCAAGATATTACAAACTCAAAGACAGCCATTGCACTATACAACATTCATTGCAGGTTTGCAGGGCTGCGGCTGAAAACATGCTGGAGAACTGCCAGTAGTTTTCTAGAAATTGCTGTCTTGAAAGAGATGTTGGAGCACTCATCACTGCCACAGAATGGTTACAGGTTGTCTTCTTATTGCCTTGTGAAGTTCACCAAAGGAAGCACAGAACAGGAAGCCAGGTAGGCTAGAGGTAATTCACCAGAAAGGGCTGGACAACTTACATCATTCTCTTTCCTAACGGAGAAAGATGGTCTACCCATGAAGCATCAGTCCTGTTTTCAGCGCTATGGTCAGAGCTGTTGATTGACTGTTGGTGAAAAGGAAAGCCATTAAGGCTAAGATTTCTGAAAACATTCAGACCTGGATTATGCTAGGTATGCTCATTCACTTGGGAATGAGGAAGGATGTCGGACAGCTAGGAGCTGATAACTAAAGAATTTGCAGCTGGTGCATCTGCAGATATTATTCATTTCATTTCATTGCTCTTCTTTTCTTTATATCCCCGCTTTCTCCTAGTACAGGACCCAAGGATGCTCACAGCATAAATTAATGCAGGTACAACAATACACAATAAATATAGACATTAAAAAACAAATAAATAAGTAACCCTATGAAAAAAAATGCACCAAAAACACAAAAAAACCATTTAAAAGCACTCACACACAAGAAAAGAGATTTCTCAACACCCCAGTTATTTTCATTTTTGAATTGATAATTGAACAACATTGGAACCTATATCCTGATAAGTTTGTCTTGCTAAATCTTCCTTGCTTCCTAAACCTAGAGGGCACAAATAATGGTACTTTCTCTTCTTTCCAATATCCTTTACAGTTGTGAAAAAATGTGGGAGTCCTCGTAAGGGCTACCTTGAAAAGAAAGTGGTTGGAATAAGTTCTGTGTTATAATGCTTTTTTCTAGTGCAGAAGTGTAACATGAACAAAAGCAAAAACTTACATGTCTTAATAGTGGGGTGCTCTCCGATGACGGTGAAGAGCTCTCAACATCACTTTTTATGAAAAGAAATAGGATGGCACTGCAAATGAAATATCATCATGAACTAAACACCATCATGTTGTAGCATTTTATGCACACACACACACAAACACACACAGTCGTACCTTGGTTTTCGACAGCTTAGTTCTTGAATGCTTTGGCTCCTCAATGCCGCAAACCTGGAAGTGGTCTGGTTTGCGAACTATTTTTGGAAGCCAAACATCCAATGGGGCTTCCGTGGCTTCCAATTGGCTGCAGGAGCTTCCTACAGCCAATCAGAAGCCGTGCTTTGGTTCCCGAACGTTTTGGAAGTGGAACGGACTTCCGGAACAGATTCTCTTCGACTTCCAAGGCACGACTCTGTGTGTGTGTGTGTGCGCGCGTGCACACGCATGCATGTGTCTTAAAGAATCATAGAATTGTGATTATTTTGTCTAACCCCTTGCAATGCAGGACTCTCAGCTAAATCAGGCATGATATAGTCTTCCTTACTTCATTTTGCTGATTTTAAAAATAATTTGTTAAGACATTATCCTTTAATATCTCTGGCTGAGGGACAACATTGCTTCATAAATGGTGCTATACTATGCATATTTACTAAGAAGTAAAGTTGACTGGGCTAGTGGGACTTCCTTCCTACCTAGTATGTGGTTAGGAATTGCAGTCTTCAACAGCTTACCTGCAGACTCAAAAGAATAAAAGTTTTACTTTGCCTCAGTCATTTTTAAATTCTGATTCACTTGCATATATGTATATACACACATACACATGCATACTTATATGCATAAGTAGTGTTTCAAAATAGAAATATAGTAAGATTATTAATACCTTAATACTGAAAGTCCAGCTCCAATGTAGTTTAAAGCTGGTTTTGCTACTTCTTCTGGGTCAATCCCAAACCAGCCAAACCTGTGAACAGAAAGGTTAAAAACTCTTTTAAATTGTTTCCAAAATGAGAAGGGCATAGAAAAGTGCAGGGAAAGCTATCTAGCTTGCATAAATAAATTGCATGTGGCAATCACAAGTACAAGGGAATGATAGCTTGGCAAATAACATTGATTTTTTCCCCCAGGGTCACAGCATTGCAGTTTGACTTGTTCTTGTACATGCCGAAAGGATGTATATAAAAATATAAATGAATCCATTCCTGGAAGTAAAGATGTCTCGATCTTATTTACCATCTGAACAATAAAAATACTGTCTTGAAAAATGTTTAGTAGTTGAGGCTAGACTTGTACATTGCAAAAATTTAAACAACTCTTTAAAAATATAAGCAACTATTAATCGCTCATGGAAACATTTAATTCAGCCTATTAAGGATCCTCACATGGTTTATAGGGTCTAGCTAACATTATATCTGACACACACACAATAACACCTTGAAGTCAACTTGTGAATGTATAAAGATTGAGAAATTACATCAAGGAGGAAATTACATCAGGATGGAAGTATCCAGATAATATTTTGAGCCTGATCTTTGGGGCAAGATCGTATATTATGATGAAGTACGTTACAAAGAGAGAGAAAATGCTTTTGTCATTGGTCTTGTTAATGGTAATTTTAAGGTAAATGTTACAAATACATAAATGATGACTCATACTATAGGTGAAGTATACAGGGTGCTTACCTTGAGCTTGCCCAGCCAGTTAGCAAGTTAAAAGAAGCCCAGATTAAGAGACCAAGGCCCAACCCAATGGTTTTGACAATGGGGACAACTGTTATATTACCTGCACAGTATGAAAAGAACAAAAGCAAAATTAGCTGATTATTAATACAGTATAATCTTACTACAGTAGGTCTATATCAGTATTATTAATGCAACTGCTAATAAGCATAATCTACAATAAATCACTACATTTAGTGCGCTAGATTATGCATCATGGCCAGAGAATGTACAAAACTCAACCGAGATATATACCCGTTTCCCGAAACCCGTTGAGGATTTTATATATTGACCAGGAATTGTGCACAATTCCCTCCCTGCGGATGGATGATGTGCACATTCGCCATGAGGCTTGGTGAATATGCACAGCGTCCAACTCTTATGTACATTAACTGTTCAAATTACATGCCTCTTAACATATATAAGGCACTGGAGGATAACAAATTGTCATCCCTCCGTACTCACAGACTGTACGTTTCCATGCTGGAGGTACAAATTACTCCAACTACACATTCACCCGATGTGTTGGGAGATTGTGAAACCATCTTGAGAAGCCATATCTGCCGCTACTCTTTTTGGCCATGCCCCCGCTTCACAGAATAGGCCCTAAATACATACAAATGTGTATGCGCAGAGCCCTTATTCATAAAGGTCTCTTTAACATGACTGATGACTTTGCAGCTGGCAGGTGGGGATGGTAGCCCAGCACAACCTCACAGCAACATCACTAGTGTCTCTGAGTCAATGTAAGCAAACTTAAAATATTCTCCGTGGGTTGGATTCAGACTTAAGTCTGGGTCAGCCCAGTGTTTTCAATATAGTAACTGAATGCCACACTTGGCACTGTTTTCTGAAGCAGTCACACTAAAGCTCCACCAGCCTTTAAGTGATTTGACATGAAATCTCAGAGAGGAAAAAAAGACCACTGAACAGACAGACAAATCACAGCTGGAAGAACCCTGAAAGTCCTTCTAGGATCAAGCACTTGATTTTGTTTTTAATGCAACTCTACCACGCAATAGCATTTAGTATTCTCGTCATGCTGAATTACATAGCAGTGGATGTGAGACAAAATTAATAGCCCTCTTCAGACATTCTCTCGTCATATTTCGTAAACAGGTGGGAAGAGGGCATGAGGAGAAGTGCTCTGACTTTGCCCTTCTGATAACCCTCCATGAGTCCCCCGTCCCCCCCAGATTCTAAAATGTGCAGGAAGCCTCCCAGAGCACAGGTGGCGCCGTGCTGCAGAATATTGCTTTTCAGCCTGTGGAGGGCGATCAGAATGCGAACCAAGGCGTGGATGTGGGCAGAGCTAATATGCTTGTAATGTGCTGAGTGTTATTCCCCCCGTTGCTTATTATGAAGCTTTGCGAAAGTGTTGCCTTTGTATCTAGCTTTTTATTTGAAACCACAATGCACACCTTAAGGTCAAATCAGTGGTGTGTTTACACTGCAGAGTAGCTGCCAGTGCAGGTTTTACTTCAAAATAAAAAGCAAATGTTAACTGTGTTCTGTTTTCTTGTAATCCAAAATACCTGTATATGTTTTGTATATGTTTTGGAAGCCGCCCAGAGTGGCTGCGGCAACCCAGCCAGATAAGTGGGGTATAAATAATATTACTATTGTTTTTGTTATCATTAAAGCCCCACCCATCCTGCCTTAAGACAAAAATTGTTTGAAGAGGACCAGTACATGCATATGTCTCAGTACAGTCATACCTCGGGTTACAGACGCTTCAGGTTGTGTAATTTCGGGTTGTGCACTGCGCCGAATCCGGAAGTACCGGAACTGGTTACTTCTGGGTTTCGGTGCCTGCGCCTAAGCACGAATTCCTGCTTTGCGCATGCGCAGAAGCGCCGAATCGCGACCTGCGCATGCACTGCGGGTTGCAAGCACTGCAGGTTGCGAACGTGCTTTCCGCACGGATCATGTTCGCAACCCAAACATCCACTGTATTAACAATTGCATTTTACGATATTCCTGCAATCTGCAAATGGTGCATAGATTCACATGTGCATGGGTGTTAAATTGTAAACAAGGTAAGTGTTATTTCAGCCATACCTGTAGCCCATAAAAAGCCGCCAACCATGGCAAGAGGCCAAAATCTAGGGCTGTTCTGAATAAGGTTAACAATCAAAGAAACTATCCAGATAGCGGCACAGAGAACCCACTGGAAGAACATTCCTAGAACACAAATAAATCCAAGAATAATTAAGCACAACAGACCATTCTGCAGTCATGGCTGTTTAGTTTTAGTCCATATCATAAGAAGCGTTGGGAGATTTGGTGGTGGTGACGTCTGTGGCTGAGCAGCTGCGATATCACAGAATGTTTCAAAACTACTTGGGAAATGAAGATGTAAGAAACAGAAGGAAAACATCACTTTGGCTGGTGTTAAACCTCGCCATGACAACGATATGGAAAAGTATGGAAGCTGAAGACAGAAAACTGAGTTATAAGGGGCCTCTCAAAGTGGGGAAGAGAATGCACAGTAGGCAGTAGATTAAGAACAAGAATCTAAGGGAAGAGCAGGTAGACAGGGCCTAATTAGAAAGAAAAGATGTGGATAGTCTGAGAACATGATAAGGCAGAGTGCAGAAATATAGGAAGCTGCCTTAGAATGAATCATTAGTCCATCCAGATCAGTGTTGTCTTCACTGACTGGCAGAAGCTCACCAGGATTTCAGGTAGAGGGCACTCCCTGTACAACCTGGATATCCAAGGATGGAACCTGGGACCCTCTATCACTGAGTTACAGCCCATCTCCTGAGTGATGGCCCTTCATTGTATCAAGACCACTGAACTGGGAACCAAACTATGTATTGCAATACAGTGGTGCCCTGCAAGACGAAATTAATTCGTTCCGCAATTTTTGTCGTCTAGCGAATTTTTCTTCTTGCTAAGCACGGTTTAAACGGTTTAACAAAGTCGCAAGACGTTTTCGTCTTGCGAAGCAAGCCCATAGGGAATTCGTCTTGCGAGGCAAATCGCGAATGAAAAAACCTTTCGTCTAGCGAGTTTTTTGTCTTGCGAGGCATTCGTCTTGCGGGGCACCACTGTAAATATGTTTCCCTTATTCCTTATGTCTAACTCATGACCCAGAATGAACTCTTCACTTGACTCAGGGCTCTGTGCTGGTATTAAACAGCACCTTCCACAGCCCATCAGTAGCCAGCGGTAGAGAGTAGGACTTTCAGCAGGAAAATGGGCAAAGGACCCCACTTTAGTGGCTATTTTTCCATTCAGAACAGAAGTGGCCAGCTTTAGCATGCTTTTTATTTATTTTTTAAAAAAACCCATGTGTTTACCTTAACATGTAGTTTACTGAAAAACAACACTCAAAGCATGCTTTGTTGGATTTTATAAAAAGCTTGGCATCTGTTGCAAACAGAATCAGTGGTAATTCATTTGCATTGGCTCTTCACATCCCTGCACTGCAGGAATCTTTTGCCCAACATGGGGCTTGAACCCACAGCCCTGAGATTAAGAGTCTCATGCTCCTCCAACCGAGCTGATGATGTGATAACTTCTAGAAAACACAGCTACTCAGCTTGTTTAGTGGGCGAGTCAAATACTAAATCCCATTTATAACAATGTTGATTTAGTTATAGAAATATTCCAACTCTGTGATTCTATCATCAACCTGATATAAAGTGGCTGTTGTTTTAAAGAGTATGGAAATTTTGCAACATGTACCATGTAAAGTATAACAACAGCAATTCAGTTTAAGCACAAACATTTACCATCACCAGTGTCAAATTTCTTAACTGGTACAAAGTTTGTTCCAAACAAGATGACAGCTATTGCTGAGGAGGTGAAACCAATTGTTAGATCTGTCACATTGCTGCTGACAGGGCTGGTGGTTCCTTGCCAGCTGTCCATCTCTGTTCTTCAAGAGAGACTCGGAAGTCTTTACGGAGCTATTTGGATTCCGTTTCTGGCAGCTCTGGAACCAGAGAAATAAATGGAACAAATAACACATTTCGGCAAAAGTATTCCCAACGGTTTTATGCAAGAATCATTCTAGAATTCTTCTATGATCTCTGTTACAGAACGTTACTATGGATATTGAACAATAAATCTAAATGCAGCATGGGTTGTAGCAATGTATAATATGGATGAAGGTTTCATATATAGATAGATAGATAGATATAGATATAGATATAGATATAGATACAGATACAGATATAGTTACAGATAGGTAGCCGCGTTGGTCTGCCATAGTCAAAATAAAAAAAATTCCTTCCAGTAGCACCTTAAAGACCAACTAAGTTAGTTCTTGGTATGAGCTTTCGTGTGCATGCACACTTCTTCAGATATACTGAAACAGAAGTTGCCAGATCCTTCTATATAGTGAGAAGGTGGGGAGGGGTATTACTCAGAAGGGTGGTGGGAATGGGAGATTGGCAGATAGCTGAGATGAGCCTGTTGACGACTCTTAACAACTGCAATAGGTCTTACAGGAAAAGGCAAGGGGTGAGAAGGTGAAAAATGGCTTAGTCATGTATAATGAGATAAGAATCCAATGTCTTTGTTCAGACCAGGTCTCTCCATGGCTTTAAGTTTTAGATATAGATATAGATATAGATATAGATATAGATATAGATATAGATATATATTTAATGTACTGTAGATAATTAATACTAATATTTAGGAGGATGTCCATTAGGGTAATACTTAACTTCTCTCTCCCTCTCTCCCCCTCCTCTCTCTCTCACACACAGCATATATTCAATGACTGGAGGGGTAAGTGGAACTCTGCCCATTAGCGTTGTCCTTAACATTGATGCACCAGGCAGTCCCACTCCTGACTGTCATGTATTGACATGATTGCCTACACAGTGACAGTTGTATGAGCAAGGTGTTCCACGCCACCATGAATTGCAGAAGTGCAGGGTTCCTAACCCCAAGTTTATGCAGTTGTACACATCACAGACTCATCTTTCAGAAGTTCTGCATGGTGGGACAGCACCATGGGCACAGCAATGTTGGGATCAGATCTCCTTTCCCCTTTAGACAAGCAAGCAAGCAAGCAAGCAAGCAAGCAAGCAAGCAAACAAACAAACAAACAAACAAACAGGTGAAGGGCAACATTAACATCTTATAACAAATGCATTCAGGAGGGCAGGGCTGGAGCCAGCACATGAAATCTCAGGCACCTGCCAGAGCTCCAGAGAGCTGGCAGGGCCAATTGCTGATCCCTGCTCTGAGCACCCATAAAAAGGGGGAGGGGTTACTCCATGGAGCATCGGGCAGCTGCATTTAGTCACCCTTTGAATTTCCCACAATGCCCCCAGCTTAGCATCATTCTGAGGCATTGTGGGAATTTAAAGGATGGTTAGACCAAGCCTCCAAGTGAAGCCAGGTAAGCTTGCCGTGAACTACTGACAGAGGACACCCCCCCACACACCATGAGGGGGCGCTTTGCATGGAGCTGGCTCTGGGGGAGAGGGGAGCTCACTGCAATGCCATTCCCTCCCCCCCCCATTCATAACGTCTGAAAGGGGCTACAGTGTTTTGCGGAAACACAAAAATGAAATAATAAATGGGCGCTATGCAGAGTGGAAAGCCATCACTTAGTGCTAGAAAATCTTTAAGCGGTTCGCACAAACTGCAGTAATAAAATCACAAACAAAAAGTAAATACGTGCATAATATGAAAAAAGCAGTGTGTGATCATAAAATTACGAGTCAGGAAAAGCCTGTCCAAACATGCAATTTTTTTAAACCTGTCAATGCTGTGGGAGTGAATTGCATGAGCAAGAGCAGCTCTGAAAACCTGTTCGCGTGCAGAGTTGTTCCACCAGTGTCTACTCATTTTAGACAAAAACATTTTATTTAATCCCCAATCTGGTAATATTTGTTGTTTCCAGACAACAAACCACCACAGTGGCCACTGAACTAAAATCCTCAAATTTTATGCCATTCACCACCCCCAAAGGAGGGATGGGGCAGCCGCGGCCCTACAGACCTTGCCGGACTCCAACTCCCACCGTTCCCAGGAGCACGGCCGGTGGCAAAGGATGATGGGAGCTGTAGTTCAGCCGTAGGGTCCTCCTCCTTCGCCCAAGTCTTGCAACGCGGGAGGAATTTAGCTCTTACTTGCTCCGTTGCCCTTCAGCCTCTTTCGCCGAGAAGTTGCTCAAGTGCTCTCAATAAGAAATGCAAACCTGTCTCCTGAATTTACTTCCCTTGCGGATCCTGCTTCCTGGTCAACGCTAAACTGCGGGTGGGAACCAGGAGCTCCACCCTGTCCTCATGTGATCAACCCACCTTCCCTCCCACTATGTGCCTCGTTCATTTGGGAGGCGTTTTGCAAGCGGGCCGGCCAGTTTTGTGTTGGAGAGCCGAAGAGGGACGGCGGGCGAGAGAAACCGCTGGGTTTAAACCCAATTCTGCACCCCCTCCTTTCCTGTGCCATGGATTTAATGCCCCGTGTGCGCTTCGACGTGATCACGAGATTAGGAGCTAAGGGAAAGAGGAAGACATAGCTTTTATTTAAGGCAGACTTGCTAAGGTTGAAGTTTTCCTCTTTTGGAGTCGACCAGAAGAGAAATTCCTGAATGTTAATTGTGTGTGTGCCCTTGCACACCCACACTCACCCACCCCTTGAAGACTTAATAGATGTATCCGCGCTTGTGGGCTAGATACATAAGGCCATAGGCAGATGATAGCTTTATTCCAAGTCAGAGCATTGGTCCATATTACTACGCTGAGTCCCCAGATTTTGGTGGACTTCATTTCCCATCATTCCTGGTCACCAAGTAAACTGGCTGGGGATGATGGGAATTGTAGTCAAACAACATATGAATCTGCAGCATCAAGTCTGGTCTGCACTGCCTTGCTCGTGCTTCCAGGATTTCAGGCAGGAATCTGCATATATCTAATTAATCCCCTGGAGCTGGTGGTGTATCTAATGCAAGTAATGCAAACAAGGAAAGATTGAAGTGTATTGGGGCTAATTTCTCCAACAATGAGCTATGTGACGTTGGGTGTCTCTAAGGCAGGCACCCCCAATTCAGCCCTTCAGCTTTGGGACTACAACTCCCATCATCCCTAGCTAACAGGACCAGTGGTCAGGGATGATGGGAATTGTAGTCCGAAAACAACTGGAGAGCCAAGTTTGGGGATGCCTACTCTAAGGTAATGAGATCCAGTGCAATAATATCTGGGGTATGCAGCTGTATCCAATAAAGATCCCCAAACGGACAGTTCTGCCAACGCATGGATAAGATTCATGTAAATGCCCATCTCTAGATGGTGATAAATAAGCAGACAGGTGTGTCTGTGTCCTGGGCTATCCAACAAGCAATTCTTTATCACTGTAAATGTGGCAGTGAGGCATCAGGCATAAGCCTGCATTTTATTAATGTTTGATCAGGACTTGTATATTAGAGAGAGCCTAAAAGATTTTCAAATGTTTCAATGCCAGGCAGAGAAAACCTTGGCCATTCTCCTAAGACAAGGGGCCCCTTTTTGATTGATAGCAGAAAACAATTCTCAAAGTCATAAAAGCTGAAATTACAGACTAAAAGCAGGACATTGACCCTACATGTTACAGAAGATAACAAAGGCAGAGATAAATATAATTAGGAATGGGCAAATAGTAAAATGATACCATGGGCCTCTCTTAAACCTTGAGCTGTATTTTCTAAGGCCAGAGGCAAATGGGAGAAAAAACATCTAGCTGACAGAGAAAGAGAGGCTTTTTGGGAAGTCTTTTTAAAGCATCTAGCTGGGAAGTCTTTTTAAAGCATCTAGCTGGGAAGTCTTTTTAAAGCTGTTTCTTCCTTAAACAGATAATGGGAAAAGCAGCTTGCTGAAGGGGAGGAGGCTTCTTCTGAAACTGTTTTAAACTGAGTCCTTTTCTTTCTTTCTCTCTCTACTTTAAAAAGGCCTTATTCCTTTTAAGAGGCTATCTGTGTTGTGTATTAAATATGTTGGCTTAAATGTAATTATGCAAAGGATTTAACAAATGCTAGAAGAGTTGTATTTATCTTGAAATTAAGTCAGCCACCAGTCCAGCCTCTTGCCAGACAAGAAGACGCCATCAAATGCTGTCCTGATATATTAGCTGTCAGACATTTGTTTAGAAACCTTCAAATGAAGGATATCTTTCAATGTTGATGTGAAACTCAAGATCCTTGACATATGTTTAAGATAAAAATTTAAGATTAACCATTTGTTTTAGAAGGCAATAGGGCAAGGAGGGCAAGAGGTGAGCTGGTAATTAAGATTCCTTGTTGAGACACATGTAAGATATATTACTACTTATTTGTCATTTATAGATGTAACAATATATAGCTGTTTGTCTTCCTTATAAGGACAGAAGGATATGGGTGTATCTTTTTGTGATTGGTTATAGCAATCAGCCAATAGGAAATCCAACCAGGCTGATTGGACAGAGGCAGCCCAAGGAGGAGCAAAGGGGGCTGGATTAAGGGAATATAAGTGCTGGCCATAATGGCAGGAGCCAGGCCAGAGCTTGGTAACCATATACCACTGTGCCTCTCATTTATTTGTCTGACAAATAAATAATTATTTTAATTTCTCTATTGCTGCGTTGAATATTTCATTCCAGCTAAGCGTTAACCACAAGCAGGGTGCTACATTTTATGGTGCCCTGTGACTCGGATAAGTGGTCTGCTGGAACGCAGCCCCTTCGCTCTACTGAGCAGGGTACAAGAGAGAGGATCTCTAAACTGCTTACCCAAGCGCGCACTGGTAAATTTTTCCAGGGGGAACGCAGAAGTCTCGTCTGTCTGATACCCTGCTCACTGGCGGCGACGGACCGGGGGGAAACGGAACCAACCAGGGGTAAGTGCACAAAGGGATTTTTGGCCCTCCAATTAACTGGGAGGAAGAGAAGTCTTGATCAAACTTCTGCGTCTCAGTAAGTGGGAACTGAGTACGCTAGGTGGTTGGGTATATCAGATGGTGGTCTGGTGGGGGAAAAGGGAAAGTTGGGAGGTAGTGTGTGGTGAAGTATCCAGCACATTGTATGTGTGAGAAAGTACAGAGCAATCTGTAGCTGACCTGAGTGTGGAGTGGGTAGTACTTCGGTTCCCAGTGAGGCGACTCCATCTGGGCAAGAAACCCCACGAAGCGTGTGTGTGAGTGACTGAGTGGATACTTCACAGGGCCATACAATGGGAGTTGGGGGTTCAAAAGGGGAAAATACACCTCTTGAATGTATGTTAAATAATTTTAAGAAAGCCTTCTCAGGGGCATATGGAGTCAAAATGACGCCAGAGCGCCTGAGAACGTTATGTGAATTAGAGTGGCCGAAGCAAAATACTGGATGGCCATCTCAGGGAACTTTTGATATAAATTTAGTAAGCAAACTTTGGTCTAACATTGCCAAAGAAATTGGAGGGTGCCCAGAACAATTTTCATATATAGATTCCTGGCTGAGCACATTAAATAAAAATCCTCCATGGATAAGGGAATGCAAAGTCCAACGATGCAAATTATTGGCTGTAAAAGCCGAAGCTAGGAAAGGAATTTTGCCAAATAAACTCAAACCCATTTTTGAGGGACCAGAGGAAGAGCTGCTTCCACCTCCACCCTATGCTCCACATCGAAGGGAGCCTAATCCAAACACTCCACCAGTTGTAACCCCAAGGCAAGAAAGTGGAATGAATAATGGGGCTGGAGTCACAGAACTTGATTCCTTGATAGATTATGATAAATATCTTCAGGAGGCATTGGAGGCCTATAATAAAGCCCAAGCAGAAGTGGTTATTCCATCTGTGAGTCCCAGTAGAACTCCATCTACAGTCTCTTTTAGTGAAACAACTGATTGCCTACCCCAAACCCCTGTACATCCAAGTCCTAGAGAATTATTACAGAAGTTACAGGGAGACCTTAATCGGTCAGCAAGCAATACAGCCAGGCGTATAAAGCTGCTAAAAGAACGCCTTGGGACAAATACCATCCCCTATGATTTAAGGCCTCTAGAGCAAAGCGAAGAGAAAGATCACGTAGTAGCCCCTCTCAGAAGAGTATTTGATGCACTTGAGGAGCCTGTGCTGGTTAACGGGCTACCTGGACCAAGGCCACCTCGAACTTCGACCCTGCAATATATTCCATTCACGACTACAGATCTGATGAATTGGAAAACACACACCCCATCTTTCGCAGAAAAACCTCAGGCTATGATGGACTTGGTGACTTCAATAATAAATACTCATAGTCCTACTTGGACAGATTGCCGCCAGCTCCTGAATACTCTGTTCACCACTGAGGAAAGGAGAGACATAATTGAAAAGGCACAGATATATTTGCGTGAGCAGGCCAGAGTGGGAAATATTTTTAATATTGACCGTCATCTCCAAGACAACTTTCCCTTGGAAGATCCTAATTGGGATCCAAACAATGTAATTCACCTGGCCAGACTTACCACCTACCGCCAGACGCTTGTGCAAGGTATCCGCAGGGCATGCCAGAAGCCCACTAATATGTCTAAAGTCTCAGAAGTAGAACAGAAACCAAATGAGAGTCCAGGAGACTTTTTAGAGAGGCTGCAAGAAGCCTATCGTATATGGACTCCTTTTGACCCTGAAGCCCCTGAAAACAGCAGAATGATTACTGCTACATTTGTGGCCCAGTGCGCTTCTGACATTCGTAAGAAAATTCAGAAATCAGAAGGATGGGAAGGGATGCTGATGAGCCAAATTATGGCCATTGCACGCCGAGTTTATCGGAATAGGGATGAGGCTGAGAAACAAGAGAAGAAGAAGTGGCAGAAGGAAAAGATGGTAATGCTAGCCACAGCAGTGAAGCAAGACTACCGCCCCTTAAATGGAGGAAGAGGGCGGGGAAGGAATCCACCACTGGGAAGGAATCAATGTGCAAATTGCAAGAAGGAGGGTCATTGGAAGCGGGAGTGTCCTGAACCCCTGAGGTTGGAAGAAGTACGCCCAGGCCCAGGCCCAGGCCCAGGCTCCGGCCCAAGAAACCAGGGACGGGGACGGGGAATGATTCGAGATGGAAGATATCAGAGACCTGGACAAGGACGGAGTAGGGACAATGTCATTGGACTGGCAGAGGAGGATTTTACCCAAGACTAGGAAAGACCGGACTCCATAAAGTTAGGCTTCCAGGAGCCCACGGTCACGATCCAATTAGGAAGCCATTTAATAGACTTTATGATTGATACTGGGGCTGAATACTCAGTACTCCCAGAACTATTGCAGAAAAAGGCATCCAAAAGTGTAGTCATTAAAAGTGCCACTGGTCAGTCAGCTAAGAGGTCTTTCCTCCAACCTTTGGAATGCCAGATTGGGGGACATCGTTTAACCCATCAGTTTTTGTATATACCTGAGTGTCCAATGCCTCTCTTAGGTAGAGATATGCTGTCCAAATTGCAGGCCCAAATCACCTTCACTCCTCGAGGTCCAGAAATGAAATTGCCATCAAAGGCAGCAGGAATAATTTCCCTCTCAGTACCTAAGGAACAATCATGGCGCCTAATGTCAGCCCTGCAAGTCCAACCCACATTGGATACAGAGTTAAACAAGCTCCTCCGAACTCTACAGGTGCCACCAGGAGTATGGGCCGAAAATAGCCCACCAGGAATGGCCAAGAATATAGCTCCAATTGTAGTAACCTTAAAACCTATGGCTACCCCTGTATCTGTAAAGCAATATCCTTTACCCCGGCGAGCAGCAGAGGGCATCCAGAAACATTTGGACCGCCTATTAAAATATGGTCTGCTTAAGCCCTGCCAATCAGAATGGAACACACCCCTTTTGCCTGTTCGAAAACCTGGGACAGATGAATACAGGCCAGTGCAGGACTTGAGGCTCGTAAACCAGGCTATCGAGACCTTGCACCCAAATGTACCAAACCCATACACCCTGCTGAGTTTGATCCCACCAGAAGCAACATTTTTTACTGTATTGGACTTGAAAGATGCATTCTTCTGTTGCCGGCTGGCACCACAGAGCCAACCTATATTTGCCTTCCAGTGGGAAGACCCTTTGACAGGAACAAAAGGCCAGCTAACTTGGACGAGATTGCCCCAGGGATTCAAAAATTCCCCCACTTTATTTGGCACTGCCTTGGCGAAGGATCTAACAAGTTACCCCTCAATACCTGGAGAAAAGGTGGTTCTGCAATATGTAGATGACCTTATACTAGCAGCAAAGGATTTTGATACCTGTAAAGAAGGTACAGAGGAACTGCTCCACTTGCTCTGGGAAGCTGGCTACCGAGTTTCCCAGAAAAAGGCACAGTTATGTTTAGAAAAGGTCAAATATTTGGGCTTTGACATCTCACACCAACAACGAGCATTGAGGCCAGAGAGGAAAGAAGCTATTTGCCTTATCAAGGAACCTACCACAAGGAAACAACTCAGAGGATTCCTGGGAACAGCAGGGTTTTGTAGACTATGGATACCTGATTTCAGCAGTCTGGCCAAGCCCTTACATGAAAGCACTCGAGGTGCAGAAAAGGACCCATTCGTATGGGGACCTGAGCAGCAACAAGCCTTTTTAGTTATCAAACAACGACTTATGGAGGCCCCAGCCCTTGGACTGCCTAATTCGGAAAAACCCTTTCAGCTGTATGTACATGAACAGAATGGGATTGCAGCGGCAGTCCTGACCCAGAGATTAGGAAGTTGGAATCGTCCAGTAGCTTATTTGTCAAAACAATTGGACTCAGTAGCAAAAGGATGGCCTCCATGCCTAAGGGCAGTAGCGGCCACTGCAAGCCTTGTCAAAGAAGCTGATAAATTTACCTTCGGCCAGACAATGTATGTGAATGTACCTCATGCTGTTCTGACACTCATGGAATATAAGGGTAGTTATTGGCTAACGAACCCAAGGATGGCTAGGTACCAAGGCCTATTGTGTGAAAATCCCAGGATTCATCTACGAGTAGTGAATATGCTCAATCCAGCGACTTTGCTGCCCCTACCAGAGGTAGATGATGAAGAATCACATGATTGTCTCCAAATAATGGATGAAGTTTATTCCAGTAGACCCGATCTGAAAGATGAACCATTGAAAAATCCAGATGTTGTATATTATACTGATGGTAGCAGTTACCTGCATGAAGGTGCCAGACGAGCAGGATATGCTGTGGTCACCAATGAGGAAGTTGTGGAAGCTGAAGCTTTGCCTGCTGGCACCTCAGCACAAAAAGCTGAACTTATAGGTTTAACTAGAGCTCTGCAATTGGCAGCCGGATGTAAGGCAAACATCTATACTGATTCTAAATATGCCTTCTTAACCCTGCATGCACATGGTGCTCTATGGAAAGAAAGAGGTCTAATAGGAGCCCACGGGAAGGCCTTGAAATATGGACCTGAAGTAGAAATCCTGTTAGAAGCAGTATGGGCTCCAGAACAGATTGCTGTAATGCACTGCAAAGGTCATGGACGAGGAAGGGATCCAATAACCAGAGGAAATCATGCTGCTGACAAAGCAGCCCGAGAGGCAGCCCAAAAGCCTGTGGGAGGATTTATAGCAGCCCTCATACCAGAGGTAGCTCCAGAAGAAGTTAAACCTCACTATACCCCAGAAGAGAGGAAGTGGGCTGAACAGGAAGGAGCAGTTGTGAAGGACGGTTGGATGATCCTGCCAGACAATAGGATTTATGTACCTCATCATCTAGCAGGCACAATTGTAAGAAATTATCATGAATCTACTCACCTTGGCGGTACTGCAACCAGAGAAAGTCTCAGTCGGAAGTTGTATATTATTAACCTATCACAATTAGCAACTTGCATTTCACAGAAATGTGTTCTTTGTGCTAAAAACAATCCCAGGCAGGGACCGGTACAACCTCCTGGAATCCAACATGTGGGATATGTCCCCATGGAAAGCCTAATTGTGGACTTCACAGAGCTGGTCCCTTCTAAGGGATTCAAGTATCTCCTTGTGTTTGTAGATACTCTTACCGGATGGGTTGAAGCTTTTCCCACCCGAACTGAAAAGGCACGAGAGGTAACTAAGAGACTCCTCACTGAATTGATCCCGAGATTTGGGTTACCTAGATGCATTGGAAGTGATAATGGGCCAGCGTTCATTGATCAAGTAGTACAAGAAGTATGTCGAGTCCTACAAGTGAAATGGAGACTGCATGCAGCCTATAGGCCTCAGAGTTCAGGGAAAACTGAAAGAATGAATCGGACTCTGAAAACCCAATTGGCAAAATTAACCCAGGAAACGGGATTGGGATGGGTAGATGTGTTACCCATAACACTGTTTCGTGTTCGGTGTGCACCCACAAAAAGACTTAAGTTGTCACCTTTTGAGCTCCTGTATGGGAGACCGCCCTCCTTTGTTCAGGATATTCCAGCTGATCTTAAACAAATAGGAGACCATGTGACACAGGGACAAGTGCAATCTCTCTCCCGTGTTTTTGTTTCTCTTAACAGGTGGGTCCTCGAGCGCACGCCGTGCAGCATTGCCGAGCCGATTCATCAGTTCCAGGCTGGCGATAGCGTATGGGTGAAAGAGTGGAAACGTGATCCACTTGCACCTAAGTGGCGTGGACCTTACACCGTCTTGCTCTCTACTCCAACAGCGGTGAAGGTAGCTGAGGTGACCCCCTGGATTCATCACTCCCGTTTGAAGAAGTCCGAAGGCAGTTGGACGTGCAAAGGTGACCCCTCTAATCCTCTTAAACTGACTCTCTCCAAAAACCCCTGTATCTAGCCCTACCAGGAACGGGCTAGGTCACGGGCAACATTAGACGACCGGCCTGCTGCAGCCACAACCTGGAAGCTGGCTGACCTGCGCACGCCTGAAGCTTGAGGAGCATCTGAACCAGCGATTGTGAAAGGAAAGATTCTCTTATACAATTAATTGACTGCCCACCCCCTTGTGGAACAATTATCAGAGATATTACTCATTGGGGATCCTCGGGATATATGTTTTGGTCTTGGTGGTTCCCCATTTCTGTCACTGGGGGAATTATATTGGGACTAATATTTATTTGCTATCACTATAAGGTAATCTTTTGTGGAAGGAATGCATATGCTAGACATCAACATGATTCTATTATTAATCCTGATCCCTTGGGAAGGGGAAGGGTCCTTGAATCTGGCCAAATTGACTAAATATGGATTCCACCATGACCACAATATGTGGGTAGGTTTAGCTGAAATGGTAGCCAATGTTGCAAATAGGACCAATTGCCTTGTTTGCTCTCTCGGGCCAGATGATTCAGAGGGAGGTATGCCCTTATTACCGATACCATTAGATGCCATTGGTATGGTAAGCGAAATACCAAACCAGACAGAAGTACAGAATTTTCCCGGATGGAACTCAACTAAACCATTACGAGTTATACCTGTACAAGGGGAATTCTGTGTACATAAATCATCAGATGCAGCTGATTCTACCATGATAGGCTCTTCTCATTGTCACTATACTTGGGATAATATTAAGAATACCTGGGCACACGATACTACCTATCGAACTCGGGATGCCTTGCCCTGTGCACCTCCTTTTATTCATGCATGGAAAGTGGTATGGAACATAACTGTGACAGAAAAAGGCAATCTAACATACTGCACTGTGAACTCTCTACCTCTTTTGCTATTTCGCCTTCTGTACTCCACGTACCAAAGACCTCAGACACGATGGTTGTGGTGGATATGTGGAGAATGGGCATACAAGAAACTCCCCTCCAAATGGAGTGGGACTTGTTTCCTGGGATGGGTATTACCACCAATGTGGATTATGCCCACTAATTTGCCCAAGCGAACACGAAGAAACGCTGATATTTCTCATATAGCAGGAGGAAGTACCCAAAGTTGGAGCGGTACTGATGATTGGCCACCAGAGCGCATTATAGCCTATTATGATCCTGCCTCCTGGAATCCTGGTGAGCTCATACAAGGGGCACGGGATCCTATTTATAATCTAAACAGAATAATTCGATTGCAAGCAGTAGTGGAACTTGTAACCAATGCAACGGCCCGGAGTTTGAGACTTATTGCACAACAGTTGGATGAAAGTAGAGCCGCCATTTTGCAGCTGAAAATGGGAATGGATTATGTACTTGCCAAGCAGGGAGGCCTATGTGGAGTCTTGAACTTGACAGGGAATGCCTGTTGCTTTAACATTTCAGATAATGGTGAGGCAATCCGTGTGTTGGCCACAAAGATGGAGAATATAGCACATGTCCCAGTACAAACATGGGAAGGATGGGATATGGGATGGCTCACCAATTGGTTACCTAATGTCACAGGACTCAAAGGGATACTATTGTCTTGCTTGTTTTTCTTGACAGTAGTGGTAATGGTTTTATGTATGATGCCATGTATCATTTCATGTTTTAGAAGTACAATTAGCAAGATGGTTTCAAATGAAACTCTACCTCATATCATGGCCCTATACAGAGCTTTACCTCAGGAATATGATGAAGGTCAAGCTATCAAGGACACTTGGGACGAAGGTCCTTGAGCTTGAAAGGGGGGAATGAGGCATCAGGCATAAGCCTGCATTTTATTAATGTTTGATCAGGACTTGTATATTAGAGAGAGCCTAAAAGATTTTCAAATGTTTCAATGCCAGGCAGAGAAAACCTTGGCCATTCTCCTAAGACAAGGGGCCCCTTTTTGATTGATAGCAGAAAACAATTCTCAAAGTCATAAAAGCTGAAATTACAGACTAAAAGCAGGACATTGACCCTACATGTTACAGAAGATAACAAAGGCAGAGATAAATATAATTAGGAATGGGCAAATAGTAAAATGATACCATGGGCCTCTCTTAAACCTTGAGCTGTATTTTCTAAGGCCAGAGGCAAATGGGAGAAAAAACATCTAGCTGACAGAGAAAGAGAGGCTTTTTGGGAAGTCTTTTTAAAGCATCTAGCTGGGAAGTCTTTTTAAAGCATCTAGCTGGGAAGTCTTTTTAAAGCTGTTTCTTCCTTAAACAGATAATGGGAAAAGCAGCTTGCTGAAGGGGAGGAGGCTTCTTCTGAAACTGTTTTAAACTGAGTCCTTTTCTTTCTTTCTCTCTCTACTTTAAAAAGGCCTTATTCCTTTTAAGAGGCTATCTGTGTTGTGTATTAAATATGTTGGCTTAAATGTAATTATGCAAAGGATTTAACAAATGCTAGAAGAGTTGTATTTATCTTGAAATTAAGTCAGCCACCAGTCCAGCCTCTTGCCAGACAAGAAGACGCCATCAAATGCTGTCCTGATATATTAGCTGTCAGACATTTGTTTAGAAACCTTCAAATGAAGGATATCTTTCAATGTTGATGTGAAACTCAAGATCCTTGACATATGTTTAAGATAAAAATTTAAGATTAACCATTTGTTTTAGAAGGCAATAGGGCAAGGAGGGCAAGAGGTGAGCTGGTAATTAAGATTCCTTGTTGAGACACATGTAAGATATATTACTACTTATTTGTCATTTATAGATGTAACAATATATAGCTGTTTGTCTTCCTTATAAGGACAGAAGGATATGGGTGTATCTTTTTGTGATTGGTTATAGCAATCAGCCAATAGGAAATCCAACCAGGCTGATTGGACAGAGGCAGCCCAAGGAGGAGCAAAGGGGGCTGGATTAAGGGAATATAAGTGCTGGCCATAATGGCAGGAGCCAGGCCAGAGCTTGGTAACCATATACCACTGTGCCTCTCATTTATTTGTCTGACAAATAAATAATTATTTTAATTTCTCTATTGCTGCGTTGAATATTTCATTCCAGCTAAGCGTTAACCACAAGCAGGGTGCTACAGCAGCTCTGTTCTATGCGGCCAGCATTTTGTTAACTTCTGTTATATATGGTTGATAGATTTTTGTTAATTTTCAGGAAAAAATCATATGTTGGTGCTCATTCAATAAATTGTGTGGGCGAGTGGTTGTGACCAGGCCTATGAGGGCAAATGTTTTGTCTCATAGAGGGAAGGCTCGTTCCAAAATATGTGGGACAGGTTGGGGTGGAGATTGGGGGACTGAAAATTACTTTCCCTTTTGCAGAAATGACTTCAATCCATTACAGTGGTACATGGGGTTTGCAGTGCTTTATTCAGTGAAAACAACAAGAAAAATATTGCACATTACCTGCATAGCTGGGCTTTGGAATGCAAATTGGTTTTAGAAACTCCCTCTCTTGCTCTCTGAGTCTGACCCACCCTGTCCCCTCTGTGCATGTAAAAACCCTCTCTCCTGCACAGGCCCCAGCAAATCCCCTCTCTCACTCTCTGATCCACCTGCTGTCCCTTGCCTGTGCATAACCCAAGACTCGACTGTAACAGGCCCTTGAATTGCAAACTCCCTCTCTCACTCTCTGTGACGCACCCTCTGCCAACACTAAAACTTTCTCTCTCAGACTCCTCCTCTCAGACCCACCCTACCCTCTGCCTGTGCAATTTTGAGAATGAGGATGAGCTATGTGAAAAAAGGTATCCCGTTTGAAGTCCAAACAGGACAGGGGACACTCTTCTCCAAAAAAGGATGATCACGTTTTCTTAGGCACAAGTGGCAGCCACTGAGCTATGGCTCTTTCCCGAGGCTTTGACTTTCCCCCAGGAATAGGCTTGTTCTGAAATTCTTATAATACAGAAGAACTTGGCATGTTGCATTGCAGTCTGTAGCTTCAGGTGACTTTTAAAGCGCTGTCAGATGTTCTTGACAGTCTTGCTGACTCAAACTTGAGTCAGCCAGCCTTGATTTCCTTAACGATTTGCCTCTTTTAACTTTCCTCTGACAGCTTTGGTTTCCTGCAATTAATTAGAATTGTATTTCTATTATTAGAACCCCTTCTACCTAACCTTGCTTCCAACTGCGCTGGGACTGAATTCTGCCCAAAATTCTTCTACTAACATGTCAGTTTCCTTTCTTGTGATTGCAACAGCCATTATAGCTGTGTTTCTCAACCAGCCCTTAATCACTTTTACTTGGAAGTGAATCACTTTCCCTTCACTTTCAGCCTGCTGCATCATGATCCATACCATTACTAATGATCCCCTTACCCTAGAAACAGATATTCAGGGGCTGCGGAAGAAAGGGGAAGGTAGGTGTTATGTACTGATGTTCTCACCCTGGGCCAGCAGGGGGATATTGTAGATAGTTATGCAAATGAAGGATCGAAAGTGACGTTCAGTGATTGGCTGGTTACAGAAAATGGTTACTGTTGCATTCTAGTGGAGTTCTATATAAGCAGTCTGACTGAGCTCCTCAGTTCAGTTCTGTTCCAGCTTACAGATAAAGAGCTGCTTTGGAAAAATCGCTGTGTCGTCTGATATGTTCGCCCACAACTTAACAGTAGGAAACCTTCCTTTTGTTCTGGAAGGGAAGTTAGGATCTAAGCCATTATGTTCATGCATCAGTAAATCCACACGTTATGCTGCTGTTAACCCCATTCTGTTTTTTTTGAAGAAATTTGTGACCTACTGAGCCAAACCCAGCCCACCAGGGGTTAGGTAGGCCTCTTCTTTTTGTTCCCTCGCCGCAACTAAATTGAGAGGTAGGTGGTGATGATGGTTATGATTATCAAACAGAAAGCAAGACTACTTGTCTGATATACAGTGGTACCTTGGTTCTCAAACACCTTGGTACTCAAACAACTTGGAACCCAAACACTGCAAACCTGGAAGTGTTCCAGGTTTGTGAACGCCTACGTTCTGAGCACCACACTTCCATTTTGTGTGTTTAGCTGAGGTCTGTCATGTTTTTGCTATTTATTTTGTGTTTTTGTTTTTACTGCTTTTTTGTTTTGTTTTTGTGGCTGTGTGGAACCCAGTTCAGCTACTGATTGCTTGATTGTGTGACTGCAGTACATTGTTTATTGCTTTCATTTTATTGATCAATGGTCTTGTTAGATAGTAAAATTCATGTTAAATTGCTGTTTTAGGGGTTGTTTTTAAAAGTCTGGAATGGATCAATTTATTTTACATTACTTTCTATAGGAAAGTGCACCTTGGTTTTGGAATGCTTTGGTTTTGGAACAGACTTCCGGAACGGATTAAGTTTAGGACCAAGGTACCACTGTATTTATACACAGCAAATGTCTCCACTGTTCTGCTGTTTTTAGCAACTCATGACCCCCTTGAGTCACCTGCAGGCCACCACAAACTAGGGGATGCAACATAGACGTAGCCAGAATTTTTATTAGGGGGTTTTCGCCAAAGTTTTTGAGCTTTTTTTTAGGGGATCTGCCAGAGTTGTTCAACTTTTTAAATTGAATCCACCCAAGTTGATCAGCATTTTTAAAGGAGATATCCCCCTAAAGTTGGTCAGGTTTGTTGGGGGAAATTACTCCCCCCCCCCAAACAGGACATTACAAGGGGAAGGCTTTGGTTGGGGGTGGGCAGAACATCAGTTAACTGGGTACTGTTCTTTCAAGGCTTTCCGATAATTTTTGTGGCTCTAGGGGGGCTACGGCCATGGATTGCAAAAGCGGACGAGGCTCACTCCTGTGCTTTTAATAGATATGAGGAAGAGGGAATTCCAGTGTCTGTAGCGACAAGTGCGGGTGAGCTGTTTGATTACGCTGGCTGGCTGGCTGGACGAATGAACTACTCTTTAGGATCCAGGATGATGTAGGCTAGATTTGTGGATTCGTTCCAGAACAGTGGCCTATGCAATCCTAGCTCCACTTACCTTGGAGTAAACTCCACTCAGTTCAGTTGAACTTACTTCTGAGCAGACGTGGTTGGATTGCGTGGCTACATATTAATTGTGGTTCTGAAGAAACTAAATCATAATTGAATGTCTTGACTGCCCTCTGGCGGTCCTGATGAAACAATGCTCAGACTCATGTTGGCAACGAATGTAGTAGCAAAAACAACAGTCTTGTGGCTTACAGATTTAGGCATTGGAAAGCTTATGCCATAACAGTCCGCTTACAATAGGGCTGTAGTCTTTATCCAGTTCCCTGCAAGTAAGCCCCAAAGAGTACAATTGGACTGATTTCTGAGATCGCAGTGCAGGTCTGTTTAAAAATATTAGGAGGCCTAGTGCAGCTCTCTTCCCAGACCATTGCTTCCTTTGCAATCTAGAGTAACTGACTTTATTTTCCATCTTTAGAAAATACCCTACCTGTTTCTGCAGTCCTAGAGTGTTTACAACTAGCAGGCATTCTGTTTAGATGAGATGTTGCTTTCTATTGTTATTATTTCATGTAGTTTTAAAAATACAGAGGATTGATTTTTCATGACTGGGAATCATGCAGTGCCTCTGACTTGTTTGTGGTTGAGTCTCCTGCAGCCACTAACCTGCTGTTTCCATCCCTCTATGGCCACCATGAAATCTTGAAGCAAAGAGGTGGTAAAGCAGGGCTTCATCCTGTGCATGAAGAATACAGGCAATTGCCCTTTCCTATTGCTACTGACTCCATGCAGCAAACTGTTAAGGAGTTCTCACATGGATTCCAGTTACCAGGTTACATTATTTAAGGTGGGATGGGAAGTTGTACTTTTTTTCAGGTATCCTTAAAAAAACCCTCACCCCCCCCTAGGTATAACTGACCCTCTGATCTAACTTGAAATAATAATAATAATAATAATAATAATAATAATAATAATAATTAATAATAATTTATTATTTATAGCCCGCCCATCTGGCTGGGTTTCCCAGTCACTCTGGGCGGCTTCCAAAAAATATATTAAAATACTGTAATACATCAAACATTAAAAGTTTCCCTAAGCAGGGCTGCCTTCAGATGTCTTCTAAAAGTCTGGTAGTTGTTGTTCTTTTTGACATCTGGTGGGAGGGCGTTCCACAGGGCAGGCGCCACTACTGAGAAGGCCCTCTGCCTGGTTCCCTGTAACCTCACTTCTTGCAGGGAGGGAACCACCAGAAGGCCCTCGGAGCTGGACCTAAGTGTCCGGGTAGAATGATGGGGGTGGAGATGCTCCTTCAGATATACTGGACCGAGGCCATTTAGGGCTTTAAAGGCCAGCACCAACACTTTGAATTGTGCTCGGAAATGAATCTAGTTCAAGTTTGCCTTTTAAAAAAGCAAACTAGTTTAGTTCAAGTTGACCCAAATGAACCTTTTCATAAAAAGTCTGTCCTCCATCATCTTCCCCATCATTCAGAATGGAACAAGCTGAAGTTTACAGCCCAAAATAAAATCAGAGGCCACATACTTGTAATTAGATGCCTGGCATACAGAATGTCAACTGGTGAAGCTTTCTCATCATTGTATTTCCATACTTGAAAAGGCTTGCCCTGTTTAATTTGTGACAGCCATACAGCTGTTAAAAAGGCACAAGGCATTTTTTTCTTCGTTCAACGGAATGAATTCATTCCAAGCCTGGCCTAAAACAAACTTGAGTACAAAAGCACCCACTAAAATATCAGTAGCTTATATATTGTTTGCATTTTCATTAAAACAGAAAATTGCAGCAGAGGCTGATCATAATGCAATCAGGTTGAATTTTGTACATGGGGGAAGCTTATGGGATTTGTCAGGAGTGAATTTCTCCACTTAGGTGAGAAGAGTACCAGGACTTTGGCTCCTCCGTATGCCTCTTGTCATCGACATTTTAAAGCAGCCTCCAGAGCATCTTTCACCAGGAAAGAAAATACTTTGTCAAGCAGGGAGGAATATTAAAAATATGCTAAGAAGATTAATGCAAGGTTGTTAATACACCTCACCAGTTCGCTATCATTAATCCTGTCAGTTTGAAGAATTTTATTTTATGTCTTCAGTCAGGTTTTCTTCATAGAGACCAACAGTCTAGTTTAACTGCCAAGGTGCCTCAGAGCACAACTAGAGGGCTGTTCAGATAGCACCCCCCAGTTCTGTTCAGTTTATTATTATTATTTAATATATGTATATATATATATAAACACACACACACACACCACCCTTTATCAAAAGATCCCAGGGCTGTGTACAACATTATGGAGCATCAGTAATAAAAAGGCTATGACATGGTGGGTGGGCTCCTTCTCTGGGCCTCAGCAACTTACAGGACTCTCCTCAAACAGGTTGTTGTTGTTTTAACCCACAGATGGGGAACCTATAGCCCCGCATGCATTGCTAGACTACAACTCCCATCATCCCTGACACTTATCCCTGCTTGGCTTGGGCTGATGGAGTCTAACAACACTTGGACAGCTGCTGTTACCCCATCTTTGGCTTAATCCCTTAGTGCCCAACTTCAAAGTTAGGTTGGATTGAATTGAACTGAACATATATTGTTCCCTTGTGACCCTCACTACCACCTCCCTCTTGCCTCTTTCTGTCTTACGCGTTTTTGATTACAGTCTTCTTGGGGCATTGATGGCCCAATAAAATGAATGAATCACAGCTAGCCTCACTCAGTTCAGTGGAAATGACTGCCTAGTTTGATGTGCAGAGGTGCGCTGCTGTAAATTGTCAAGACTTCCCAGATGTTTCTTCTCATTAAAGAGGCTTGGTATTTCTTAACTGTTTTTTGCACTAGGGGGCTCCCAGGAGTTAGAAAGAAACAGACAGAAGGCTGTTCTTTTTGGAAACAAGACATCACACTGGGGTTTTCCAATGCAGAATTTAAAATAGCTTAAAAAATAATGACGAAAAGTTCATGTAAGTGTGTAGCAGTTATCTGGAAACAACCGCCCTGTACAGTCAGAGCATTCTGAAGGTCTGTAGAGTTTGCAGTGAAATCTCCAAAACATGAGCTGTAGAGTCATGTATGACTTGTGTGTTCCAGGACTTTGAACACAGAAATACAGGTTTGGATAACTTGAAAGCTTGCTCCCTATTTTGTGACAGCTTGGATGGTCCTAAGAAAGATACTGCCGAACTGTGGATTTTTAAATTCTTTTTTGCATGGACCAGCACAGTTTCTTTTGTGTTTTTAAAAGAAGTTTTACTAGACAAAGACTGAGACAAGCTGTGTAGGTAAGATGCTTTTTCAAAATAATGAACTTATCATAATTGAACATAAGTGATTTCTTGTTCCACTGCAGGGTGTGTGTCTGCTTGTGTAATAAAGTTCACAGACTTGTACACATTTGTTTATTATCAGTATAACTGTTGCTCTTGGACTTGTGTCTGTGTGTGTACACAAACATAAAGGCTTGCGAGCACTCACACCAATCTGCTGCAACAAGGAACAGCTTACAATTGTTATTCGCAGTAGCATAGTTTTGTGAATACATCCAGACCATTTTTGGAGACACAGCTTATGTATGCAATTAATAGCAATGTACCTTTAACGCAGGGCCAGGAAGCATTTTAATAGTTGGCGGGTATGTTTAGCTCAAGTTAGGCCTAAGAGAATTATAAAATAATGTAAGCATGCCTGATTGGGGTAGGGTAGGGCAGCTACTGCAATATCTGAGCATAATTATAGGAGGCAAAAATGGTTTTATAAAACATCTTCCCTATCATTAGCATGGGAAGAGGAAACTCTGATTTCACTGACTCATGGAAAGATGTCTCCTTTTCACAATTGTTATTACATGTTCAGTTATCGTAGATAATAAATTCATTTTGTGCTGTGTTTGGAAGGGTATTTTCATGGGTTTCTATTAATTTGATCGACATAATATGGGACATTTTAATATCTTTTTTCCTTTCTGTGTGCATATATTATATACCCATATATATATATATATATATATATATATATATATATATATATTCCTTAGCTGTAGCTTTAAAATATAAAGATTTACATGGGTTTAAAAATAACTCCACGAATGATGATGACTATAAAATGGTATTTATAATTCTCTCCTCTATAGCTCTGTGCCAGCCCAGAAGGGACTCCCAGACTTTTCCTACTGTGACTCAGTTAACTGTGTTTACACAGCCGACTCCATTCATTCTCTGAAACAAACTCACACCCTCTGTGGTGGCAGATAAGATTTTAACAGCTTGTTGGGACAGCCTGTCAGATTAATTACAACTGAACATTCACATTCCTTGGGCATTTCCAGTGTGTGTGTGTTTGTGTGTGTACACCACACACACACACACACACACACACACGAAGAGCTGGAAAAAGAGGAGAAGAAATCCGATAATTTAGAAGGCATGCATCATCACCATCATCATCCTAGCAGGCAACCAGTGAATTCCTAAGCTACATTCATCATGTTGATTCATTGGAGAAATGAGCTTCCTGGATCAGACATGCCAAATTTTAAACTGGTTCATTTGCTCTCTGTGTGCACCCCAGTTGCTAAGACTCTGGAGTGGCAGGTGCCCAAGGACCAGAAGGAATTTGTTGTTGGGCATAGCCTTTGTGATATATCTGGGGTTCCTTGTCAGCCAAGTAGGTCACATTGTCCCACAGCACAGAATGAGACCCCTGAAAGCAAATTCCCAGAACCTCCAAGATGCTGCGCAGACTCTTTCCCTCGAAATCCCATTGGATGACACCTTGTTGCTTTCTGATCTGGAAAGACCCCAGATGGGAACAAATGATACTTCAGCACTGCCCAATGTGGTGTATATCACCCTGCGGTCCAAGCGCAGCAAACCTGCCAACATCCGAGGCACCGTGAAACCCAAGCGAAGGAAGAAACAAACAGTACCTTTGCACCATGAAAATAAGGACCCATTGGTTGTCGCTGGCCAGGAGAAGAGCTTAATCCAAAAGCCACTTCATGGGACTAATAATTCTATGAATAAGAGGAGACCAGGAGCAGTCCCAGAGAGAGCAAGGGAGCACCAGGAGAAGTTCAAAGAGAAAGAAACACCCAAGAAAGACAAGAGACGTTGGAGACCTCTGGTAAGAGGAGCAAATGTTCAGCCCAGTGCTCTGGAGAGCAATATCAGGATGTACAGCGAAAGCCCACCATCTTGGCTGAGCAAAGATGATATCTTAAGTATGCGTCATCTGGCGGATTCCAAAATAGAGAATATACAAGAGGCACCTTCTCAGTATGGAGTACTTCTGGTACTTGAGGGGGCTGCTATGGTTAACAGGTCAGCCAAAGGAGGTGTTTGCAGCCAAGGGCACTGTGGCCTCATGAAGAGACCTCTTGACATGAGTGAAGTGTTTGCCTTCCATTTGGACAGGATCCTTGGGCTGAACCGGACCTTGCCTACAGTAAGCAGGAAATCAGAATTTGTACAAGGTAATTGGTTTACATAATGGATAGGAACCCAGGGCATTCCTACCCCCACCCCCGGCCCAACTATTGGGCATGTGTGTTCAATAACCAGAAATAAATGCAGTAGAAATACCCTGAAGAGTAGAGTCAAAAGATAAACAGAAAATCCTTCAGATAAGCGAAAAAATGATTTCAGGTTTCCAGATAAACTTTCGCTCTTTGGAATGTATAAATATTCCAGGTATCAGCATGTATATAAAATGTGGGGGGGGGGGAGACTCCAATTTTTGCTTGGTAATTAATGTAAAGCAGAGGGGGTGAGTATTTTTATTTAGATTCATTATCCATAGTTAATATAAAACTTGCAGAAAGTGATGAGAAGGGAAAATTGATAGTGTGGCAGAGCTTTGAAATTGTCATCAGATATAGCAAACCACATCAGGGTTTTGGACAGGAGGCCTTGATTGGATTTTGGTTTTTTATACTAGAAAACTTTATGAGCCAAAGATAGTGTCCCTGATGGAGCTGTGCAATATCTGTTCACTTCTGTGGGCAAACTTGTGGATTTAATGGAAGATGTGAAACAGCAGTGCCTGGTGGTTTGTGCCCAGAGTTTAATTTAAGAAACATCAGGCAGTTCTTCAGACTGATTAAGGTGAACTGTGGGGCCCTTAATATGATAAAAGCTAGATTTCTTCCAACACCACTGGTTATCACAGATGCATAGCACCGACATTTTCTGTCACAGGCAGACTAGAGGACAATCAGCCATTATCTAGTCTCGATTCCTACTATCAATGTGAAAAGAAAAAGGGGGTGGGGGGGGAGAGTAGCAAAGTCCCCAAAATTCAAACAATGAAAAAATATAACGATGACTTTGCTTTTAATTCTTTTTTTATTTCTCAGTGTGCCAAGGGAAGATTTGCTGAATATTTTAGGCATTGAACTTCAAGACTGCTTATATTAGGCGAATCTGGAAATGAAATGAAAATAAGACCAAAATAAAACCATCTTGGTATATGTGTCTCATAGGCCACAGTTGCACTAAACTATGGCTCGGGCAGAAGTTTCAGACAGAATAATGTAATATAGCACAGTACTGTAGTGATAGCTGGAAAAGGTAGCACTGCATTTTAATGAATCAGTTCTAAAACAGGCTTGCTATTTATGTTCTAATTTTGACCTAGAGCAATCGTTACTTTATTTTATACAAAGTCTGTTACCAGCATTAAAAGATGAGTAAAGGAAAAATAAAATGAAAATTCACTGGCAGCAGGCTGCAGAAAGCAGATAAAATAACAGTCTCTGGTTTATCTACATTTTGTAAGCTTTCCCAGTGGCAGACCCTACGAGAGTGTCAATAGATTTCTCGGAGCAGCGATGTGCTTTCTTTGCTTGCTTGCAAGAGATATTCGGGTTAGCAGAGCATAGAAGGCACATTATGCATATGTTATTTTTAGTGAGAGCTTTTACTGCTGCAGAGCTTTCAAAAGGAATGAGGTAATCCATTTTAGGGATCCTGGACAGTGTGATCACACAGATGATTGACTGCAGGCCCCTTGTGGACAGCTCTTAGCCTAACGTTAGGAAGCGTTGCTTTCAGTCTGCATTATTATTCTAGATTGTCAGACTGAATTTCTCTTTCTTTTTCCCTTTCTCATTCTCGTGTTCTGTCCTTGGTGATGTTCCAGACATGAAGAGCTGTTGTTATGCAATGAGTAGGAGGAAGTGAATAGCCAGTTTTCATTTTGGTTATTTCACGACAAACAGTTTCTTAGCTACAGATGAGATCAGAATGCGGAACAGCCACAGCTCACCACTTCCCCCAGAAATGTTCTAGATTTGAAGCATCCCCTTTTAACCATCAATAGTTACTGTGGACTTTATCTACGCAACACAAGTCCCACTCAAATGAATGGGAGTTCTTCCAATGATCTCTAATGCGCCTTGTATTGGAGAATCTTTTGTGGTGAAGTGGAAATAGACTATTGTTATTTTGGGGTCAGAGCTAAACCTGGGCCACAATCCTGTACTCACTTAGCCTGGCGCTAAGCCTCACTGAACTCAATCGGATTTCTTTCTGAGTATGCGTAGGATTGAGCTGTCAATTAGCTTTATTCACCAAGCTCTCTTGGACCCCCACATCTCTGTGATAGAAAAGCAGTATATACAAAACCCCCCACAAATGAGTACATATAAATCAAGAAAATCAAACACATGAGATAATCAATAAATTCTCATTTGGACTCTTCAGTTCTCTCTTATTCAGCAAATGTATTTCCAGGTGAGGTTACAGAAACATTTGTACCCAGTGACTTTCTCTGTCTGTTGAAATCCAGCTTTGGGGTTGACATCTCCACGCGATGCCTCCGTTTCAGCCTGCCTCAGCACCAATGTGATATATAAAGACAAATTTGCTGCCATGTTAACATCTCACAAAATAAGCTCCTCAAAGCTGTCATTCATTTGGTGGAAGCCTTTTTTCAGAGATGCACTTAGGAAGCTCATATAAAGCAACTTTCGCTTGCATCCCCCCTTGCTCCCCCCTTACCCCGCTCCTGCCTGAAGTCCTTTTCGCATTTGACAGGCTAACAAAATGCACTCTGTTTGCAGTTGCCCAAATGAATTGTGAACCTTTCTAAATCAAGAGAATTAATTCACATTGTTCTGTGACACGTCTGCATTATTAGAAGGGAAAGCTGACTCCTGACAACTTCCCCCCCTAAGATTCATTACTGTTGACAGATCAAAATTTATAAAGGCATGGGGGCTGCAAGAGAGGGAAGCCTCCCATAGTTCTGACTTGCAAAGCAAACAAACCATAATTCGTAATGTCAGTTGCAAACTTGCTGCTTTTGTCCCTGAGCTGAATGAAGGCCCTTCATCCCAAGGGGGGTGGGGCAGTGGAGGAGGATGAACAAATAGGTATGTATTAAGGGAGACAAACTTGCAGCAAGTGCATAGATCCAATTCCTCAGCCATCTGTGTTTGCTGAGCCTGGATTGTGAGCAGTGGCAAAGATAAGAATAAAGGTTTCTAATATATGTATACTTTGGGTGGAATAGGTCCAGGAGTCAAAGATCTGTTTGGGGCTTTATTTGGTTGGTTGGTTGGTTGGCTGCCCCCAAATCTCTACGTTTTAAAAGAAGAGAGTGCATGTTTGTTATAAAAATGTCCAAACCTTAGAGGAACATGGTTCTCTGGATCTCAGCCTGAGGAAATATGAAAGCAGGAGTTTTTATATATTATATATTTTCTTTTATCTTGCTGCTTCCTCACAGCAACCTGTGGGTGCTGGATTAGGTTGAGAGACAGGGGCTGTCCTGAGGTTACCTAAGGAGTGTCAAACTGAGTAGAAGTCTGAACCTGCTTCTCCCTGGGTCTACTCCAGCACCCAGGTTTGATGCTTTTACTTAGCAGAGCCACTCATTCATAAGGAAGGAAAAGATTCCACTCTAAAGGAGGGCTTTCTATTAATGGTGAAATGAATAATCAGGGAAATGATGGATGTGTGGGGAGAACTATGGGGTGTGTGTAAATGTGAGGGAAGCCATCCTGAGGGCCACTTGGGCGGAAAAGTGGAATTAACATGGGGGAATTAAAAGCAAATAATAAAATAAGCTGTACGACAGGAATGTCAAGGCACAAAAGATTCCGGACATGCAGAGTATTTTATTATTTATAGCTCTATGTTCTGCAACATGGACTTGATTTGGCAAAGGTCTCTTTATCCACCAACAGAGCAAGTCACTGAAATGGTGAAGACACAGGTTTCTTTGGCGGTGTTGAAACACAAATGTTGTCAGGAAAAAAAGCTGGTGGCAAGAGTTGGGAATAGCTAATAGCTTGGATCCAAGGGAATTACAAGCAAGTTCCTCTTCCTCTGCAGTACCCCGTGGCCCTATTCCTGAATTCCATTCCTTAATAATTGGGAACTTTGGGGGGACAGTATGGGATGTAGCACTTCATGGGGTAGGGGGAGTGGCAGAAATTGAGTGCCACCATTAATGAGTAGAAGAGCCATCCACTTGTTCAACAGCAGGTTTTGCTCCAATCTGTGATTATTTTCAGATTGGAAGGTATTAACTATGGCAGTCTTCACTGCCACACTAGATCCTCTTGCCTTGTGATCCTCTCTAGTCAAATGCGCTGTGCAGGGTTTTGAACCTGTGAAGAGAGTTGGCTGTAGGGATGTTCACACATTACACTTGACAAATGTACTATCTAAATGTACTACTATTATGTGCCTACTAGTTTAGCTGTACTCATGGACAGTTATCCACCCATTAATGTTCAACGACTCTCCAGTCTGCGTACATAGCAACTGAGCTCTGCAAATCACCACGTGTACCTTCTGTCACACAAACACTTGTATGTGTGTAGAATCAGCTTGCATCTGTGTTCACCGTAACATGTGAACAAGCCCTGTTGGACAAGAGCTAACAAAACATCTTAAGCTCTCTTAGAAACATTGCCTCTGTTCACGTCCTCTGCAGACGAGTGAGAAGCAGAACTTTAACCCTTGCTGTTGCTGGCAAAAGTACCACAGCAATGCTGGCTAAGGAACGAGCTCATATTCAGAGTTGCCTTCATCTGAAATATACTTAGTATGAAAGAGCATCTGACTGACTTTTAGCCTCATTGTGTTTGCTCACTCCGTAATTGGTCTTGTACCAACAGAGGCTGGGAACTTGGCCCAGACAGAAGGGGAAGCTCCATTGATTCCATTTACCATGTTACTCTAGCGATCGCCACATGCTGATAAGCATAGTCAGAGTGCCGCCTTTAAAAAAAGAAGCAGCAGCCAGCAAGCAACGTGTTGACGATGCTGTCCCCCCCCACTTAAAATTGGACGTCATCATTATGATTAATGTTTGGGCAAAGGACAAGGAGAAAACCTGTCCTTGCTGAAATATTCAGTTTTATTGCATGCCCTGGATCAGATTTAACTGCATTTGTTCACAGCTTGCTTTCATATCCTGATATTTAACATACGATAATTACCAGGGGCCAAAGGAATAATAATAATAATAATAATAATAATAATAATAATAATAATAATAATAATAATTTATTTATACTCCACCCATCTGGCTGGGCTTCCCCAGCCACTCTGGGCGGCTTCCAAAAAAATATTAAAATACTATAATACATCAAACATTAGGAAGGAAGATTGAGGTAGATGTGTTGTTGTTTTTTCAAGTGCTGTAATACTGTGTGTACTATTCTGGTCACTTTACCTCAAAGAGGATGTTGTAGAACTGGAAAAGGTTCAAAAGAGAGGAACCAAAGTGATCAAGGGACTGGAACCACTCTCTGAGGGATGGTTACAACAGGGGTAACCAACCTGGCACTCTCTAGAAGCTATCGGAGACAGTCTCTCCTCATCCCTGACCAGTGATCATGCAGGCTGGGAATCCAACAATATCTGGAGACTCCCACCTTGGCTTCTACTGGGTCACAGCACATGTTTGTTGGTTTTTAGTTCAGAAAAAAAGATGAGTAAGGAAAGAAAATGATAGAAGTGTGGAAGTTGCGCATGGTGTAGAGAAAATGGATAGGGAGACGTTTTCCCTCCCTCTTCCACAATACTAGACCCTGAGGGCATGCAGTGAAGCTGAACGTTGGAAGATTCAGGACAGACAAGAAACAGTACTGCTTCACACTCCACACAGCTACACAATGGAATTTGCATCCATAAGATGTAATGATGGCATGGTTTAAAAATGTATTGGACAAATCAGTGGAGGACAGGGCTATCAGTGACTACTAGCCACAATGGTTATGTTCTCCCTCCACTATGAGAGGCATTATGTTTCTGAATGCCAATTGCTGGGAGTCACAAGTGGAGAGAATGCTATTGCACTCAGCCCTCCTTGCAAGCTGCCCTTAGGCATCTGGTTGGCCACTGGGTGACTAGGATACGGAATTATATGGGCTTTTGACCTGATCCAGCAAGGCTCTTCTTATATTCTTATATTTGTGTACCCCACAGAAGAAGCTATAGGTCATATCGGTAATTATTTTTCCCCTCCTGCATGTCTTGGGCTGGCCCTGCTAGCTTTGTATTGTGACAAGGGATGGGTGAATCTGTCAATTTCAGTATTTCTCAGTTTCTCAGTTTCCCACTCCATATTTCTACATCAGTTTGTGATTTATTTATTTTTTAAAAAACTAAGCCTGCATGAAAATTCATCAGTATTTTGATGTGATTTTCTCCCAATATACAGTGCACATCTTTGTGTGCAATTTTGCCTAATCTACAAAAGTTTGCAAAAAAAAAAAAAATCACCTTATATAGTGCATATTTGAATGCCGTTTTTCATGAATACATACTTTTGGTATGCATACTTAACCCTGGCATTTGCATTTTGTACATATTTCTTGGCACGAGAATTGCATTGCAAAATTCAGAGACAGTATGTGTTGATTTCCAAAGATGGCTGTTTCAGTTTGCATATTGATTTGAAAGTGTGGATGACGTAGGTTCATCTATAAATGCAAATGGAATTGAATCTCTCTCCCATCCCAAATTGTGAGCTGCTAGGATTTTGATAAACCTTCACAATACATGAATTGTGAATGAGCTGTGCTTAGTTTGGTGGGTCTTAATATTGTGCAGGTCTGGGTTACAATATTACTCCTCCTTAAATTGGAAAACCTGCTTCGTGCGACAGATTTCCCATGCCCTTTGTTTGTTAGTCTGAACTACATAGAATTTCCCCTTTCCAACTCCAGAATATGCAGCCAACATCCTGTGATTCACATTTGCCATGCAAGTGGTATTACACTCTGCAGTAACTAGAGAAGTCAATATGGCACCCTTGATTCATGCCCCCATCTTTACTTGCATAGACTTGCAGGTCTAGGATTGATATCCTGGGAGACGGTTGTCTGTATCAGTGACTGTTTCTCAGCTGCAATTTTTTTTAATGTGTCCAGATGCAAGGGAAGGCAGGGGTCTACTATAACAGAAGAAATAATTTTTGAATGTATGGCTAGCTACACAAAAGGCTACAGTTTACGTCGTTCCCTGCCTGCGAACTTAACGGGATGTGAGGCATACTGTCATGGTTTCACAATGGAAATGTCTATGGCAGCAACTCTGGGGTTTTAGCAAGGGCTTTTCGGTTCCTCTTGCCTTTTTACTTTGCTTAGGCCACTCCAAAAATCTTACTGATGCGTTGCCATCCTTTACAAGTGCATGCATGGACCTCTGAAAGCAACTTTAGTTCTGAATCCTTTGGAGGTTTTATAGTCTGTGGCTTAATAAGTCTTGTGTTTGAAGAACCAGGTGACTGAACCTGCAGAAGAGAACATGGCTTTAAGGGAAAAGCCTTTAAGGGAATTAAAGCCTTTAAGGGAAAAGAGCCAGGCAAGAGTTCTCCAAGGTGATTTTTTCATGTTCTGACTATGTAGCAGAATGTAACAAAACTGCAATTCTTACATTAGGAAATCTGGAGGATACATTAGTGTAGGCGAGGCACTAAGTTGCTATGGAGATGGAAACCAAGTTAGGTAAAAATAGCTGGTATGTCAGCAATACTGTGTTTATCACCAAGCTAGTGATTCTGCATTGCGCTCTCTCCCTCTCCCTCTCCCTCTCCCTCCCCCTCCCCTCCTTCTCTCCCCTCCTTCTCTCCATAGTTTTATTTCTTGCTCAACTACTTACAGGACATGAGTTAGATCATCTGTTGTGCAGATGGTCCCAGCTTCACTCCCTGACATCGGGTAGGGATGAGAAATCCTATGTCTCACTGTGTGAGTCACTGCTAGTTGGTGTAGACAATACTGAACTAGATGGACCAGTGACTGACTCAGTATAAGGCAGCTTCTTCCTATGTTCCTATGACCTCTGTGTGATCCATATGCTGCATGGTTTTTCTAATGGAAATGGAGAGTCAAAATGGTGGGATGATGGGAGGTTGGGTAGAGGTTCCAGGTTCAGTGCAGAACAAGCATTCCCATGGCTGCTGCAATAGCTTTTCCTACCCAATCCTGGGGCATCTCAAAACAGCAGGCCACAGAGTTGCCATTTCCTTTTCATTCCCCACCTACAGTGTGGCTGGATGCTAATGGAGTCTGCTTGCTGGGAGGACCGGTATATGTGTGTGGGAGCTTAATGCCTTCTGCTTCTAGCTCAAGGTTTATATTATATAAGCTGAGGCTAAATAAAATAGATGACATTCTTTGAGGTGAGAGACATGGCCTTTCAGTCACACTGGCTGGTAAATCTGCTATGTGAGCTGTTGGGTCATTTAGCTAAACATTTATATTTGCTGTTTCTACTGAGGGGATTCCTTGTTCACTCGAGGGATCCTTTAATGTAGCTGTGACTTAGGACCCCTCCAGGCAGGCATTTTATTTTGAGAGTCTTCTTCAACTTGCTCTTGACACAATAATAGTGAAATAATGGTGGATTTATTCTGCTTTCATTTGCAATTCTTCCCCAATGCTGCCTCATTATTGCTGCCCAGAGGAACTGTAGTGCAATGAAAGCAGGACAAAAAAAACACACAAATATTTTGTGTATAAAATGTTATGGGGTGCTTAGTAGGAAGTTGCAGGATATGCACTGATAGGAGATGAAACAGTGTGGCTACACCAAAACTTTTGCAGAATTGAAAGCAGCAGTACATATGACTACCCTGGTAACATCATGAGCACAAAGAATCATGGATGTACAATAAGAACACCTGGCAGAACTCTTAATCAGTAGAAAATGTATTGCAGTATGGCTAAAGATTTCCATTAGGATGGGCTGCAGAAGAAATTATTTTTCTGTTCATTTTATTCACATTATAATGTGACACTCAATGTCTTCCAGCTTTGCCCCTCCTGTATTTCCTTGGACAAGGTTTATTTGTTTCAGTTGAGTCTGTTTTGGTGGAGCACATTGCAGATAGCACTGTTTGGGATGATTGATGTTTGCTAGGTCTGTTTCCTGTGAATCACACACATTTCCGCTGATTCACCTTAGCTGCATTTTGTTCTTTCCAAATGGCAAGTTTTCACATTTGTTCAAGACAAAACTTTTGTCTCTCTGTCTCTCTCTCTTCTATCCCCCTTCCCCATCATGAGCCCATGGGAGGAAGCAAGTAAAAAGAAAAACAGGAAGGGCTTCACGTGAGGAATGTGCTTTTGTAAAGCAAGACTGGGTCAATGTACAGAGGAGAGGAATAAGAAAGACATGTGCTTCTCTGATTTGCAGGGAGAAAAACACCCCATGATCTGTGACTATAGACATACTGGCTGGTTTGGCTAGAAAGTGGGGGAGGAGACGGGGATGTAGTTTGATCACTAGACAGAGCAAGCCCTTCCTCACCACCCTCCTTTAATCTCCTCATTCCAAATGCCCATTCATATACCTGATGTGACCCAGCTGGGGAAAAACGCTGGGGAGGGGAAAGCTGTAGGTTATGACTGGGGGGAAAGGGAAAGGTGTGATATAAATGTAATAATGAAAATAAACCAACAGAAATCTGTGCCGTGGCTGAACCACTTTGGAAAGATGGTGTGAGCTAATATGAGATAATTCTCTTCTACACATACAAATCCTCCCTGAAAACTGGAGAGAAGCTTCCAGCCTAGCCTCCTCCCACACACCTAGGCTTGTTTGTGTAGGGAAATGTTTTTCACAGGGAGTATTCTCTGTTCTGATCATATATAGATTGGAAGTTGGTGGACAAGACTCATTTTAACAGTGAAATGGGAGAGAGGTTTGCTGATGCTTTCCTTCTCTCACAGCTTGACTACCCACAGTCATTTGCTCCAAATGCTTTTCTTCCTTTCCATAGCAGAAGTAGGCAGGAAAGAGAGAGACAAATGCCTGGAGAATGAGACTGAGAGAATCTAAGGTAAAGTGGGGTTGGGCAGCAGGGAAGGAAGGCTCAGTGTCCCTCTCCTGCACATTTCTTTTATGTTTGTGATGCCATTTACTCCTGTGTGGCTGGGCCCACCACCACCACACTTCCAGTTCACAATAGTAAGAAAATGCAAACATGGTGTGGCGGGCATCCAGTTCCAACTGGGACCACAGTGGGGGCAACAGGTTTAATCCCCCCTCTCCCCACATCACAGCTCCAATCCAGCTTGAGGCTTTCCTAGCTGGCTTATTGCTTTAAGACAAAACTGTTATATTGGACCAAATTTATCCATTGTGCTCTCAGGGTTCCATCCTCATGTGGGAAGTTGGAAAGGTATAATCAAGTTAAGTTTCTTTCAGGAAGGTCAGATTAGGCATGGTCAAGGCTGGTCAAATCTAGTTGGGCAAGGTACCAGCCAGCAAGAATCAGGACCCTGGACAGCTCCTAATGGGCCTTGCTAACTGAGCTATGAAAGATGTTGCTCCAACAGGGCACCATCTGAAGCCAGCTGTTTTCCTTAAAGGGCCTTTGCCTGATGTTGTATCCTTTGACTTTTGCGTGGTGTGTGTCCTAGACTCTAGGAAACAGAGGAACTGTTCAATATGGTTTCCTGAGTCCAAGGAAAGAGGTAGGGGCCATATCCTTTGGTTGGGAGGGCATGGGAGAAGCAGGTCCTGCCCTGGGAAAAGTGGATTGAACCTCATCCTCATCTGAACACTGTCAGGGATCATGTCACAAACTATGTCCAGTCTGGCCCTTGAATTCTGTGGGAGGGGGAAAGCAGACACCCACCACTTCATGTTTAGTCTGATCTTGAGAACTAGGCATAGTCACCTCTGCTTCCAAATGCAGAGCTAAGCAGATTTTAAAACATACCGTACGCTTTCAAATGTGTTCTGTGTAACGTATGCACCATGCACCAAGAATGCATGAAAGCACTCTGTGCCATGTGCTAAGAGTTGCCTAGCTTTTATCTTGGATAGCCTGAACAATCTCATTGTAGGTTTACCTTTGGGAGTGATTCAGCCACATATATTTTATACATCCTGTCTCTCTTAAGACATTGTAGTTACAAAATCATACATCGCTAAACAGGAAAAAAATCCCAAAGTGGTAAAGATGAGGCTATAAATCTATTTGTTATAAGATGGAATTCATGGCTTGCTCATGCATATATCATTTAATGACGACGCTCTCATAAACGAATATTGCTTTGTTGAAATTGAATGTGCTACAGAGATTTACATCAGCTGCTGATCTGTCAAACCACTTCTAATCTATTTAATATATCTTCTCATAGAGATGGATTGTTTTAAGTGGTTTGTAGCATAAAGTCAGCAGTTATTCTCAGACAATGATGATAATTATAATGTCCAGGGTTCTTCCTTTCCTGTGGTGGCTTCCTTTATACGTGGAGTATGACCACATTAACCAAAGGAAGTCAACTCATTGCTGATTCCTTATTCATCCTACCACATCTTTAGAATACCTCTTAAAAAAAACATGTGTGGAAAACTACTGTGATTTTAGGAAATGCCTACAGAATGATCAAGGGTTGAAAAATGCAAATCTTAAGTACAATTAATGGCTTTGTTTGGTCTTTTTATTTTTTCTCATTAGATGATCAACCATGTCCTATTATTCTCTGGGATACCTCCTTGGCTCAAACCGATAATGAGACACACTCATCATTGAAGCTAACATGGGGAGCTTACAAGCAACAATTAAAGCAAAAGTGTTGGCAAAATGGCAAAGTACCCAAAACAGAGTGGGGATGTACAGATATCCATCACTATGAGTGGTCCAAGATGGCACTACTTGATTTTCTTTTACAGGTAAGGCAAATGGACTTATTGCCAGTATACAGGATTAATTATAGCAACACAGTTTATTGAATAAACTATTTATATAAAAAATGAGAGTGGTGAGGGAGCCACATTTGAAACCTCTGCAATGCAAAGGTGTTACAGAAATTAGAATTCAAAACAAAGTATGATAGAGAATTCTTACCCAGGGGGCAAATGGTTGACATGTCCTAGCCCTTCCATTATAACTCACTTACTTTAGTAAATTCTGGTCCATTTGTGTCAAGGCTTTACACTTAAGAACTGCAAAGTCCTTGTGTTCCTGACTAGGGCGGAAGTAGCAATGTTAGGTCACAGGCTTGGCAATTCAAGTACATCATTATGAAACTGTCTAGAGCTTGAAATTCTCAGAGTTTTACCATGATCCACAAAGGATCTCCTTCCCTGCCCCTGATCAAATAATGACCATGTAGGGGAGTCACCTTATTCATCTCATTCATCTAAGTTCTTACAAGGTAAGATTCCTCACTTTGTAAGCCCAGAACAGGAGGCTGTTTATGGATGAACAGTTTTATACACAACTGTATGGGAAAATGAAAGCAACCACAAGAACAAGCTAAAGGGTGGAGTCATAGCTCCAACCCATATAATGGGAGGCAATGTTTAATTCTATCATTACCTATTGCTACAAGGAAAATCATGAAATAGGCCTGGTTAGGTATCCTTAAATAAATATACTATCCAGAGCATGTGATGCTGGCAACAAGGCACTATTAGAGTTCTGTTTCTATACATGCAGCTTTCAGTCATTCCATTGGTGCAAATCCAGGAGAAGGTTCTGGTTGTCTGTAACTTCTAGTTACATGTATAAATTGTCCTTTGATTTCTAAAATAATTCAGCTTTCTGCACACTTGTAAATTGCAGAAATCATTGAGTTGCCGGTTTTCATAATGGCACGTAGGTAGTACATACAGTATTTACGTGTAATTCATATGCAAACACTATAGGTATGGCTATTACAGGACATTGATTTCTAAACTAAAAATAGATTGTCACGTCTAATGTCTCTCAGTATATCCCTGAGTATGTCATGCTTGGCACCCAATTGAAAGTCACGGTATTTATTGTACGGATACTAAACATAGCAACAGCCATACAGGAATAGCATAGAGACTGTAGCAGTCTCAATGTGTTCATGTGGAACCATTAATATTTCTCTCTCAGTAATGGAGTATATAGTAAATGGTCTTCTCTCTAGGGAACCGCATTTAAGCCACATTAACTTTGAAATTTAGGGGCCTGTAGCGTAAACACTGCAGCTTAGCAAAAAGCATGGCACCATTATCATTATTCAGAAATAGTAGCTGGAGTGTGTTGGTAAACTGAAGCAGTCATAGCAAGGTGAAAGGACACAGAATATGGATTTATGTTTGGGGAAGAGCACATGCTGAGTTTACCACACTGAAATTTAAGGAAGCGAATGCTGGAAGAAAGACCTGCTCCCTGCTGCAAGGCCCATTTCCACCTGGCTTAGGGGGCAGAGCCCAGACTCACTTTGAAGAGTTAAAAGAGGCTCCTAGGAGGCCACTGGGACATTGCTGGAAGAACTCTTGGGTTGGGGCAACTGGCTAAAATGTTTTAAACTGTTCTAATTTTGGTTCCTCTGTTTTATTTTTGTTGGGTTAGTGTTGGTTAAATGTTTAGTTGGGGTTGGCGGTTATTATAATTTGGGAATAACTGTAAACTGTTTATTGTTGTTGTTCGTTTCTATTGATTTATTGGTTTGTTTGTTGCTTGTGTGACAAGGGACGCGGGTGGCGCTGTGGGTTAAACCACAGGGCCTAGGACTTGCCGATCGGAAGGTTGGCGGTTTGAATCCCCGCGACGGAGTGAGCTCCCGTTGCTCGGTCCCTGCTCCTGCCAACCCAGCAGTTCGAAAGCACGTCAAAGTGCAAGTAGATAAATAGGTACCACTCCAGTGGGAAGGTAAACGCCGTTTCCGTGTGCTGCTCTGGTTTGCCAGAAGCGGCTTAGTCATGCTGGCCACATGACCCGGAAGATGTATGCCGGCTCCCTTGGCCAATAAAGCGAGATGAGCGCCACAACCCCAGAGTCGGCCATGACAGGACCTAATGGTCAGGGGTACCTTTACCTTTACCTTGTTGCTTGTGTAGGATATTTTGTTTTTAAATGTTTGATGTTTTGTTGTGTTTTTATATATATTGTAAGCCACCCAGAGTGGCTGGGGAAACCCAGCCAGATGGGCGAGATATAAATTATTATTTTATTATTAATAATAATTCAGAGGAAATTAATGACACAAGTAGTGCAACATTTCAGAATGGTAAATTGCTATTTGGTCAGATAGTACTGCTACTATTAATGCTCCACAACTTGCAACATGATCTAGTCTCCCTTTGTATCCTCCTCACTCTCTTCCCACATACCCTTGTGCATGGGAGCTGATTGCCACTGACCTCTTCCCCTTTGATTGACATTCCAGGCATACGCAAATGGGCAGCTCTTTGGACGAGAGTGTTGCAAGCATTCAACTGTACCTAAGTGGCTGGATTGGGCCCAAACAAACATATCCTTGCCAAGAAGGAATGATAATAACAAACATGAACATGCCAAAAATTGTACATGTAGAAGCAATCATGCTGAGTATGGAATATATAGGTATCCTGTAGACCACATGCCATATATTATAAGAGCTGAGCGAAACATATTTCAGGAAACTTTTCTTTTTTGCAGGCCATATGCATGTGTGCTGGGAATATGAGTGTCACAACTCTAGGTAGTTGTCAAGTGCAAGTTTCCTATACATTTGTATATGCCTGTCTTGTCTTCAAATGTTAATAACGTTCTGGGAATGCTAGGGTCTATTTTTTTCTGTAACATGTGAAACAGCTCCTCTACAGAGTCAGAGAAATGGTACATGTAACTGACTCTTCTCAGGCCTGGAAAGCAACTCTCCAGGGAGTCAGGGAGTAGCAGCTCTGTATGAATTAAGGATTTTAATTTACGGTATTTCTAAAGCTGATGAACAGTTATGATGCCTCATGTTCACATGTGCTTTGGTGGCATCCCATACACCTGGTAGATGTTTTCATATGATTGCATCTTGATGATTTACCTGAATTCATTCTCAGATCTACCATCGCTTGGACAAGAACTGCTGTGGGTTCAAACCACGCAAAGAAGATTCCTGTGTCCAGAAAGGATTGAACCTGAATTGTGATGACCAGGATAACATTGATTTGACACACATTATCCAGAGAAAAGATGATCCAAGGCATTTGGTCTTTATAGATAATAAAGGTTACTTTGACAGAAGTGAAGAAAATCTGGATTTCAAAATATTACAAGGCATAAATGAGTAAGTTCTATAATATACCAGCAATGTGTATAGGGTGGGGAGCTTCCTGGCCAGCCAAAGGCTGAATGCAGATCTCCAGGCCTCTCTGTCTGGCCATACATTGGCATCAAGCAACACGGCTGGGGAGCTGTAAGAACACTGGGGTTACGTTTAGTGATGTGGACTCTATGCATTATCCCTTTCCATGTGGATAATTGTGGGCTCTTGACCTTGATGTCTCTCACTACACTATGATTAATCACTGCCCTTTCCTCTTCATGCCTACCTTCCTATATACAAAGCATATTATACGTAGATCTCACAAATATTGCTCATTGCTGTTCCTGTTCCAGCTCTGCTTCTTGAATCTTCAAGCCTTTCACTGGTCTCACCACTCTTGCTACCCGCTTTTTGCTTCTCATTTGACATACTTGTTTTGGGGAGGACTGAATTCACCTTGCCTCTTTTACATTTACTACAAGTGAAATAATGATGTATAAAAATAGGAAAGGCTTAAATCACTGACAAAAAAGCGTTCCTGTGAAATTTGATCAGAGGTGACTTGTTTGTTTACTTGCAGGTTCCCTGAATCGGCAGTCTCCGTGCTGAAAAGTCAGCGTTTGCGAGAGAAGATTCTACAGTCTTTGTTCCTTGACAGAATTTTTTGGGAAAGCCAAGGTGGTCGTCAAGGGATTGATAAATTAATTGATGTGATTGAACAGAGGGCCAAAATTCTTCTTACTTACATTAATGCTCATGGGGCAAAAGTACTGCCAATGAATGAATGAAGGCTCAGTCCTGTGCACACTTACATGGGAATAAGAAACACTGCACACAGCAGGACTTACTTCTAAGTAAACACACATAAGATTGTGCTGAATGGGGGAATGAGAAAAAAAACTAGTTCTAATGAAAGGGTCACAGAGTTTCATTAAATAAGAAACTCAGACAGGCACACCTGATGTGAAACTTGTTGACAATACTTTTAATTTATAAAGCACACATGAACAAATGTTCAAACATTTTTTAAATAGGTATTTTCTAAAGGAGCCTGAGATGTAAGCATCTGAAATCACTTGCTTTATAAACCATACATATATCTATTTTTGTTTCTACTATGGACACCAATAATATATGGCAGAAGTTTCACCATTTATTTGATTTCAATAGATGTTGCTCATTTTAGGGGAAAAAACATCTTAGACTACTTATTTCAATGGGACTGCTCTAAAAAAAGTGGTTTTTAGGATTGCTGCAGACTAGCTTCAGAAAAACATTTATAGAAGGATTTTTTCTGTTTCTTTCTAACAAAAATAGCAGACACAAAAATGTGTCAAGTATTGTTTAGTAAAAAGACCAAATTCAGTGTTCTTGGAATTAGGAGTATGATATTTTATATTTAGTTTTTTAAAAAATAAGGAAATATGTTATCCATTGAACTAAGCAGATGTTTCATGGTTATGTTTCATACTTGCTTTTGAGGTTCTTTTTAGAACTTGTCTACAATCTCTATCATTGTTCAAAAATTCTGCAGAGAACCGTCTACCTTTGTTTAGCTGTTTAATCAATGAAATCAGGTTTTCAGTATGTAAAATACTGGCAATTGTAATTTTAGTTCTTGAGAATTCTATGATATCGTAAAACATGACTTTGAAGACATTCCTTCCAGTTAATATATTTTTAAGAATACTGATAAAACCATAATTAAAAGGGACATGAATATCGGTATTGTCACTAGTATGGAAGCTTGACATAAAGCATTGTGTTCTGGTTTTTCAATCTCATTGTAAGCATATAGGCTTTGAACTCATGATGGGATGGAGGCAAATGCACCTCTAGTATCCTGGAGATAGAGTCTGCCTCAAGAGTCTTTAGTATTTGTATAGCTTCATAGTGACCAGCTGCATTGTCCTGTGTCTCACCAAAGAATCCTGAAATGTATAGTTTGATGAGTGTGTTTTAGAGTATAGATTAACCAACCTAAGTCTCTGGGTCATAGGTTTCAGGTCGTACAGAATCTCATTCTTAGGTGGTTGCCCTTTATTCATTCAGGTGCAAATGACAGAAGGGCTTGGCTGAAACTGCATCAACGGAAAGCATAAAACCAACCTCACCCCACAGGCCACAACACCACTGCAATATAAGTTCTCAAAGTAGCTTTCCCCCTGTTGTTTTTTGTATGAGAGATTGCAATCACTCCTGTATCTAATTATACACACGCATGATGGCGGCATGCTGAATGTAAATGATTGAATAGCTCATATTATGATGGCCTGTGTTTGTCCCTGAAAGAAAACCACCCTTTTTTTGTATCCATAAATCTAGCCCTGTGTTTTGTGTGCCAGTTTCCCCAACTGTGGCTTGTTCTAAACAAGCACTCGCCACAGGCATTTACATGCTATTACATTTTTTTCCCCTGCTCACCTTAACTGCTGGGGCAAGGGTGACAGCTAAATTAAGCAGCAGGCTTTTATTCCAGCCTGGGAAACGGGACAAAATGAACTAAGAAACCAAGCTTTCCCAGGCAAACACGGAGCAGCATACACTTGCTTCAGTCACTTATTTTGTAAGAATCTGTATCAGGCTACTTTCCATTTATGGGCACATGGGATCAGACATATTTTCACATTCCAGACTAGTCTGAAGCAATGGGAGTAGCAAGGAATCCAAGCTCTTTTGTGTGGGAGAAATATTCAAGAAAAATATTGGGTGAAATGCCAACTTTTAAACAACTCTGGATATTTTCATAATTATAAAATCTAGGGATGTTTGCTGGCTGTTCTCACGCTAAGGAATCCCCTGCTTTCTCTTGCTGCAAATGATAAAACAGGTCTGTTCAGATCCCCATTGCAGTGCCCACTTATTTACAAAACTGTGTTTATTGTTGTTGTTTTTTACATTCAGGAGAAATGCTCCAATTTGGAGCTCAGCATTACACACACGAAACACCCCCCCAATCTTTCCCTTCCAGTTTAATAGAGACTTGTGAATAAATTCTTTTTGCACACTTGGTGCTAGGAGTCTTTGCATATACTGGAGAGATGGGTGTTCATTCCCCCATGCTCACAAACAGTTTACCCAAGGAGACAAGGCTTGATAAGAAATAGTCCCTTCTTATGTCTGAACTGGCAGACACCAGAAATTATAATCAGACTCTGAACTTTCTGGGACTTATCTTTGTGGTCAACATGGAACCTGACCTTGAATGTGCACTGTCCTTTTAAAACACATTGTATTAGACCATCAGTATAATGAAATTTTAATGAAACTCTTGCTGGCAAACATTACTGTAAAAGATGAAGTGTATTGAGAGCAGGCAACTCTATCTAGAAGAAAGCATGTATAGAAATTAAATAATGAAAGTAAAAACCAAGCAAACATGTATTTGAAATATTAGCAAGACACACTAGAATATTAATACAGAGTAATGTGGATTGTGTTGTTGGTAACAACTTTGCAGTTGATTCCATCTATGTTTGTGCTTTGAATTTATGTATATTTTTGCAGCATTAGCATATTTCACTTGCACTGCTGATGTTAAATATACTTTTGGTTTTATAAGAGGATTTAAAAAAATGTCTCTGCTGTTGTCTTCGTAAAAAACAACAACTAAAAACAGTATTTCACAGCTTTATAAATATTGGATGCTTTGAAGTAATTATATTAACTCTATTGAAAAGCACAGGTCGCTAATTTATTTTTAAACTTGAATAAGCTTAGCTTAGAAAAACAACCCAAGATAGATTATGAAACCTTGTTTGATGGAAATATTTTTAGTTGTTTATTCATTTGACTTGTAATGGTTGCCAATATCTTGCCTTTAAATATATCCTCTGGGTTTTTCTGTGCTTGCTCTTCCAAACATATTTAGGTTCAAAGCTAATCTTGTGTGTTTGAGGTGGAAAGCAATGGCAATAACTTCAAACAACATATGATGCTCAAAATCATGTCATACTTCTGGGAATGTACCACTTAAGAATGCAGGTGGAGAACAGGGCTTACGCGCACATGAAGGGGCATAGCTGGACAAGTTATTTTGGCACCCAAGGGTGGGAGGGAAATCCCAGAAACACCTCTTCCCCTCCCTAGCAGTAATAATACAACAATATTTTCTTCCATTTCATGACACCCAGAATCAGCTGCCCAAGATGGCTACCTTCTTCTGCCTAATGGTAGGGCCAGCACTGGCCAGAAGGCCACTTGTTTAAATGCTTTCCTAGGTAAATAAAAAGTGCATTGGCTAGGCCAGAACGTGTTTTCAATATGCCAGGGTTTTTTCTTCTTGAAAAATATGCTAGTTTTCTGACCTGAATAAGTCTGAGAATACACCACGTTGGCTCTCAGACTTCACTCGGGCCTCCTTTATCCCCCCACAACTGGCCAGCCACCAGGATAAATGAAGAATGATCTTCCCCTAAAGGACAACATCTGCTATGAGCAGCTGTGTAACTGAAGAGTGTAAGCCTCTTGTGTCCACTTTCCTTGAAGAGCCAAGGACATCATATGAAACAGAGTGCTGCTAAAGGAGTGGTGTGGTCCCCTCCTCTTTCCTTACTAAATGAACCTGCACTGTTTTATGAAAACAGATCTTGACTGGATTGTAACAATACCATGTGTTTTGAATCAGAACCCCTCCCAAAGCTAGTGGCATTTCTACTGTAGTTATGGATTTGCACACCAGCCATCTAGGCTTGGGATAGGGGATGGGGAGAAATTTGATTCAGTCTTCTTCTTCTTCTTCTTCTTCTTCTTCTTCTTCTTCTTCTTCTTCTTCTTCTTCCCCACTCAATGTGGCTTACAGATAAAAATAACAACTAAAAACATAGAAGAAAAACAATAATTAAAGGTAAAGGTACCCCTGACCATTAGGTCCGGTCGCGGATGACTCTGGGGTTGCAGCGCTCATCTTGCTCTATAGGCTGAGGGAGCTGGCGTTTGTCCAAAGACAGCTTCCGGGTTATGTGGCCAGCATGACTAAACCGCTTCTGGCGAACCAGAGCAGTGCATGGAAATGCCGTTTACCTTTCCACTGGAGCGGTACCTCTTTATCTACTTGCATTTTGATGTGCTTTTGAACTGCTAGGTTGGCAGGAGCAGGGACCGAGCAACGGGAGCTCACCCCATCACAGGGATTTGAACTGCCAACCTTCTGATTGCCAAGTCCTAGGCTCTGTAGTTTAACCCACAGTGCCAGCCCTTTGGTGGTGATTTTAGAAAAGGGTAAATTCTTGCTCTTTAGCACCAATACATTAAATGAGGATTTAATCTCAGTCTGGTCTATGATTTGATCCAGAAGTCTCTTAAATTGTTAAAACTTCATGAAGGGCATCTTATTTGCTTTGAAGCACATGGAGAAGACAAAGAAGTCCAGGTTCTAAGAATTGTGGTACTCAGAGCTGTGGCTACCCAAATTCTCTCTTATAAATCTGGAATGACTGACCTGTAGCTTGAATGCCACAGGTATATCAGAAGTTACAACAGGGACATGAAAAATGTAATATATATTTTGGAAAGTTGTTTGTTCACTATAAATTTGGACACCTCTTCAGCTTGTAACCAACTTTTTGCATACAGATCCTGAGTTCAAGGAGCAGGTTTTCCACAAGGTTTGGATATAATTGGACAGCATTTTGAATCAAAATGGCACACTGAACCTTTCAAAACTGCACTGATGTTAATCACGGATTTCAAAACTGCAATGGTTGTTTTTTAAATTAGAATTCCCAAGTAACATTAAGGCTGCCAGTAAATCAATAATCTGGGGGAAGGAAACATCCTTGGGAAAATATACATTTGGAGTAGATAAAATAATAAGTAATACAACAAAACACAGCACCCTTTTGGCTTATTCCCCAGTGCTTTTCAAGTCAGATATATGCACAAATTATACCTCTACAAAACTGATAAAAAAGGATTTTCCTCCCACAGAAAAATCTATATTAAAGCAGCTCTAAATTGCAGACTTTCTGGAAGGAAAAAACCCCTGTTTGCCAACAGATCTTTAGTTCCACTTTATAGAACAGCTGCCTGTATTTCAGCATGGAATAAGAGAGTGATGTTTTGGTTTTTTTTAACAGAAAGGGAAACATGACAAAATGAAGGCAGCTGTTACTTTCCACAACGTGCCAACATTTTTCTTTTTTTATGCCTTTGTGAAGTAATGTATTTGCATTCATAAGCATGGAGAGGTTTTGCATTCCAGAATCTGTTTAGCTCTGGGATAACTTGACACATTCAAATAATACTTTCATTGACTGTCCTTTCAGAGTGACAACCTATGATCAGTGATTTAGGGAGAATTGACCAAATATAAAAGTGGGACCAGCAAAAGAAATGTTATAACAGAAATGTAGAAAGAAAGAAAGAAGGAAAGAAGGAAAGAAGGAAAGAAGGAAAGCTTTCTAGTTTTCCTGTAAGATAAGAACCTCTAGGACAGATTTTTTTTTCAATTTTGTGAAAATCGTCCGGGGACTTGCAGCATTTTAATTTTAGCTATTTATAAATATATAAATTGATTATGGGGAGTGGGCAAGCAGAAAGATAGAATTAATATTGAAAGTATCTTCAGTCCCCCCCTCCAAATCCAATGTATTAGCAATTCCATTTTCTGTTTTCTTTGTCAGAAATAAAACTTATTTCTGATCGCACACATCATCTGCTACCTGATCCTTTTAACTGGAGATGCCAGAGGATTGAATCTGGAACTTTCTGCAATGTATACCATGAACCATGGTCCCCCTCCTGGTTTTCCTTGCAAGACTTTTGTGCTGCAATTGTGATCTCATTGTGTCATATTAGCGTCATCTGAGGAATGATATTTTCCCGTCAGGAATTAATCTGGCATTCCTCGAAGGCCATCCGAGCAATGTGAGCTTGACTTATCAGTGATATTCTTTGTTGGGCCATGTGAAACATGTCCAGATTTGGCAGCAATTCATAACAAACACAGAAGAAAGTATGCCAGTGTTTAAGGCAGTTGCCTGAAGTGTGAGAACTATGTCTGACAGATGGTGGGAGCTATCTCCTATCCGAAGCCGCCTTAATTTGGGAATGTTGAAAAAACAGCTTTATCCTCTTAGGCCTTGCACCCCCTTGACCCTAAAGAGCAAAAAAAGAAGGTGCAACAGAATTCAGGAAAAGAAAAGAAAAAGATGATGGACTTCCTGTTTTCCACAAAAGGAAGCACAAACCCAAAAAACTAAAAATATCAGTGACCTAAAATTAACTTTTGGACTTGCAATGTTATCAAATTTTATAAGAGGAAATAAGGATATAAGAAGCAGGCCTTTAAGCTATAAACAAGCTATCAAGAGGGGAAAAAATGAAAGTTTGTGAAAAGACAATGTATTCCCCATAAAATATAAAAGTATTTTGCAAAACTGTGCAAAATGGGAAAACTAGTCCACTCATATTTTCACAGCATCGTGGTATAATTAAATCACATCAAGGAAAGTAAGCTACAAATTGGCTACCAGAAAAACATATCTGTCACACCTCTCCGTTTCCCCCTTTACAGCCAGGGTGGTTCTCCAGATGTTGCTCATCTACAGCTCCTATCATCCCTGGTTATTGGTCATGCTGGCTGAGGCTCATGGGAGTTGGAGTCCAAGAACATCTGGAGGACCACCCCTGCTTTACAGGATGGCTCTCTCTTATGTATTCAGACATTTCATGAGGACATTGAACCCTGACTGTTCCTTTGTGGAAATGTTTGTTGATGTGACATTACTCATATAACCAACACAGCTTCTTTGTCATTTGGAAATTATTTATTGATTTTATTGAGTTTATTATTATGGTATTTGTTGAATTCATATACCACCCTATACCTGGAGGTCTCAGTGCAATTCACAGAATAAAATCAAAATATAACACCACAAAATATATAATCAAACTAAAAACAACAACCCAATAACCCCCTCCCCAAAGAAACACCACATTTTAAAAGGGCATAGGATGTCAATCAAATCAACTAAAGGCCTGGTTAAAAAGGAACATTTTTGCCTGGCGCCTAAAAGTATAATGAAGATGCCAGGCGAACTTCCCTGGGGAGAGCACTCCACAGACAGGGAGCCACTGCAGAGAAGGCCCATTTTCGTATTGCCACCCTATGGACCTCTCGAGGGAGAGGCACAGGAAGAAGGGCCTCAGAAGATGATTTCTGGGTTCATAGGGAAAGAGGCGGTCCTTGAGGTATTGCGTTCCTGAGCCATTTAAGGCTTTATAGGTCAAAACCAGCACTTTGAATTGGGCATGGAAGCTAATTGGTAGCCAGTGCAGTTGGACCAGGATTGATGTAATATGCTCCAGTGAGCAACCTGGCTGCTGAATTGTGCACTAGCTGAAGTTTCTGAACTGTCTTTAGAGGCAATATGTATAACACATTGCAGTAATCTAACTTTGAGGTTACCAGAGCATAGACAACAGTAGTTAGGCTATCCCTGTCCAGATAGGGGCGTAGCTGGGCCATGAGTTGAAGCTGATGGAAGGCACTTGGGGCTACTAAGGCCACCTGAGCCTCGAGCCACAGCAAAGAATCCAGGGGTACCCCCAAGCTACGAACCTTCTCCTTCAGAGGAAGTGTAACTCCATCAAGAGCAGGTGATCTCCCACCCATCCGGTCTAGGGAACCACCCACTAACAGTGCCTCAGTCTTATCTGGATTGAGTTTTAGTTTGTTGGCTCTCATCCAGTCCATTACTGAGGCCAGCACTTCCACTGCCTCACCTGAAGATGTAAAGGAGAAATAGAGCTGAGTGTCATCAGCATACTGCTGACAATGTACTCCAAACCTCCCGATAACCCCACCCAGTAATTTCATGTTGATGTTAAACAACGTGGGGAATAGGATTTAGCCCTGCGGAACTCCACATTGAAGGTTCCACTGGGCTGAAAAGCATTCCCCAAGTGACACCCTGTGGGAACGACCATCCAAGTAGGACTTCAACCACCACAAAGCGGTGCCACCTACCCCGAGTTCGGACAGTCACCATAGCTGTCAACGTTTCCCTTTTCTTGCGAGGAATCCTATTCAGAATAAGGGAATTTCCCTTTTAAAAAGGGAAACGTTGACAGCTATGACAGTTGCTCCAGAAGGAAAACTATGGTTGATTGTATCGAAAGCCACTGAAATTATTGCTTAAGTTCAGGAATATTTGACCCATGTAGCATACTCCACAGAGCCAGCATATTTACTTCTAGTAGTAAAAGAGCAATGTGTTTAAACAGCTACACAAGCAAAACTAAGCTGATGAGGAAAGTTCATGTGAGCCAAAGTGCTGATGCATTTTAAGTGCCAGAAAAGAGCAAAGAAGGAAGTTTAAATCCCCTTAAAATCAGAGCTTTCTGCTTTGTTTTATTTTGAGCATGAATACTGGGGTTTCCAAATGGATCGTTTATTCACACAAAATTGGGTTATAATCTTGCACTTTCCAGTGTATGGGTCACTAACTCATTCCCTGCAGGTTCCAATTTGCCCACCAGGACCTCCTAGGTTTCCCATGAAAGACAAAGCAGGAAGAACACCTGGTCTCTCATGCATTGTGGATTTTTGAGCCTGCCTTCAGCATTAATGCGACTTTATTTTATATAGAGATAGATGAATCATGCCAATTTTGTTGTTTCTCGGTTCCTAATTTTCCCAATCTTAAATTCAGCTTGTCTCATTTCTTCATCAAATTGTAATTTTGTGTTGTGCACAGCGCTAGCCCTACTCAGAGTAATCTACTGGAGATAATAAGCATCAATCATGTTGGTTCATTAATTTATTTCATTTATTTTGCTGATGTGTTCAGGATAGGCCATCCCATTACTATTAGCTAGCTTCATATCCAGTGTTGCTTAGGAATTCTAAGAAGCTTTATATATGCTGTAAGCCACCCAGAGTGGCTGGGGGAACCCAGCCAGATGGGCGGGATATAAAATAATAATAAAATTATTATTATTATTAAGACTTGGGATGTGGTACAGTAGTATCAATGATCTAATCAAAAACTGTTTCAAGATTGAAAACCTAATTGTATTGAAACATTGCCCTTTATTGTCTCAGTCTGTGCCACCAAATTTATTTATAAAGTTTTACACTGCTTCCAAGAAATGTCCGTATTTGGGCCTTTGAAAGTCTTCAAAGGACAGAATTCCACAGCTGTGTGGCAGCCATTTCAGATGTCTCTCTATTATTTCCCCCTTTTTCTATGAGTGTTGCAGAAACAGCCTGGTACAAGCAGGCTAATTCTTTATGAGCAAAAGACATTTGATTAGAAAGTTCTAGAGCATATTCTGAAATCTATGCCATTTTTTATTACAGTGGTACCTCGAGTTACAAACACCTCAGGTTACAAATGCTTCAGGTTACAAACTCCGCTAACCTGGAAGAGTTACCTCGAGTTGATAACTTTGCCCCAGGATGAGATCCGAAATCATGTGCCGGCGGCTCAGCAGCAGCAAGAGGCCCCATTAGCGAAAGCACGCCTCTAGGTAAGAACAGTTTCAGGTTAAGAACGGACCTCCAGAACAAATTAAGTTCGTAACTAGAGGTACCACTGTACTCACTTGTCGCATTATTTCCTAAGGGTTTGGGAAGGAGGGTAAGAGGCAATATCTTGGCTAGCATTTATGCCTTCTGTAGGCTGGGCATTGTTGCAAGAAATCATAGGCTGTATTGTATCTTCTGGGAAAGGAGGAACTGTGGCTTATTGATAATCCGTTCATATTTTATAAAGGCAGATTCTTGGATGATTTCTCTCTTCCCCGACCACTTTTATTTTGTCCTCTTGGCTGCAGATTATAGCATTTTGAATTGGTTCTGCTTCCTAACCTATTCTTTTTAATTTGACTGCCATATCATTTAAATGTTTTTTTAAAGAAATAAATAGGTTCCAAGCAAGAATGTTTGATCTGTTCATGGAGTCAGGACTAGCCCAAGACAGTTTGCTGCCTGGGACAAGGGAGGATCACTTTTCTGCCCCCACAATTCCATGTATTGAAGCTGATCGTATGTAGCATGCTTTTGATCCAGTGTGGTGTAGTGGTTAAGAGCGGTGGACTTGTAATCTGGTGAACTGTGTTCGATTCCCCGCTCCTCCACATGCAGCTGCTGGGTGACCTTGGGCCAGTCACACTTCTCTGAAGTCTCTCAGCCTCACTCACCTCACAGAGTGTTTGTTGTGGGGGAGGAAGGGAAAGGAGAATGTTAGCGGCTTTGAGACTCCTTAGGGTAGTGATAAAGCGGGATATCAAATCCAAACTCTTCTTCTTCTACTAGTGCATTCTTGCCCAACCTGGTCCCCTCCAGGTATTTGGAGAACCATTCATCCCATCCCCCTTAACTGTTGGCCATACTGACTGAACCTGATGGGAGATGTAGTCCCAAAGAACAGGTTGAAGAAGGCTGAATCAGTTGAAGCTAGAATATGGGAATATAACCACTGATGTATCCATGCCACGTGGACTGCTAATATGAATATGTACCAGTATTAATAATGTCCGCCATTAAGATTTGCACAACTGTATTACAAATGAAAATAAATAAAAACACATTGGCCCAAATCCCAAGAAAGGCATACTAATTTGGTTCCACTGAAATCAATACAACATAATTGGTACTATTATTTAACTTTCCCTAGATTTGGGCCAGCATCAACAACAGTTAGAATCAATATGTACAGTATATAAAACTGACAAAACTGAAATCAAAATGCACAATAATGGTTGTGTATGTGTTTGCAGCAAACAGGAGAAACAGCTTTCCCCTGCCCTAAACAATTATTTGTTTCTTCAGCCCATTTCCATGGAAAATGAACTTGGTTTCCTACCAAACATTGTTTCCTTCCTGCACTTTATAAAAGAAATTCTTTTTTTGGCTAATGAATAGAAACCTTGTAATGTTCATGAGATTGGGGAAAATAGGAAATTAAGTCACGTCTCTCCTCATACTCAAAGGCCACCGAAGGGTGTGTAGTTTAATGTTTGTGTATGTTAGACATTGCCAAAGAAATATATCATCTGTTCTCTTAGTAAAGTGGAGCTTAAGAAAGTAGGCGTGATGGGAGAGGGAAGGTTTGGCCACCTTGCAGGTTGGAAGAATCCCAAAGGTATGCAGGAAAAAAACCTTCACTGAAATAGTTCTGCCTAGTAAACAAGCCTATGGAAGGTTTGAGCATGCATACTAGACATGTGTGTGGGAATTTAACACTGCAGTAATTAATTTTAGGCCTTATTAGCCACCACACCAAACTGGCCACCCAACCCAGAATGCTTTGTTCTGAGGAAGGATCCCATTGGTCCTTTCTATAGCAAGCCAGTGAGGGAGGAGGGCATTTTGGGGCAATGGGGTAGCAGCCAGGCTGGTTGGGCAGGAGAGGCAAGTGGTGGGACTGGGGATGCCAACTGGGACAGATCCCAGCTTGTGCCACCTGAGTCAATTGCCTCTGTTCCTTAAGACAGGGCTGTTCCTGAATCTGAAACCCTTCCTTCTTCTGCAAAAGCCTTGGCTACTCACACAACGGGTATGGGAAGCTTTAGCACAGGAACTAAATGTGGTTGCCAGCTCTGAGGAAAGGGAGAAAGGGGTCTTGTTCATTGCACTTTTGTTGCTGCTGAATGTTCTGAATGTGAGCTCATGATCTACCATCTCTGCATAGTAGAAGTCACGCTCTGAACCAAACAGGTACAGTGGTACCTCAGGTTACATATGCTTCAGGTTACATACGCTTCAGGTTACAGACTCCACTAACCCAGAAATAGTGCTTCAGGTTAAGAATTTTGCTTCAGGATGAGAACAGAAATTGTGCTCTGGCAGCATGGCAGCAGCAGGAGGCCCCATTAGCTAAAGTGGTGCTTCAGGTTAAGAACAGTTTCAGGTTAAGTACGGACCTCCGGAACGAATTAAGTACTTAACCTGAGGTACCACTGTATCTGAAAATAAATAATGTTCCTTTAGAAGTTGCACTGGCAGGATGAAAGGGAGGGTGTTAATAAGTTTTCATAGTAGTGTGGCAATGCTAAAAATGGACTTTTTTCCGGCCAAGATTCAGAAATGAGTTTATCTGATGAATCCCCAACTTGACAGCAAGGCAGTACTTCCCATTTTTACATTAATATCCCATTATGCATAGCACGAATTTCCTGTACATGTTGTACAGTACTTTCCCCCCCAATTAGCTATTTCTGTTCTCCTGAGGCTACTGTTGGTTCCTTCCCAAGATTTAACAGCAAGGGAACAAACAACTCAGTGAGAAATGAACCTAACTAATTTCAGTCAGAGAGCAATTAGTCCTAGTTGTTCTCTGGAGTGAGGACAGAAAGCTGGAACGTGGAATAGGAAGGTTTGCAAGGAGACTGCATGATGCCCATCATGGGTGTTTTAGCTACTAACAAAGGAAGAGTACATTGCATGACTTCTGTAGCTCAGGGCAGCAAACATATCAATAATAAGCAATATAATGTTACACGTAATATAATATCTACTGCATTTTTGTACATCATTTTCATCAGGTGGAGCTGTATTAAAATGTGGACTGATATCAATTCCCCCCCATCTGTTACCCAACACGCATATGGCGTCATAATACCTATTTTACCATGTCGTTCTACTTAGAAAGCACTATATTTTATGTGGAATATTAAATTAGCCGTTACTTGAGTTTGCTTGCCTTCTCAAGAGTAAAAGGGAAACCTTTCTACTGCGGATGGTACTTGCAGATTTCCTAATGGGAAGATGAAAGAAACATCTGTTGTGTTGGTTTAATCTGCAGTTACTGGTTTTCTTCTTCATTTCAGAAAGTGCCTCTCAAATATTGTTTCATTTTTTGCCAGGTTAACATTTGTCTGTACAAGCGCTAAATTCTTTGATCTATTTTTATTGGGCATACAGGAAAGCATTACCAATCCTACTGGATTAAGTGGCATGTTTCTTCCTGTATAATTTATAGGCCTCAGTATATCAGATAGATGCAGAGGCTACTGAAATATTTTTTAAAAGGATATGAAACTCTAAGCAAGCTCTGACTTTTGTAAAGTCATGATTCTGAAGTTTGCCTTTGAAAGGATAGTGACTGTGCATGTAGCTCCTTATTTTTGCAGCTACTGTTATACGGCAATGTAAAGCTGGTATATTTTAGAATATTCTGAATTCAAAAATTCTGTAGAAATTTTTGTTTTCTGCTGGCTTTACACTGCAAGGTTCCAAGAACAGCTTCATAAAACTTAATGAACTTTATTTATCAATGATGATGTATTTTAATGTAATATTTTGAAAGCTCCATCTACCCAATCTATTAAATAAACCTTAAATATTTAAATTAATATTGAATTTGTATAATCCTCTTTTAAAGCCATCTAAGTTGCTGGCTATTGCTGCCTCTTGTGGGAGTGAGTTCCATAGTTTAAAAAAGTGCTGCATGAAGAAGTACTTTCTTTTTCTGTCCTGAATCTTCTAACATTCAGCTTCATTGCATTTTCACGAGAGGTGGAGCGAAGCTTTACTCCATGTCACATATAACTTTGTAAACTTCTATCATGTCGCCTCATCGTTGCTTTTTCTCTAAGTTAAAAGGTTCCAAACAAGGCTAGTTACCTCATTTTCCAGTCTTGTCATGATTCAGCTTCCGTCAGCTCATTAGCCTTTGCCATGGAACAGACGCTAGATAAGACAATGGGAATGGACATATAAAAACATAAAATAACAGTTGCTCGGATGTTTACAATAAAGCATAACAGAAGTTATGAGTCAATAGCTCCAAGTGTCCAGTCTCATATCACCCTTTGCTCGAGATGCACAGCATTTTCTTCCCTCTGTGTATCATGTTTTGCACTGTGTCTACTGTGAGCTTTTTCTTCTTTTAAGAAGCTCATTTCAGCTGATAATACTACCCCAAATTCACATGTTCAGTTTCTTGATGCATTTAGATTCATATTACCTGGAACTGATTTGATTCCACATTTTATGTGAGTCCTATTTTCATTGGTCATGTGTCTTGACATGCTGAATATGTTCAGTGAATGGGATATTGGATGCTTTCCAGAAATTTTGTAAGTAACTGATGACTGAAATGTTGGAGAGCAGAAAACTGTCCTTGGGTCAAAAGGGCAGCTGATGAACAGTACAAAGCAAATCAGAAAACAATGCCGTGGTTGTAGCTTCACCTCTGATTTGCCCCCGTTTAATGGGGAAATGCCTTTAAATGTCTGCAGAAATTCTGTAATTATTTTGTTATTCCTCCTTTCTCTCCACCAAGTATGTAAGGGTTTCTGTGGCTCACAATTCCATGCACAGAGCTTTCTTTATAAAAGTGTGGACTATTTTCATACAGAGGTCACATTCCTTATACCATGAGATTTGGGAAGGCTTTTTTCTTTATAACATTCCATATAAAGAATGTGTATTCCACTGCAATGCATCACATCTAATTTCACTTTATGTAGCTAGACACATCTGTTACACATAACAAGGATTCATAAATCTCAAAACAGACAGAGACAAATGATTGGGGCCAGAACTCACAGGAGATATGTATATTTGTGGGAATCTTTTGGGGGAGAAAAATGTGTATTTCTCAGAAATGGGTACTTTAGGTCACTGCATGTGCGTTGACCCATGTTCCTGGGGGAATGGAATCAAAAGAGATTTGTTTGAAAATCCATTTACTTATTAGAAAAACAAGGGATAGTTTTCCTAGAGAAGCCGTGATGATAATTCACTGAGATCTGCTGCATCACAGCTTGGAACCATACTTCTCATCTAGACAGTGCTAGCAGGATAGTTCACATAAAAGAAATATATAGAACAACATTTTACAGATTGTGGTATCACTCACTTAGAAACCTGAAGTAGTGACACCACATATAAGAGATGTATCAGTAAGGGGGGGGGGGCGGGCGGTGGTGGAAATCAAATGTGTTGTCTGCTTTCTGCTTATATACTATATGTGACCATCCAATTAGACTTGATCAATTTTCTGATAGTTTTCTTTTCATTTAGTATGGATTTTATTTTAGCTAACCTGTTCAATGAAGACTTAATGTACTCTCATTTGTATAATAATGCTAAGAATCTGCTTCGTCAACCAGCCTTTAAACGAAGGGCTCATCCAGACTTCTGCTTGTCCTGTTGCTTTGCCCCAGGAAAACCTGCTCTTTACTGCTGAGTCAGAGCAAATGTCAATTGGGTTTTCCATGGATTGACATTTGCTCCAATTGAGTGCCAAAGAGCAGGTTTTCCTGGGGAAAGTGATAGGGCAAACGAAAAACCGCCCAGGCCCGTGCCTAGAATGGGACAAGCAGAAAACCGCTCAGACCACAGGACATGCAGAAGTGTGCACAAACCCAAAGACTCTAAGCCTATGAATACATACTTGGGAACAAGTCCCGCTGAAATTAATTTTTGTAAACATGCATAGGCTGCATGGCTGTAAAATGTAGAATAAATAAGTGATTCTTGTTGTTCCATGCCAGTTAAATAAAGATGAAATGAATGCATGATGAAAGAGGAAATAAATGCATGGAACAACTTAAATCAAGGCTATCCAGAACTTAGTCTACCATACCTTCTCCTTCTGTTCGTTGATGAATCCACACACCATCTATCACATCTAAGGGCAGTAAATGTGTAATAGTGTTAGGAGCTTTCATGTCCACACTTCTGCTTGCCTGCTACTTCCCCCTGATGAAGTCCTCTGCTTAGCACTGCATTGACCAAACACCGATTAGGTTTTCCATGAACTGACATTTGCTCTGATTCATTGGTAAAGAGTGGGTTTTCTTGGGGAAAGCAGCAGCAAGTCAAATAGAGACTTGGATTTGTGCCTAGAAAGAATGGACAAGTGGAAAATGTCTCAGGTCCATGATTTCTAGCCACGGGGTCAAGGGGGAAGTGTGGACAAGCCCTCCATTTATGTAAGCGAAGAGCCTAGAGCTTGCTGATAAGAAGGTTGGCGGTTTGAATCCCCACGATTCATTGCTCGGTCCCTGCTCCTGCCAACCTAGCAGTTTGAAAGCACGTCAAAGTGCAAGTAGATAAATAGGTACCGCTCCGGCGGAAAGGTAAACAGTGTTTCCGTGCGCTGCTCTGGTTCGCCAAAAGTGGCTTGGTCATGCTGGCCACATGACCTGGAAGCTGTATGCCAGTTCCCTCAGCCAGTAAAGCGAGATGAGCACCACAACCCCAGAGTCGTCCGTGACTGGACCTAATGGTCAGGGGTCCCTTTACTTTTACCTAACCCAACTTTAACAGTTATGATTAAGAAGGATCAGAAATGATTCCACCACCCAATCCACATTCTCGACAAGCGTGTAGAAGGGAGATCAGGAAAAAGGGTGGGGCAAGAATCTGAGGAGAATGCGGAAGGTATGTTCCTCATCAAGGCTGTCAAGCAATATCACAAAGTGCAAAAGTTGTAGATTTGTGATACCAGAAAATCCCAGAAGAACAAATTTTGTGGCAGAAGTTTGGTTTAGCATTTCTGTTTCCAAAAAAGAATAAGGAATACAACGTGCAGAGAGGGGAATCAAAGAAGAAAATAATTTGTGCAGATTTTGAGCCACATGCATGTGCAATGTGTGAGAAGTGAATGATTTCCCAGCTGCCCCTCTCCCCATATCTCTTTCTTTGTCAAGGTCTGAGTGTAAGAGTTACAGTGGGACAACAATAAAATGCCAGGAAACTGGGAAACGGACATGGTCAATATAAATCAATTTTCCATTGCCACTCCATATTTACAATCAGGCCATTTCAATGCTTGCTTAGAGCACTGAGGCCCTGGGGGGCTATTGCTGTCAGTAGCCATAGACAATATATTGGGCAAGGTGGACAAACAATGTGAGTCAGAATAAGGCAGCTTCCTATGTCTAAACCAGATGAAACCTTCTCCAGCATCTGTGCATCTGTAACAGGCACCTAACTGCATAGTGTCCACAGCGCCATGAATTAAAAATGAAATTTTGATTTCTCCAGGCCCCTTCAGCAATGCACAACAGTTTGGGGCATATTAAACAGGATATTTATTGGTGTTTAAGCACCATAATGGATGATTGCACCTCTGCGTATGTGCTCATTTAGCTCTTATTAAGGAGGAATCTCCCAATGAGGCTGGAGTGCTAACAAACCTAGTCCCTTCTCAACATGATTTGCTTGCGTAACAAAAATCCTGATGCAGGGAAAGGCAAGACAAATGGAGCTGCAAAAGGAACTTTGTGCAACTCCTATAAAAGTTTAGCTTGTAAGTTTCCAAACAGATGCTGCATAATAAAGGACCATTTGTACAAAGATTGTTTTTTTTTTAAATACTTCCCTGATTGCATTATGGATATACCTTTGCAGAGAGAGCAGGCTGCTGAGAAGTTATAGGCCCCATGAGTCACTTAAAAAAACAGTAACTTAAAAACAAACAAACAAACAAACAAACAAACAAACAAACAAACAAACACCTGTGCTTTTTGGGTGGCATCTTTCTGACCTCCCCTGTTCTACTTCTATTTGCAGTAACACCTGGAATCTGTCTTCAGTGTTTTTCTAGAACAATAGCACTCTTCCATTTATTTCTGGTTGTCCTGGTCATCAGGCTGAGAGCTGTTTTCATTCCCCATCCCATTACTGCAACAGGTACTTTCAAGCTTGGGACAGGCAAACCCCTGGGCTAGACTCTCCCCCCCCCCACTATTCTGCATTTTTGTCTGATCATAACTCTTGCAACATTTTTAGTTAGTCGGGAGGGATGGTCCCCACTGCCCCTGTTTCTTCCACCTCTTATGCAAAGACCATTTTGTCCTTTTTTGCAGTTCTGAGAAAGGTCTAAAGTTCTGACCTAAAACACTGTCATGGACTGGCTGGGTGCGGAGGAGTGGTGGGAACCCCAAAGGGAATCCCCAGGAGAAGAAGGTTCAAAGCCAGGGGAGTGGCGGTGCAACAGCAATGAGTGGTCAGAGGGAGAAGAAGCAACAGACTGGGAGAATGAAGCTGAAAAGGTAACAGGGTTTAGTGAGCAGGAAGAGGTTGTGGCAGAGTGCAGTTCAGACTTCGAGGCTGAAGCGGAGGCTGGAGAGGAGGTTAGCCAAGAGGCAGAGTTGAGATAGGCTCCAGGAAGTCTCCCCCTCCTGCTGCAACCAGCTTCCCTACTCCTGGTCTCCTAGAACATGCAGAGAAATGAAAAAAGCAGAGCAGAGAATGATTGTGTGCATACGCAGTTTGCGATTGCTTGGGAAGGACCCTGGAGAGGAACCTTAGAGAGTGGTGGGAAGGCGGGGACCTTCAGTCCTCACAACTGCTGTGTTGGAGCAAGACCTACTGGGAAGAGTTGCTGGGATCACTAGGCCTGCGGTGTTTTGGTTTCTTTGAATAAAGAGTTGACTGCACTGGCACCGTCCAGCTCTTGACAAACACATGTTACGGCACGTTGAAAAAGCAATGGACAATTAGCTGAAGAAAACCCCCCACATTGGTTGCTAGCCTTGATGGCTAAGTTCTGTCTCCACTGTCGGTGGCTGGATGCCTCTGAATACCAGATGCAGAGAATCAAAGGTAGGTGAGTACTGTTGTGCTCACTGCTTGCAGGTTTCCTATGGGGATCTAGTTGGACACTGTGAAAATGGGATTTAGCTTGACTCTTCATATGCTGTTGAGCCTGACTGCTGCCATTCCTGCCAAGTAGCCTCCAGTCTGGATTAGTGCAATGCACTGTATGTGGGGCTGCCCTTGAGGCTGGTCAGGAAGCTGCAGCTAGTGCAAAGTTCAGTGGCTTGACTGCTTACTGGGACAGGATAACATAATGTTTTGCTGCTACAACTTCAAGGTGCTGGTTCCAGTTTATAAAGCCCTACACAGTTTGTGACCAGAATACCTGAAAGATCATCTCACTCCTTATATAGCCAATTGATTATATATCCAGCTGACCCTGAAAAAGGCGTGTACAAGTTGTGCATGCACTGGTTCTGTTCAGACCTTCAAATATACTCTGAAAACCAGCAATTTGGTAAAGTAAGACAGAAAAAAAATGAATGTCAGTCAAAATAATCTGGAGTTGATATTTATTTCCTGCACTGTATGATCATTGCTTTAATTTAAATAGTTGTTTGTATGTTTTCATTTTCTGAAGTGAACACTTTTCTGTGCTCGGTTCTTAATGTGGAGAATTCTTGAAACTGAATCAGAAATAAACCGGATCCTGCAATTATTAAGAGCAAGACCCAAGTGGGTAACATGCTTGCTGTGGATTTTTCCAATGTTAAACAGGAAACGTCACTCTGCAGGTCTTATGCAGGAAAGGAAAAAAAGTGCAATGCCCATGCAGGCTGCTTTCCAACTCTCTATTTCCAAATAAAAATAGACACAGTCTGTAATGCTTAGAAAGATTACCAGGCTACGAGGCTAAAAAGTTGCTGATGTATGAAAGCTAAGGAAAAGAAAATAGCACTTATCTTCACAATCACATTCCTCCAAAGGAAATATTACGGCTATCATGATGCCTCATACTAGTGTGTTGCCCAAAATAGCTCTGGCAATAAGAAGCTGCATCAGTGTCACTTTTTCCCTTGAGCTTTTTGAATGCATTGTTTGCCACATAAAGCAAAGGAACTTAGAATGTAAACTCTGACAAATACAGTGTTGTTAGCTATTCATTCAGACCCATCCTTTTAAACGCCTGGTGGGAGTTTTTAAGTTTAGACTGTTTCTTATCAGAACTGGAATGCAGGTGAGTATGGGAGGAAATGAGACAGAAGGCAAAGTGAAGCTTTGGCAGGGAGTTTGGCAGACAGGGTGCTGCTATACAAAGGCCCCGTTCCCTGTTGCATGTCGAGGCCCCATGACCACCCTGTTCCCTGAGGGGATAAATAACTAGACAGTGCACAATAGGTTGGTGTTATGGGTTTAAATAAGGCCACAGCTTTATTGGTTACAGATGTGTAGGTTGTGGCCATAAGCAATGAGGAAAGCAATGCCAAATATCACTCTAGCCCACCTGCTGGCAGTGTCACTAAGGGAGAAGCCAATTGACAGGGAATGCCCTATGACCTACGTCAAATTGAGGCGTCCCCCAAATGGTTCCCGTTGGAAGAGCGGAATGGCCCTAGCCCCCGTCTGGGCGTTGGACAGGAGCCACTCCTTCTGGATCTTTTTAACAGGATACCCTTATGTGTGGAGGAGCTGGCGGAGGCTACAACCTCCCCTGCATTCAAGATCTAAGCTTACCTAATGCCTATCCACCAAGATGAGGCCGAATGGCCTGGCAGGTCACCTATTATCTTGGCCCTGGGTGCATGGCCAAGTGCCCCCATTGGGCAGTTGATCCTGTGCTCAGAGGAATACCCACAAAGCCCTGCCGCTCAAAGAAATACCCACAAAGCCCTGCCACCATCGGTCAATTGGGCTGCAGGGAACAATCCAGCCTGCCAGACATTGGTTCACGAGTGTGGCCCCACGGCCCACCAGCAAAGCCACGTGCCCCAGAAGGGTAAATGGATGTACCACCACCTGGCTGCAGTAGATGGGCAGATTCTGTATGAAAAACAGTCATTATTATTATTAATTTATTACTTATTCAATATATATATTGCCCTTTATCCGAAGATCCCAGGACAGGGTACAACATCAAAAACAATTTACATAGAATAATAAAAACAATAACAAAACAATCATAGAAAAATAAAATCATAATAACACTCCCCCCACTTTAAAAGACCATAGATTGTTTAATGGCTGAAGGCCTGGGGAAAGAGGAATGTTTCCTCCTAGCACCTATAGGGATGTAATGATGGCCCCAGGCGAGCCTCTCTGGGGAGAGCATTCCAAAAATGGGGAGCCACCACAGAAACTGATAACAAAAATCTGTACATTAGTGAAAACCTGCATGAAAAAATGTGTTCATTGGGAGAAATTTGTACTAAAATGCTGAAGAATATTCATCTGGATTATATTTATTGATTTTTATTTTTTATATTTTAAAAAATTGCAAATTGCTGCATATATGTGGAGGCTTCAATTTAAGATCGGGAAACTGAGAAATGAAGAGAACAAAAATTTACGGATTCTTCCATCGGTAGCTGCGACCCAAGAGAGGGCCTTTTAAGATGTGCTGCCCCTCTCATTGAATGGTCTCCTCTAGGAGGATTTGCCTAGTTTCTGGGGATATGACTGTTGGGTCTTTCTATCATGAGGCTTTTTTTTTTTTTTTTACTTGTCTCTGTTTTTAAATCAGCTCAGTTTATTATCATTTTATCTGTTTGTTTGTTTCTTGGCTGCCCTTATAGGATTCATACTTAAGGTGGGGTATAAATATTTCAATCAAAAACTAAATAACTGGGCCTCTGTTTCTCCCGCATGCCCACATAGATTTCATGAACTGCAAGCTCAAAGAATAAACAGACCTACCATTTGATACAGTCTACCATTTCAGACACAAGGGATAGCTTGTTTGAAAGGACTCCGGCTTCAAAATCTCCCTGTGTATGCAAAACTAGCATGACAAGAGAGAAAAAAGACTTAATTGTCAGAAGCATGGCTAAGGAAGAAAGGAGCTTGCAACTGAAGGGTGGAAGCTGTTAGGGTTGCCATTTATTTTTTCTGGAAGGGTTCCTGTGTCTTTAACAGAGACATAACAACCAGTGCTTGCCCTGCTTCTGCTAAATGCAAAACCTTCGGGAAAAAATATCAGCTATTCCCCAGTTTGCATGTAATGTTGAACAACAATTATAAATAAACTATGGTTTAATATCAATGAAAAGTGTGCCGGTGCACATTGCTTTAAAGCTGGCTTTCTCCCTGCTCGTCCCATTACCCCACGAGGAAGAAACAAACCACAAGTAGTAGCTCACATATAATGCTAAGCCAGTTTGTTTCCTCATGTCTGGCTGAGGGAAGTATGGGAAGAGCAAAGCAAACACTTTATAGCAGCATGCACTATCACACTACTCATTTGAATTAAACCACACAATATTTTTAACAATGGTTTAATGTTACATGCCTAGAAAAGAGGAGACAGGAGATATGAGAGCCATCTTCAAATATCTAAAGGACTGTCCCATGGAAAATGGAGCAAGCTTGTTTTCTCCTGCTCTACTTCAAGTTACAAGAAAGGAGATTCAAATTAAACACCAGGAAGAACTTTCTGATGATAGTTCTTGGGAGATTGTGGACTCTCCTTCCTTGGAGGTTTGTAAGCAGAGGCTGGATGGCCATCTGTCATAGATGCTTTAGTTGAGATTCCTGCATTTCAGGCAGATGACCCTCATGGTCCTTTCCAACTCTACAATCTGATTATTTAAACCTGTCAGGAAGAAGATGCTGCTGAGATTCTCCTGCCACCAGTGAGCAAAATATTATGAATCAAAGGAAGCACAAAAAGGCCTTCATTCAATCTGGCTGTCTCATGCATCTGAGACAAGTTTCTAGAGATGGGTCATGAGTGTTTTCTCAGCTGACAGAAATTGTGGGCAAATGGGAAGGAAGACTACCAATTCTGCTTCTTTATTTATTTGTACTGATCAGCTTTGCCTGCCTGTGTGTCATCATAGCACCTTGGAAATTATCTCAAGAAATTATCGTAAGAAAGCTTCAGCTGTCTGAACCTCCCATACACATAAGTTATCTACAGAAGTTATGCTCCATGTTCTCTCAGCATCAGAGGTATGGCAGTGGTAGGACAGGGCATTTTCATTAGCAGCAAGGGATGGATCCTTTGAAAATCATGAGGCCAGGCTTATCCACACAGATTTTAAAGATTTCCATCTTGGTTCTTAATCTTAGCAAGAAATGAGTTATGCTAAAAATACGATTCTCCCGTATGATATACATCATCATCATCATCATCATCATTATTATTATTATTATTATTATTATTATTATTATTATTATTATCTGATAATACTATATGCATATACACTCCAGGTTTCCTAAAATAGCCAGCGCATAAGCAGCTGCATACAGTACTGCATTTAACTTCATTAATTTTGCTGAAGAAATATTAATAAGTTGAAAGAGGGCTTTAACATTAAAAATGTACATGGTTTCTTATTCATAACACTTTAGGGTTAATATTGAGGATAGGAAAACACTAGTAGACAAAAACTACAAAAACTTAGCCACTATAGGTGTGGTATTTCAATCTCCATTATGTACTTACTGTTGCCACATCCCCTGTTCTAGTTTTCTGCTGGAGCTTGTCAACATTTTTTTTTTGACGGAACATCTGGGTCCACTCTTTGCCATGAATGGCTTCCTGTGTGCAAATTTCTGCTATGGGACACTGGGATTTATTTATCCAGAAACACATCTTTGAAGCCCCATTTTGTCCTCACACTGAAGTAGACTTTCCAGATGTCCAGGTCTAAAGCAGATAGTTTGTGCTGGGTCTGTCTCACTTTTCCTCACTAACAACCATTGGACGATTCCTCACTTCAAATATGTCTTCTTTTTAGGCTTCTTTTTAGAATTAGGCAATCTAACTGCACACTAATACAGGACAAAATGGACTGGAAGAACATCTATGGTTTTATTTTTTTAAAAGTATGTTTTATTTATTGAAATATTATATCCCCCTCTGATCCTAAATGGCAACCCAAGACGCTAATAAGACTCCTTGAGTCCCTGTCAGGGAAAAAGGTGGGGTAGAAATAAATTTATAATAATACTAATACTAACAGCACCTTGAACTTGGTCCAGTAGTGATGACTGTTTAATGAGTATTCATTCTAATTATTTTTCTGGGGAGGATAGATGCTGCTGCAATGCAAGTGTTGACCCATTTTTCAGTGCATTTCCATCTCACTTTTCTTATTGCAAAAAGCCCAATCTCAGGAAAGTAAGTTTGTTGGCAAGAGCTCCAAATCAGCTTTCACTGTGCAACCTGAATTTGCTAGTCTGTGACTGAATACATCCTGAAAACAGCTACAGTCTGGAATCACCCTAAGGTGTTTGGGGGCAGAGATTGAGCATTAAAAAGCTGGCAGAGTTTCTCCTGGACATTTTGTGCTGAAACTGCAAAGCCATTTATACACACTACATGAATTTCTCTGCTCTTTCAGTCGCCTCCATCTGCCATGAAGAGAGGTTGCGCAGGAGCCTGCAGTGAGTGCAGATGGCAAGGAGGGATGGCTGCATGGGAGGTTAAACTCTTCCTCCTCCTTAGAACCAATCCTGGCTACTGTGTAAATCAGGGGTGGAAGACCTGTGGCTCTCTAGCTATTGTGGGGCTCCAGCTCCCATCACTCTAACCCACCAGGGGGTGACAAAACGGCATACTGCAGGGGACGGAACTTACCATGGGGCCTGGCCTGCAGCGTGCCCAAGCCATGCACCTCAACTGGGAGTGACGTGGTGGCTTGGGGCCCCACGCTGCCCCAAATGGCGGCATGGGGCTTGTGTCCGCCAGGTGGACTCCATGGGCAGCTCACCGTGGCGGCCCCCTGGGCAGATTGCTGCAGTGCCCCCGCCACTCCTGGTGCTGGAGCAGCTCGCTATGCCCCTGTGACCCACTGGCGATATTGTCTGGGGCTGTTGGGAGCCAGAATCCAATCTGGAAGGCTACAAGTTCTCTTTCCTATGTGTAAATTTCTTCACTCACAAGGTTAGTTTCTGGTGTCAGGAGAGATAAAGCAGCCTCTGTTAGTCTCTGCTTAACCGGACCTAGTCTTCATGATTACCAGGAACAATGTGCCAATTCCAACTTTCAGGAAAACTACTGCTTATCCACCCCCCTCCCGTGCATTTTTACTCAGAACTAAATATTGTTACAAAAGTCTGGGTGCCTGCCCCTCTTTCAGCAGAGTGGTGGCAAAAGCCCGTGGGGTCCCAGGCACCCACGCAGGGTCTGTGTCCCTTTGGAGAATGGAAGAGACTGCAGAGACTGTTGTGGCTTTTACAACTTCAGTCTGCATGGAGGGAGTCTGGATTTTACAGCATAGTCCTTTCCAGAGGTGCTGGTGCCCAGAGCAGCACAGGCAACCTTCTGCCAGTCTGCCCAAGATGGATCTCAGCTCTTCTTCCAGCAATCCTCCCCCCCCCGCAGCAGTTACCTTGGCAACCTTCCAAATTTCCAGTCTCTGTTCACACCTGGGGCAAGATGAAAGGAGTTCACTTATATTGTTAATGTTCCTCTATTGTTCTTTTGATAGCCGTAGCTCAGCCAGGTTGTTTTGCATAAGCTAGACCAAGAATTCCTTTGCAACTTGCATTCTTCCTTCATATCACAAATAACCCATATCCTAGCATTTATTAATTTATAAGGTTTAGGGGGGTTATAAATCTATAACAACAGTCAGTAGGGCTTACTCCCAGGTAAGTGTAAAGAGGAATGTAGCCTGAGCATGGTTTGTGGTGACATGCCAAGAATCTAATTCAGTCCATGATGGTGGAGTCAACTGATTGGCTTTGCATCTGCTGGGACTGCATAATGCACTGAAGTGGTCAGAAGATCTTTCCAGCTGCGTTATTCCTCTACTTGTGGAGTCTGGTGGCTTCTTATATAACGATTCTCAAGCCGGTTTTGTAACTGTCTTTGCCCTAAAAAAAAGAAGAAGAAAAAGCTCTGTGAAGTAAATTAAAAACATTACTGTTCCCCTTAAAAATTACTGGGTTTGGGATCTAGAAGCCTGACCAACTTTCATGACTGGTCATCTCTGCTGTTGCACACATGAAAACAATTCCTTTGATAAATGAACCCAGCATGTTCAAACTGTGTAAGAAATGAAGCAATGAAAGGAGTGCAGAACAGACGTTCTAAATTATTACCTACATTTAAAAGATACAAATCTTTAGGGAAGCATCTGGCTTTTCCACTCTTGGTTCACTTCTGCTTCATTGCTACACAGGAGGATGACAGCTTGAAATAAAAGTTCCGCTTAAGTAAAAATATAAACATTATTTTTATGGGGAAGATTACATGCAGAGATGCTTGGGTATATGTTTTGTGATGACTGGGGAAAATGTATTGGGTGGGGTTATGCATAAAATACATTGTATTATAAAATTAGGTTGCTATATAGTGCTTAACAGAAGTCCTGGTTTTTCACATCATGTGAATAATGGATTCTTTGCAGTGCATCACTTACAATGTGATTTAATAGGGTCTAGTTACTTCTGTGCCATAAATGTCAGTGTACCAGTCTCGCTTCCAGTACAGACCAACACATGTTTACTTGGAAATAATTCTCTAGTAAGCATGTTTAAGATTGTAGTCTGAAGCCCTTTACTGTAACCGTGGCTGTATGATATTAGTGCATGTCGTTTAATAATTATTACAGGAAATAAAGTAACACTCATTTTCCTCAACATGATTGGCAAATCTTTAATTTGCAGCTCCCTAAGTGCAGAATTGGAAAAGTATCGGCTCTGCTTGGCAGGAAATCTACAACAGCTGAGCTGTGGAAGTCCCATAGAGACACCACAGCTGAAAGAAATTTTAATTTAGGCCATATATCTTGGTCTACCTTCTATGAAGTTTGCTGCCATCTAGTGTTGCAAATATTGGTTAGTTGCTTCTACCAATTGCACAGACGGGCGCTGTGGGTTAAACCACAGAGCCTAGGACTTGCCGATCAGAAGGTCAGCGGTTCGAATCCCCATGACGAGGTGAGCTCCCGTTGCTCAGTCCCTGCTCCTGCCAACCTAGCAGTTCGAAAGCACGTCAAAGTGCAAGTAGATAAATAGGGACTGCTCCGGCAGGAAGGTAAACGGCGTTTCCGTGTGCTGCTCTAGTTCACCAGAAGCGGCTTAGTCATGCTGGCCACATGACCTGGAAAAACTGTCTGCGGACAAACGCCGGCTCCCTTGGCCTATAGAGCGAGATGAGCGCGCAACCCCAGAATCGGTCACGACTGGACCTAATGGTCAGGGGTCCCTTTACCTTTTATGTAATTGTACCTACATACCTACGTACCTATGCATCTTCGTATAAAAGCAAATAGACAGATACTTATGGAAGATGCTGTCAGTGGTGAAAGAGAGACTCATTAAAAAACAGACCTAGAGCACCTTTACCATACGGCTTTTTGAAGTGGAGGAAGAGTTTGTTTTTCCAGTTGGCTTAATTGCAGGATGGTGTGAGGCTTTCAAAGCTGCTGCTGCTCTATGAACTAAGGAGGAGACATTTTTGGTGCAGGCACCCCAATAATGGAATCTCCTTTCCAGTAAGGCTTGCCTGCTGGTGTGTATGCTAATGCCTTTCTTTTCATTAAAGACTTTCTGATTTTTATTTTCCCAGACCATTTAAAACCATGTTTAGTCCTGGATACTAAAGATTTCTAGTGGGGGCTTATACAATGTTCCTAGAATTATTTTGTGCTGCATGGGCTGGTTTTTAGGTGGATATTGTATCGATTTCAGGTTTTAACCTCATTTTGATATTAACCTCCCCTGGCAGCTGCAAAACAGGCATGCATGCAAGAGATGACACTTTCCTCTTTGAAGCACCTCAATGCTGGGAAAAGTGGCAACATCTGAAACATTTCTACGACTCATACAGTTATTTAAAATGCAGAAACAAATATGGCAACAACACCATCAACATGCTGTTTTAAGTTGTTAGCTGCCTTCTTGATCCCTTGGAATGGGGGTGAACAAAAAAATCTCTCTCTCTCTCTCTCTCTCTCTCTCTCTCTCACACACACACACACACACAGAGCAGACTAGGAATGTAGAAGGAATGATGTTTTAGATTAAAACATGGCTGTGCACAGATCCATCTTGCAGTTCTATCATGTGACGCAGCATCTCTAGAGATGCTCCTGCCAGTGGTAGAGACTGGGATATGAAAGCTAGGAGCTAAACAGCCCCTTAAACCTAGGTTATGGGCACAATAACGGAATGTCTAGGCACACTTTTTTTTTTTTAATAACAAGAATACAAAGCTGAAAATGAACGAACTGCAGCTAAAATATTATGTTCATTTCCCCCGTGGTCTAGTCTTTTCCCTGCCCACCCCCCAATATTCTTCAGAGGGTCTCTTCTCCAGTCTTCAGAGAGTAGCTGGAAGTGGGGAGGCAGAAAAAGTCCCCCTTTCCTTCCACTCTGCAGGTTTAACCTGAAATCTCAGGTGCAGTAGTGTGCCCAGAACTCAGAAACTGCCTGCGCTAATGAAATTTCTTGTCGCAAAATGTGCCTAGAACAATGGGAGTTTTGAACACTGCCTCCTGCACCTTTAATAGTCCTGTAGCATAAGAAGTTTAGCATAGGTTCTGGTGCATTCTGAGTAACAGAGCAGTCCGATGGAGTTAGGGGGGCAGAGTGAAGTGGCAGGTGATTCTCCTACTTTCAAAGCCCAACAGGCTCATGCTAGATGGGTTAAGAACTGGGGTTGTTTTCCTCATCTTTTTTATTTCCTTAGTGTTGGTTTTGGGTGCAAGGGGAGATCTAGGTTGCTGTACCTGAAGAGCTTTGGATCCAGCAGATCCTAGGCCACCTATGCCCTTGTCCTGCAGCAGCACTAATATTTGGGGAGCTACTACCAACAGGAGATTTATGCCTGTGGATCTGTTTGCAGCTGGACTGGTCCAGAGGTGCCTTCACTCCAGTGGAATGTCTCTCTGCTGGCAGAGGGGTATTTCTGCTCCCATCCTAACCCCCTTTACCAAGCAGGTCTGTGCATCTGTATTGTTTCGGAAGTTGTCTTCTTCTTTTGACCCATTTAAAAATGGAACAGATTTGAAAATGTAGTGACTAACACTGCCCTATTTTGCAGGTGCTGAATAATGCCCTGCTTCCCTGGATGAAAGCAGCTGTGTGGAAGAAAAATAGGCATTTAAAATAAAAAATAAAAAATCAGACACTATGCTGCCTGAACATCAGATGCAATGCTGGCAAAGTTAAGTATTTTTAAAGTCCAATTGATTTCTGTGGGCACCTGAGGAGCCATGAGTGGAAATGGAGACTAGCTTGAAGAGCACTGAATATGGAACTATAAAGCTATCATCACCTGTGGTGTTCTCAGCACACTTCTTTCTCTCTACATGAATGATATCAACCCAGGCTATTGAAGTACCCCATTTCCTGTTCTGCATCTTATTAAAAGGACTTTCCCCTTTACTTTCTGTTCCTGCATCATGATGAGCCTCAAGCATTCAATGAACATCTGAGTGGGGAGTTAGATCACAACTGCTAGCTACACTTCCTGCATGCTGGCATGCATTCCTGCATGACAATGAGGACCTTGAGCAACCCATCCATTGGCTGTGTGCTTGGCAGAAGTGTGATGATACATGTATACAGATGTATATGCTGAGACCTCCATTGGGATTGATCAGGGTTGCTGCAGAGGCAGATTTAAGGGAGCATGACCAGTTCAGCTGCACAGAGCATGGAACCTTGTGGGATGACACAGGAGACCCCACAACTATACTTTGGAACAGGGGTCAGCAAACTTTTTCATGCAGGGGGTCCACTGTCCCTCAGATCTTGTGGGGGGGCCAGACTATATTTCAGGGGTGGGGGGAGGAATGAACAAATTACTATGCCCCACAAATAACCCAGAGATGCATTTTAAATAAAAGGACACATTCTACTCATGTAAAAGCATGCTGATTCCTGGACCATCCGCAGGCCGGATTTAGAAGGCGATTGGGCTGCATCCAGCCCCCGGGCCTTAGTTTGCCTACCCATGCTTTAGAATGACAGGGGGCACAGAATTTGGACGTCACACAGGGTGCTGCTGAAATTTGAGACCCCAAGGTCTGCCACTGGTAGCTGATTGCACAGAGGAGCTCTGTGCAGGGTCTCTTCACATTTCTGCTAAATGTGTAATTGGCAGTGGTGTGACTGATGGGTGCATTGATATTTGATAATGTGGCTCATCCATGTCAACCTTGTTCTTCCCACATTCATTTGGGAATGTATGACAAGGGCCATGTAATGTGAGCATCTGGATTAGAGAAGAAAATAGGGAATGGTGGTTTTGACAGCAGCACAGAAGTCAGAGTGGGACTTGTAGATAGGGTGCTTCCAGATGGATGTTTATTGTGCAATTGGTGCTGCTCAGGAAAGCAAGTGTTTTGCAGTGTTCACACATCTATTTGGAACATCTAAATTACTGGTGCTCCCCCCCCCCTGAAAAATAGGTTCCAGCACTCATCATGAATTTGTTACTGTAAGTGCCACACTTTTTAACAACTGTAGCACCCTGCTTGTGGTTAACGCTTAGCTGGAATGAAATATTCAACGCAGCAATAGAGAATTTAAAATAATTATTTATTTGTCAGACAAATAAATGAGAGGCACAGTGGTATATGGTTACCAAGCTCTGGCCTGGCTCCTGCCATTATGGCCAGCCCTTATATTCCCTTAATCCAGCCCCCTTTGCTCCTCCTGTGGCTGCCTCTGTCCAATCAGCCTGGTTGAATTTCCTATTGGCTGATTGCTATATCCAATCCTAAAAGATACACCCACATCCTCCTGTCCTTATATGGAACACAAACAGCTATATATTGTTACATCTATAAATGACAAATAAGTAGTAATATATCTTACATGTGTCTCAACAAGGAATCTTAATTACCAGCTCACCTCTTGCCCTCCCTGCCCTATTGCCTTCTAAAACAAATGGTTAATCTTAAATTTTTATCTTAAACATATGTCAAGGATCTTGAGTTTCACATCAACATTGAAAGATATCCTTCATTTGAAGGTTTCTAAACAAATGTCTGACAGCTAATATATCAGGACAGCATTTGATGGCGTCTTCCTGTCTGGCAGGGGGGCTAAACTGCTGGCTGACTTAATTCCAGGATAAATACAACTCTTCTAGCATTTGTTAAATCCTTTGCATAATTACATTTAAGCCAATATATTTAAGCTAATATATTTCATACATTATCATAGGTAACCTTTTAAAAGGAATAAGGCCTTTTTAAAGTAGAGAGAGAAAGAAAAAAAAAAAAGAACTCAGTTTAAAACAGTTTCAGAAGAAGCCTCTTCAGTTTACATCCCCCCCCTTCAGCAAGCTGCTTTTCCCATTATCTGTTTAAGGAAGAAACAGCTTTAAAAAGACTTCCCAGCTAGATGCTTTAAAAAGACTTCCCAAAAAGCCTCTCTTTCTCTGTCAGCTAGATGTTTTTTCTCCCATTTGCCTCTGGCCTTAGAAAATACAGCTCAAGGTTTAAAAGAGGCCCATGGTATCATTTTACTATTTGCCCATTCCTAATTATATTTATCTCTGCCTTTGTTATCTTCTGTAACATGTAGGGTCAGTGTCATTACTCAGTCTGTAATTTCAGCTTTTACGACTTTGAGAATTGTTTTCTGCTATAAATCAAGGGGGGGGGCCCTTGTCTTAGGAGAATGGCCAAGGTTTTCTCTGCCTGGCATGAAACATTTGAAAATCTTTTAGGCTCTCTCTAATATACAAGTCCTGATCAAACATTAATAAAATGCAGGCTTATGCCTGATGCCTCACAACCACAAAATGGTGCCAGTACTGCGTACCCTTGAGTACCCCTTGAAAAAAGCACTGTTAATTACCTGTATGCAACACTAAGCCCTTATCTAGAACCACCCATATATAGCTTTTTCATGCAGCGTAGTTCCTTTTCTCACTGTTATGTCCCATATTTCACGCTGGCCTAGTTTGGCAACTCCACATGTTCTGGTTTCTGAAGCTGTTTTCACCCTGGAGCTCTTTTGAGGCACTGCATTCCCACAATTAGCTTGAAGTGGAATTAAAATGGTGGTCCTATACAATCACTTAATGGAGCATAATGGTCAAACTGCACCAGTAATATTTGGTTGTAAGTGCCATTCACCAAAGATTCTTGGCAATGCTAATTAAGTTTTTCTTCCTTGTAGGTTAAGAATTTTCATTGGTAGGTCACAATCCTAGCAATGTCTACTCAGAAGTAATTCCTAGTGAACTGAATGAAGTGTCTAGTAATGATTGCTCCTTGGATAGACTTTTAATTGCCTGATGTCAATTCTGTTGAGATAATGTGGAAAAGTTTCATCAAACTGATAGTGGCCTTGTTTCAAAGAGGTCTGTAACACATTTTCTCATGCCCCGTCCTTGATTTCTTTGTTGCAAGGAAACCAGAAGATTTGGCACTCTGCAATCCAGATGAAAAGGTTTTGCTGGAAGCACAGCAAATTGTTGTGAAGGTCTTTGCGTTTCCATGCCGTATTTCTTCGCAGTGCAAAATGGTGTCTTTTCTCTCAATGTTCATGGATAATGGAAGCCACAGCCCGTAGCTGCAACCACTAGAGGGCGATGCAGCACTGAAGAATGACAGCGCCGAGAAAACATCCCAGAAAATAGCAAATATTTGGCATAATAAAGCTTGGGGGGGGGGATGCACCCCATTAACAAACAAGGGCAATTCATCACCATTCATTTTAAGCAATGTTTCAGCTTCCATTTTAAAGCTTTTACGTAGCTTGCGTAGGTGTGAGTAACTATGAAAGCATTCTGGCTTCTTTTCAAATTGGAATTCATACAATTTCTTTTTGTCAAGCGTTTTCATTTTATTTGAACGCTTTTCCTTCTATGCAAAAACCCCAAAAAACAAACCCACACAGAAACAGGCTTGGGGGAGGATGTTATTGAAGTAAACACCTGCTAAGTTCCACCCACCTTACCACCGAGAGCTGAGAATGGGAGTCTGCAGCTTAGATTTATAGTCACAGCATGTTTCTCCGTCTCTGTGTCCATGATGAGGGACCCAATTTATACCTATCTTTCTTTAGCCTGTGCAATGTTTTGATTTTTTTTTTGAAAGCACAATCAGATTCCATTGTATTTCTGCCTCCCCCGTATCTTCTCTCCTAAGACTTTCTTCCTTTATGAGAAAATCTATAACACACCTTTAAAATCTTACCTAGTCTTGGGACATCGCTCAGTCTAAATAATGAAGTTAGCAGGTCAAACTGAAAACACTATCAGTCTTACACACCTCTTTGCACAAAGCAGATGTCCAAATGACACCCCCTGCTCTTGCCCCCTTTAAATGAAACCTAAAGATGGAGAATGAAGACAGGAAAATGGCCACCCTGTGAAATTTACTGTTCAAAACAAATGCTTCTGGACCTTGGCATAGGGAGGGTGATTTCTAGGCCTAGTTACACCAAAGAATTAACCCTTGAATTAAATGGTGTTGACGAAAAGGAGTTTTACACAGTGTAATATGTATTCTTGTGACCTTGCTTTTCTGTGCCTATAACAAATAATGGAGCACGTTACAGCTTTTCCTTGTCTTCTTCCTCTTCAGTCTCAGCAGGTTTTTTTTTATTGTTTTCTCTCTTCTGAACTGAGTTCGAGACTTCCATCATTCCTTATGCAACATGACCGGTGCTTTGCTCTTTTCCTTCCTGTTGGTTCATAATACTCTGTTTAAAAGCAAGAGTGAGCCTAGACTCTGAGATGAGTGAATGGGTGACTGAATGTCATTCTCCCGATCAAACAATCATGGCTGCATCTTCTATGCCACATAGAGTATATCTTGCACCACCTTTTGCAGGGTTACCTTATGCCTTGTACTTAGTTTGGTTCTGCCATTTTAGTTTTCTGTCCCAAGTTCCTACCCCTGTGCTCAGTGCCAGATTTACATATAAGCTAAACAAGCTATAGTTTAGGGCCCCACTCTCTTGGGCCCCCCAAAAAAATTTAAAGGAAAAAAACCTGGATGTACATTTCCAAAATACAAGATAAAAAACAAATACAATAAAACCTACATACAGCAACAGTGTTTTGTGTTGTATAGGCTCCTATGATATAAGTAATGCCCCCCCCCCGCTAGCCTGCTCTCTAAAATACCACATATTACCTTCAGTAGCTTAGGGCCTCATCCAACCTAAATCCGGCCCTGCCTGTGCTTCAAGGCAACCCCAGAGCCCTCCTTATACCACAAGCCCCAACCCAGAATTTGTGTTGAACCGTCCACTCTCCTCATTATTCCTTGGCTTCTCAGCTCCCTCTCTTTTCCTTCTTAGTCTGAGTGATTTCAAAGCCTGAAGATGCTCTTGTCACTGGCAAGGAGCTGCCATTGCTATGGCTTTCCTGTCATAGTTCTCACTTCAAATTAGCATCTCCCTCCAATATGAGCCACTTATCCATGATGTGTGTTCTCACAAGAGGACCAGCTCTTTAGAGATGGCTGATGGCCACGTTGCTTTGTAAAGCATAAAACAACACAGTCCTGCATGAAGGGACAGCTACCAGGGGGACTGAATCGCCTATTATTCCAGAGAAGCAGGAGCACTTCCCCTTTTGTCAAGAGGAAATGCTCAAGGGCACTGGAATGTAGCCTGCAGATTAGAACAATCCACATAACTACATGGGATCATCTGGCAATCTGAGTTCGCAAATATGCTCCTGCAGGTAATATGGATCACTGCATATTGCATAGTCTCTGTGTTCTGCCTGCAATGATCTCATGCATAAATCGGCACTGCTGACAGAGGGATCATGGGCTTAGCAGGCCTGTGCAATTCATTTCATTGGCAAAGTAATGATGGCCAAGGAAGAAACTGTGACCCACACAATTTCAGGCGCACTTCAGCCACAGGCTTAGAAAAACAGGTAAGACGTTCCTGTGTAGATACTGCCTAAGATGCCCCTCTTGGCTCTTGGCTTGTTATATTTGGCATGCTGTGCTTTTGCCTAGTATAAAGGTTTGTTTAATAAAGGATAACAAAATATAATGTGGTTACTGGTGGCAAAGATCCATGCTCCACTTCTCTGGCCTGGAATTAGCAGCTACCTACTAATATGCACTGTGACTGGCAATAATCCAGGAGAGGAAACAAAATAAATTGAACCAGTGTGCATGGAATGTGCTCAGACTTGTTAAATAACTCATCCAAATGAAATGTGATGTTTTGCCAGGGAATCAGATACAAGTATGGAGATTCGATTTGTGTGTGTGTGTGTGTGTGTGTGTGTGTGTGTGTGTGTAACAGAGAGAGAGAGAGAAATGCGAGTATAAGAACCAAACATATCATTTATTTACTGGTGGTCCAACCAAGGTGTATGATTTGTGCAAGGACTTCTGCTTGCCCTATGGAGCTTCCTATCATTTTTGCTTCCATGTGCTTCCCCAGTCTTTTCCCTGTGAAAGAATCGGGGCAAGGAGAAAACCACTTGGACCTCTGCCTAGAAAGCATGTGTCCAGTGGAAAACTGCTCTGACCTGTGATTTCTAGGTATGGGACAAATGGAAGTGTGGAAGAGCCCTTATTTCTGAAGGAAGGCAAGGAAAACCAACATTATTTTTCATGGTCAATAAAGGGGACTCTAAAAAGCTCAGCAAATAGTTCTTTGTATGAAGTAGATACCTATTGTTTGCAAATGAAAACCAGATCCTGATTTATCGTAACTCAGGGTGATACTTCAATAGGAAAGTTCAGTTTGAGAACAATAACCAAGGCTATTGTCCCTTTTAAAAGCTATACATACAATTAAGGACTTTCAAAAAATTTATAAGGATGCAATGCAGCCAACTGATGCACTTTAAAGTCAAACTAGTTTCACAAGCTGCCCTGTCCTGTTTACATCAGTGGAACCCAGAAGGGGTATACACACACACATGACTGGGTTACCTCCATATGATTAGCATAATAAATATAATAACATTTTCTCTTCTCCTGATACTACTGCATAGTATCAGCACACTTCCGGGATGCTTCTGCATACAAAACATTTGGGAGACATCTCTATACTCTTCATTATATTATCTATATGGCAACAGGAAAACATATAGAGGCATTCTGGGTGATTACTCACAGTTACATGGTAGGAGCAACGCAGCTGTAGATGCAAACCATATTATGCAAAATAATCCATACATGAGAAGAACTCTATAAACTAGAGCTTTGCACTGGATTCAGTTGAGAACTGAATCCCAAGCCAAATCAGGGCCATTTGGTGGGATCCAGGTGTCCTTCAAGTTGTGTTGACACAACCTCGGATGGATTGAGTGGCCCAGTGCCATCCTGGGCTGCCAGCAATTAGGAGAAACCGGGAAAGAGCGTGGCTGTGTTATGTACTGAAGTTCTCACCCTGGGCCAGCAGGGGGATACTGTAGATAGTTTTCACTCAGGTCCACATATGCAAATAAAGGATTGAAAGTGATGTTCAGTGATTGGATAGTTACGGAAAGTGTTACAGTTGTGTTGTAGTAGAGCTCTATATAAGCAGGTTGGCTGAACCCTTCAGTTCAGTTCTGTTCTGGCCTGTGAATAAACAAGAGCTGTTTGAAGAATCGCTGTGTTGTCTGATATGTTCACCCACAACTTAACAGGCTGCATCTTCATGGGAGAAGGTGGGAGGTGACTTTCCCAGCAAGGCCTCTCCTCCTCTCTGCCCCTTGAATCAACACCAGGCAGTACAGTATTAGATTCTCCAGTGTAACAGGTGTTAAGCAGGGTGATCCGATCATGAGCAGTGCCAGTCACTTCTCCCTTGAAAGCGGCTTCTTTTGTGTACAAGGAAGCAGCTCATGAAGGAGCAGCAAGGTGCAGGATCTGATCCCCTGGCTTAAAACCCCCTCCTGTCCATATTTTTAAACCTAATTTTAACTGTATGTTAAACTCAGCTTAAAAAAAAAACTCTTAAAAAACCCTTAGCCCCTCCCCTGAAATGCTGCAGGGATGAATCCAGCTGGGTCAGGGGCTTGCTGGGTGGCACAGGGCACATCAGCCCAATCCTTGGGCCACGTCTTGGGGCCACAGGGCAGATCACAGGGTCCATGAATAGCCCTTATATAAATGCTCTAATTATGGCAAAAGTTTCAGAAAGAAAACACATTTGATAATGCATCAGAGAACCCGCCCAGGAGAGAAGACATATAACTAACCAGGTCTTGGGAAAAGCTTCAGTCATAGTTCACTGCTTACAGAACATAAAAGTGTAGACACAAGAGAGAAACTGTATAATTTTGTAGAGTGTGTGAAAGGCATCTGTTGTCATACTGAAGTTCTCTGACCACAAAAAATCCACATAGGAATGAAAGCGTAAGAATGTAGGGTAGACTGGGGAATGAAAGCTCTGTGAAGGATTGTGTAGGGGAAATTCCCTTAGTATAAGGATTCAAGTTGTCATTTCTTTTTGGTGCTACAGAAAGCCATTTCTGAGTATTTTAATATACAAGGGCAAAAAGCATTAGAAGTAAAGGAGTTGCTCTACCACTGAGCTATGCCGCTTCTCTAAATATTCTGGTAGCTGGCCTTTGTTGGCCTGTATGAAGTCCGCCTCACAAATGATGATTCAAGCTGTAATTGTTCACAACCTGCTCTGTTTTCTCCTGCTCCTTTCCCCTGCTCCTCCCCCAAACACCCACTCCACGTCCATCCTGTAAGGATTCAAGAAAAGGCACCCTATTGGTGTCTTGGGTTTACACATGACTGTGCCATGGAAGCAGCCTTTAGTGCTCTGTTTGCCCCCTTCTAACTTTATAAAACAAGCAGAATCACGTGAGAGAGCAAATTTAGGCATGGGGAGAAATGTGATGCTAAACTTAGCTCATTACTGAAACAATATGCAAACTGAAACACAGCTACTCTTATCTAATTTTTGCGGTTCAGTGCAGTTCTCCAGACAAGTAATGTGTACAGAAATGTACATACTAAAGCCTAAATATGAATGCTTATATTAGTGAGATGAACACACAAACATGCCTTATCTTAAGGGAAATGGCATTCTGAAAATGTATATATTAGGCACAATTGCATATAAAAATGTGTGTAGCAGGAGGAATGTGTACACCAATTCTGATGAATTTTCATGAGGACTTTTAGAAAACAAAATCGCAAACTGATTTTGAAAGGCATGGTTGGAAAAAATGAGAAACTGAGAGGAACCAGAATTGACCTATTTATCCTATCCATCTTGATTTGCTTGCAGAAAGCTTAAGGTTAGGTTAATGAGCATTTGTTTTGTTTTGTTTGTAGGTTGGTTATAGGGCAATGAGCATTTATTCTGATTTGCTTATGGGGTGTTATTTATATGTCTTTATGTTAGCTATATTTTAGTGTATATCCCTATCAAAACTGTTTTTTAAAATGGGTTTATTGTTCTAGGGTGACAGAATATAAATCCACTTCAACTGTGCAAACCTTTACGGTATACGCTCGAATCCTTCCTGCAAAACAGCAATAGTCTATAAGCAACCCATATGACATTGTGCCTCATTAGCCTTTGACACATCCATCTGGAAATTATATATGGGTTGCATGTTGGTAACCATTTTACATGTAGATATGTGGTCTTCAACAATAAGAATGATAGCTTTCCAATGCCTTGATCTCTGCTTTCTCTTATTCAATTGGACACAGCAATAGTTCTCTTAGGGATACATGCTGTACTAGTGCTAAACAAGAAAGGCATATTCCGAAGCAAAGGGGAATCCAAGAGGCATCCTGAAAGCTCTGGGACTGAAGTGCTTTGAAGACCTGCCTGCTCGTGAGCTGCGCTGGCTTATATAACTCATTCAAAACTTTTGGGAAAGCTGCCCTAGAACACACAATGGATGCCCGTTTTGACCCTTCCTGTTGAGAAGGTATAAATGTGCACAGGGTAGCTTAAAGAGAATGTTATTGCTTCAAATAATAGAAAGGGGTGATTTGATTATGCATCAGTGTTACTCGGCAGGGAGGATGTATTATTCACTTGCTGTTGCTAGGTTACCAGCCTTATTTACAGATAGAAGTTTCCAGAGAAGGGAAATTTGAGAAGCTTCAAGGACAGAAGGCAAGCGGGAGGGAAGAGGCACCAGCAAATCAAAGCTTGTTAGTCTAGAGTGAATGTTAAACACCTTTCTACAAAGAGGCCTAGAATAAAAAAGAGAAGAGTGGGTGAGATAATATGAAAAAGCGTGTCAGTAAACTGTCCTTCTTGACCAGCAGTTCTGATTTCAAAGGATGCTGTTGGCTAAGGAAGATAGAGAGGAAATTAAGTGTGGGTGTCCATTTATAGAATCATCGAATTATAGAGTTGGAAGGCACCCTGAGGGTCATCTAGGCCAATTCCCTGCAATGCAGGAATCTCAACTAGATCATACATGACAGATGGCCATCCAACCTCTGCTTAAAAACCTCCAAGGAAAGAGAGTCAACCACCTCTTGTGGGAGTCTGTTCCACTGTCAAGCACCTTTTATTGACAGAAAGTTCTTCCTGATGTTTAGTCAGAATCTTCTTTCTTGCAACTTGAATGCATTGGTTTGGGTCCTAGCCTCTGGAGTAGGAGAAAGAAGAAGCACACAGGTTTAAATTAGATTATGTAGGCACATGAGAAGAAGCAAAGACCACAGAGTAGCTTTAAAAAGAGCATGTACAGCCAGATGCTATGGCAAAGGGCTCAGATGGGCTAGTGACCTTGGAAATACATTGTTGTCTGGGAGGCAGTTGATGTAGACCTCTTGTACACATGAGGAATAGGATACATGCAGTATGTGGAGAAGCTGCATCACGTGACGTGCTACAGCCATTGACGTGCAGAAAATGAAACTAAATTGTGCTATATTGGTTGAAGTGGGGTGGGAAATAATTTGGGACCTGAAACACATCAGAAAAGGCTAGCAGTTCTGGCCTCCAAACATAATCAGTGTCAATGAACAAGTGTCTCTTGGTACAAACAGAATCGCATAATTTATAAATAAATCCCTCAGTACATTTGCTTTATTATTTTTTTATAAAAAATAAATCCCTCAGTACATTTGCTTTATTATTTTTTTAGCTATTTCAAAAGCAGCTTAGAAGCCAATCAGTGACTCATCACTTGTAGGTGGTAGCTTTATGAGTAGCTAAATGCAGCCAGCAATTGTTCTCAAACTCGATTTCTATCTGAAATCTAGATTCCCATTTGGTACAGCAATGCCAAAGCATTTTCTTATAGCAGTAGCATGAACGCTACATAAGTTGAGCCCCAAAGGTAAAGTTAGTTAAATTTCTGATACAATTTAAGCTGATGGCATCAAATTGTAATAGGTGTTTCTTCCAATTCAGACACACATCAGAAAGAAGGCAAATGTAATTTCGATTATTTTCTGATTCTGTGAAAAGGAATGTTAAATATAACAATAAAATATTGCAGTGATGAGTTCAGGATTCCAGTTCAGGATTCCAGTTCAGGATTCCAGTTGGCCAGCCATATGGTTTTTCAGGACACTCCATTCCATTGTCCCTTCCCCTGGGTTCTGAGGCCACAGAGTGATTAGCGTCTTGGGATAAATGATCATGTACACAAGTCTTTAAGCGATCATGAAGTTGAGGGTGGGCATGGCTTAGACATAGGTCACATGCTTTGCCTGTGAAAGATCCTAGAATCAATGACTAGCATCACTGCTTAAAGTACAGCGGCAGCAGGATCTGAAGAAAAGCCACTGCTAGTTAGTGTTGACTTTCATAGGCTAGTTCGGGTGTAACCAATGTGACACCTTCCAGTTGGACTACAACTCTCTTCAACTCCAGCCTGTAGGGCTAATAATCAGGTATGATGTCTGTTGTAGTCTAAAACTACTGGAGAGTATCACGGGCACTGTCCAAATATACAACGGTTCTAAGTTGATGCAAGGCAGCCCCTTATATTCAATAACATCTCTGGCAAAATAATATTGTTGGATGTATGTAGCCATCTTTGATAATTAATGATTATTGAGCAGAGGTCTTAGTGCTCGCACTCACTCACTCACTCATTCACTCACTCACTCATGAAGTCAAAAAAAGAAAATTTAATGACAGACTCAATTGAAATTCTGTTGTTCCGTTTCTATTTTTATAAAAGCTACAAGAGATTAGGTTAGAATTTCCTTGTATAACAGTGATTGCCATGGTAACTAAACAAATTTAAAGCCTTAGGTGCTCCCCACTCTCAAGTCTTTCCTTTATATTGAATATAAGGATCTCAGGTTTTGTCCTCCTGCCCTCCAAGTCAATACACTGATGTGTATTGTTATACAGAACCCTATGAAGAAACCTGTTGAGTTCTCAACACCGCGTGGAGCCTGTTTTTAGTAATTAAGGCACAACACACAACACACTTACCAAAGCCAAGTTTTTGCTATTAACTTCTATTTGCTATATTCTATTCTATTTGCAGTAATTTGCTCACACCTTCCATTTTTTTAACATTTCCTGGGAGTTCAAGAATAACTTGTGAGAAGGTAAGTGAGACAACTACATCTTTTATCTTGGTCTTCTTATTCCTCCTGTAATTTTTCAGAATTAAAGTCCAGTACTAGGCACACTTACTTTGCCGTGGGACCTGTTTTTAACACGGTAGTCTTGGAAGTGATACAGCTAGGTAATGAACCTCATCATTCAGCATCAAAGTGAGCTCCTGCTACATCCTGATATGGAGCCACTGTAGATACAGGATTTCTATTCAAGGTAAAATCGGGAGCTCAGCACCACCACTCAGCACCATTCCTAGAAGCTCTCACTAAACATTTACCCCTATGAATATTTTGCAAAACCCACAGACTTGACTACCTGCTGATCAAACTCTCCGTGGTCAACTCACCTTTTGAGACATATCAACAACATAGGGTTGTAGCCAACTGAATTCTCTGAATTCTCCCATTGCAATTAGTAGAACTAAGTTAGTGATGTGCATTAATTTTAATGGATCTGCTCTGAGTATGATTAACATTGGATGTAATCCATAATTATCAGAGGAGCCTTGCTGGATCTGAACAAAGGTTTTTATTCATTAAAGGTTTTAAAGCAGAGGTTGGATGGCCATCAGTCATGCATACTTTAGTTGAGATTCCTGTAACCTCACTTTTTGCAGTGAGGGCATCACCAGAAGGCCCTCAGAACTGGATCTCAGTCTCCAGCACTGGTGGAGCCAATTCAGTGCTCCTGCTGGTGTGTTTCCACCACCTCTAACCTCTCAGGCATCTTGTAGCACCTCTCTTCCTCCTGGTAAGCAACTGCAACCCCACCTGCTAAGAACCTAACATAGTGGCTCTGCCCTTCACAGCCCGCCACTTCTGCATTTCAGTGACACCTCAAATTCTTTCCATTTTTGCCCCTTGCACTGTGGGTGTCACACTGAAGTTGCAATTACACTGGTGCACTAATGGTGCCCAAGAATGACACAAATCCACTCTGCTGGTATATCTTTGGACTCAGTAGCACTGGGGACTTATTTCATCTTTGTCCAGGGTGCTTAAGTCAAAAGTTGGATTGTACTGTTATTCTTTTAAAAAGAATTGGGTACTTGCAAGGTAACCTGTTTTTATGTCAAGATATATTAGTTTTCCCCCCTTTGGTTATATTTCAGTGTGAATTTTTGAGTCAGATACTGTTATATTATAAAAAGCTTTTCCTATCTCTTCCACTGTTAAATGTTTTATACTGTAATGTATTATAACACAACACTTAATAAATTTTGACTTGGCACCCCACAGGGCAGACACTATTTCAGCCTGACTTCAGCACTTCATGATTCTTTCTGCAGAGATTGGGGATTTGTATTCCCCTCAAATTCTGCAGAGATCCCCAGTCTTTTATATACCGTATTTTTCGCCCTATAGGATGCACCGTCCCATAAGGCGCACCTAGTTTTTTGGGGGGGAAATAAAGAAAAAACTTTTTATTCCCCCCCCCCCCGGCACGGGGCTGGGGCGGGGGAAGCCCGAGCTTGAAGGGGAAAAGGTGCGTCCTATGGGGCGAAAAATACGGTATACATATGCACTCATTCTGGATACTTGTGAACTGCATGGACCTTGGATTAGACCACAGCCTCCTAAGATTGATTCCTGAATTAGCTTGTTGCTCCTTAGATTCTCAAGGCTGATTTTCTATCATATCCATTCATCAAACCCATAGGAAATAATGTATCCTGGAGATGAATTTCAGAGATTTGCTTCAAGAGGCAACTCCCTCATATCCACCAGCTGATAAGTATTTTATGCATGTGTCAGGAAATGGTCCGAATGGGGGAATTGGGAAGTGTATCCTCAGTCAGATCAGTTTCTCTCTGAAGCAGAGGAGAGGGGGAAGATTCGCACCCCTTCTCCCCAGCAGTTTCAGTAGGAGAGAGAGAGGAGAATGCTGCACAGCCTCCGTAGGAGTTACCTAGCTACAAGATAGTGGAAGAAGAGGGGGAAAGGAGGGAACAGTCTCCCTAGAGAGCCTGGGCAACCCCTCTCCCCTTGGGCTCGTAGGTCTCTCCGTATTAGAGAACAGAGAATGCAGAGGGGTTGAAACTTCCATTGGTGCCCAGGATGTTGCTGGGGATGGAGGGGGAACTCTCTTTGTGGAGAGATATGGATTCTTGCCTTGCTGAATAACTGAATAAAAAGGACTATAAAAGACAAACTGTTTGTGATTCTTGACTATGAAGTTACCAGAGGAGGAGAGGCCTCTCCACGCCTGACAGTATGCTGATTTGGTAGATGGCATGGCGTCAGCAATGAAGCGACCTAGGGGTAAATCAAATAGGCAAGATCAGTTACACGAAAATATTATCTGGCCTCTGCAGAAAGACATTAATCATGCCAGAGGTTTTCCAGTTCTGACCCATGGGTGCCTGTGATACTCAGGTGAAAACCTTTGATTCCAACCTGGAAGTAACCCAGTTCCACCATATTATCGCTTTTTACCACACTTTAATCTTAAAATAATACTTGAAGCAGCTTACAATACGGCTTAAAATACACAACAAAAATACAAACACTAAAATTGCATATTAAATATGATAATATCCAGAACAATAATAATATATTCCACCTGCCCTTCTGGCTATCCCCAGTCTCTGAGATTCTGACTTAGATCCTGCCTAAGTCCATTCCAGAATGCTGTCCTCCCTATGGTATCCACTCAAAGGTCTGCAGCCCTAAGCAGCAGCCCTTCGTAACTGTAGTCTACCCTGGCCACTCTGGACACTGCCTGGCCCAACTGTTAATCTGAATCCCTCCACCAGCACCTTCTCCACCTCTCTATATCAGACATTTGGAATCAGTGTGGTAGTTCAACATCATTTCTGAAGTGCGAAACTCCTTTGTTGAGTGTGGGCTCAACAACATGCCAGAATGGCATATCTTCCAACATGACATGGCCCAAATCTAGGATTCCATCTTTTGGGTCCACACTCTCATGTGAGTCATGTGACTCGTATGAGATCACGCCCCCCCAAAAGCGCTATTTCCAGGTATAGTGGCCCAAAACATGTTTTGGGGCACCATGCCTGAAAAAAAGTATAAGGTTGTGGAGGCCATTTTGGCCATTGTCCTCTTGTGAGAAAAAAGGGATGTCCCATGTTTATTGGGGCAGTTGATGGGTATGTAAATGGGTTGGCGACATCACAGCAAGGCCAGACTGTTTCCATTTACAGACAGATGATGCGAGTAAATCGCTACTGGATCTCATCCACAGTTACCTGCAGCAAAATGTTTGCCCATCGACTGTTCACTTCTCTCATAAAAAAATAAGAAGTACTGTCCACTCTTGAATGTCTTTTCTTCTAGTTTTTTTTAATAAAGTTATTCAGTGTGCTAGTTTGAAGCAACAATTAGATGCAAGTAGGCTACTTTTCCATTACAGAAGTAGGGCAGCTTGAGGTGCTTGCGGTACCAAGTCACAAGAAAAAAGGGTGTTTAGATCGCGTGCAAAATATTTTATGGCTTATGTAAATCTGCTGTGTGCAACGGTCTGAACAAAAATTCTGTAAGAGATGCCTTTCTGGACACTTTATAATTTAAAAATCGATGACAAGATACACTGAAAGGATGAGAAGTTTATATATATATTTATTTACAGCTGGTATCTGTTTGTTTGTATTGGGATTTATTTATTTATTTCAACATAGCATTCTTTAGTCAGTTTTTATTTCATTTAACTCAGCTAAGAAGGAGCCATGCATCCACTTTCAACTTAAATAATAGTGACGTCCTACTCTGTATCTCCTTTTGCTCAAACATTAGCTTCACACCCACATCGATTCAGAGCCAGATATTGGGTGGGGTGGTTGATCCTCAAGTCAGCTGGGGGCAGACTGGCCTGATCCGGAGGTGGGACAGTTTGTGCCAAGCCCAATCCTTCACTATCCTACTCCTCAGGCTCTTCAGATGTGTGTAGTGCTATTCCCTGTCTTTCTCCCATTTCTTTATTAACCAGAGTCCTTGGATAAGATCAGGTTTGAACAGCACAAAGGAGTGAGGATGGAGGGATGGGGAGTACCCATTTTACCATTTCATCTCTACAACAGTAGATCCTGACATACAGCAGTTAACAGTATGAGCATGGTTAGACTCAAGGGTCCTCATGTATTCTTTGTCAAATGGAAGCTTCGTGCTGAGTAGAGGAGGTCCACAAGATATAGGGCAAGTTCATAAGGGGGGGGGGGTGCAATTTCCAAGACTTGACAACAAACATGTCAGATTATTAATCTTTTCAGAGTTTTATGGGGTGATTGCTCACTTATGACAATCTATTAGCCTATTTGCCATTTTGCATGGCAAAATTTAACACATTTTAACACCCATCCCTCTTGCTAAATATGGAGTTGTGCTGCACTTATTGTGTGGTGTGTGGGTCAATTACACAAACTAGCTCATTGTGTGGTGGGTTCTGGTCTAGTGAAATTATGCACATGCCTCATACAATAAGGTGAGCTCAACTCCATATTTTAAAAGTGGGATCAAAAGGTCTGACATATTTTAAATAACCGCCGACCTTCTGATCAGCAAGCCCAAGAGGCTCAGTGGTTTAGAGACAGCACCACTCGTTCCCCTTGCCCAGACACTTAATACTCTATGGGAACTGCTCTAATCCATTGGTGGTTTCCTTGTAGTCCACACTGAAGAATAGGAATCTATACAAATTTCAGAGTCCAAAGTTCAATGGAAATGTTGCACAAAATTCTCTCTTTTTTCGAAGTTCTGCTTCTTGTTTTTTGTTTAAAGTTGTGCAACCGGTCTTTCATTGGGGAGCCTAAAACAGGATTCTTGGAAATGTGCAAGTACTATTTATAAAGGTGGTGCCTATCACAGATTCATTCTGGGTTGGACTGGATCAGAAAGCAAGACAATTCCAGTTCTACATAATGGTATTCTACAATAATCTGGAAATTGAATTAAATTAGAGGTTCCAGGCAGCACTAAATAAAAGAGAGTTGCATCACCCAACAATGGCTTGTGACAATAATTCTTCAATAACATGAATTCACAGTGAAGTCTTTTTCAGTAATGGTTTTCTGCACTCATAATTAAATGTTTTATTGCTTCCAGGTCAACATATTAAGGACCAATTCATTAATAATCCCCTAGCCACACTAAACTGGAAACAATGCAATGGACAGAGCATGTGAAGAGAAAGCTTTTCATTTAAGGCACTGCGGCCCTTAAAAGCCTCAGTAACAGTTTATCAATTCATATTGAATAGACTGGCACTGTTAATGCAAATATTAGGTCCCTCCTCCCTTTTTGAAGACCTTTATCGTTTTTACATGGAAGTAGAACACGAAACAGTGGAATGCATTGACTGGATTTGGCATTGGTGTGACCTGAGGTCTCTTTAAAAAGTTAATGAATGAAGGATGGTCAATTCAGAGAAAGGGGCATGTGTGGAAGCAACCCTAGAATTAAGTTAGATGAGATATTTTTATTAAAAACAGGGCACTTAGTCACTGTACAAGCTCTTTGAAGTCTACTGGCAGGTAGAATAAAAGCTAGCAGTTTAGGACACCTTGACCTCGTTTATGCTGACGCTTTCAGAAATTGCATTAAGAGGCTGCCAAATGCTTTAAGATGGTACTCTGGGACAGCTTTAGGCATGCACTTACAATGGAAAGAGTGTACAGTTTTTCATTCGCATGGTTCTTTCTTTTTAAGTTTTCAATTTAGCCCTGTCCCTAAACAGAAGAAAATGAAACCCTAATTTTGGTATATTTTCATATTTTTGTATTCTTTCAAACTTAAAGCAATAAACAGCACCAATAAATAACAGCAGCAGAAGCAGCAGCAGCAGCAGCAACAACATTCATGGATGGTTTCTTATCAACTTTTTACTTAAGATGTCACCACAATTTTTAATTTTCTTTCACAAAAAGAGCAACAGCTGCACAGTGAGTACTCTCAGCACACCTACAGGTATGCAAATTACTCATATGCAGGACAATATGTTTGTTGTCTATCGCAGCCAATGAGAGAAAGTTTTGGGATGAACAAAATAAAGTAATATATATATATTTGTTCATACAAGGATGTGGTATGTTGTCAGCAAAGTCCTTGACATTGTGCTTTTAAATATCATACCCAAGAGAAGAACTGTTTTGCCACTTTATTCCCATAAGAGACACCACTAACTTGTTAAAAGAGAGAACTATTTGATTTAGTAATTCTGTAGAGATTCAATTTATGGAGTCACTAATTTCTTCCTCTGTTGCTGATTGTTTCCTGATATTTTCTAAGTTCCCTTATTGTTCCTATCTAATCATTATTCCTTTATTGATCCCCCCAATATTTTTAGTTTCCTCTCTCCCCCATGATAAATACATATTGCCTGCCAAGCTGTTTGCTGAACCAACTCTGTCCTTCACCTTTCTGCTAATATCTTGATCCTAAGTATGATATACCCAAAGGTAGCTATGCTTGCCCCAATGAAATCAGTGGTACAATGAAAGGGCAATATTAGGTTGACTGCAGCAATGGAACAAAGCTATAAGAAACTGAGTTGGATTTTGTGCTTGATGGTCACACTGGGTGACATTCAACTAGGTTTTACTCAGAGTAGACCCACTGAAATGAATAAACATGACTTAGTTAGAATCATTAATTCCAATGGCTCCACTCTGAGCAATACTGAGTTGACAACCACCCACTGTGTCTATAAGTAGAACGCTTGTCAAATTCATTATTCACTTCAACTTATCATATAAAATGTGTACAATACATATAGTATTTACTTACTTGGCCTTCCTTAACTAATACTGTTTTCAATGGTTTATCAGCTTCTGCTTATGAGTGTGATACAGGAAACCTCTAACCCTTAACTTAAAGTGTTTTCCTATTTTATTTCTGACTAGGGATGGATAAATATGTCCCTTTTGTTTTATCTAAATTCCTATTTTTTCCAGTTTTATTAATTTCCCACATTTCCATTTGCATCATAGTTTTATAAAGTCGTCATTTTAGTGCACATTTATCAAATATACATGCATTTGTATGTCATTTCCCCATAATTCCTTTTTTGAATGCTCTTTTCATTAATATATGCATTTGTACTTGTAATATACACATTTTTGTAAACAGGTTTAGTAAAGGTAAAGGTAAAGGACCCCTGACAGTTAAGTCCAGTCGCGAATGACTCTGGGGTTGCGACGCTCATCTCGCTTTAGTGGCCAAGGGAGCCAGCGTACAGCTTCCGGGTCATGTGGCCACCATGACTAAGCTGTTTCTGGCGAACCAGAGCAGCGCATGGAAACGCTGTTTACCTTCCCGCTGGAGTGGTACCTATTTATCTACTTGCACTTTGACGTGCTTTCGAACTGCTAGGTGGGCAGGAGCTGGGACCGAGCAATGGGAGCTCACCCTGTCATGGGGATTCGAACCGCGACCTTCTGATCAGCAAGCCCTAGGCTCAGTGGTTTAACACTACCCGCGTCCCCTACACAAGTTTGGTACACAAACAAAAATACCTGTGCTTCTGTTTGCATATTTTTTGAGGAGCTACAGATGACGAAGGTTCACATTAACATACAAACTAAACTCACTGCCCCACTTTTTGTTTTTGACCTTTTCAAAACCATACATAAACATCAATCCTTAGTATTATAATATCACTGGGACCTGATTATATTTAGATGAATAGGATATTTCTTTCCAAAATGTCTTTGTGGCAGATGGTGCTTCCCCATCTGTGGTATTTGAACCCTAGTTCCTGTATTCCATGAACCACCTACTGCCATCTGCTCCTTCCACCAAGTACCATTATTAATTTGCTCCATTGCCTTTTCAGAGAAAGCCAGTAGAAGGCAATTTGCTTCTTCCAAATTTACTAGGGATCTCCCACTTCAGAGCTGCTTGATCTCCGCTTTTACTTGGGCCTCTTCCAAATCATCAACCAATTTTGGCATTTTGTCTATTAGCATGGAGTCTGTTACATTGTCCCCCAAGACAAACAGATGCCAACCTTCATACAGATTACAGGTGACAATATGTTGGTCATATCTAACAGTTCAGCTGCACTGGCACAAGGGACTTCTCTGCTTGCAACAGAATTTCCTCTCCCTCTCCTCTGCTTTCCTCTCCAGTCCCCTCAAAATTAGTTCAAGACTCTTGCTGCCACAACTGGACACAACTCTGTACTCATAAGTTGTCTCTATTGAAATGACCTTATATAAACTCTTGTATCTTTAATTTGTTACTTTATATGAATACAATTAGATTCCAGAAATGGGGGGGGGGTGTTTGGGGGAGAGGAGGGGATAGCTCTTGATTTAAAGGTTGACCTAGCAATGGCTTCCCCTGTCTTTCAGTACAGTTTCTCCATGGCTTCCCATCCTGTACTTCATTGGCATATCACTCCTGATAAAGACAGGGTACCATTTTGGCTGGAGAAAGCCAGATCAACTGATGTTTGTTTGTTTGCTTGCTTGCTTCCTAGATAGCTGTAATGTTTTATTCTGTTCTAAGCCTTCAGGATGTGCATTTTATTATTTATTAAATTTATATACCACCCTTCCTCCCATTGGAGGAAGTAGTTCCTAGGAGTTGAATATATGACAAATAATTGTATTTTTTTACTTCTCTCATTCAAGCAGTAAACCTGAATTCATAGTTCAGCTAGTAATTCAGAAGGCCCCTGACCTTTGATTAATGAAAATTCCCTTGTATTCAAAAAGGGTTGTTTTATACACTTATCTACTAAATTAAGTATAACCTACATAAAAAGTGACCTTGCAAGTTACTTCACAGCTATTTTTATGCATTGCTGCAATATATTTGCATACTACAGCAGGGCTAGTAAGTAATCTTCTCCTAATGTAAATTAGAAGTTGGCTAGGCTTATCAAACAAGACACAGCAAATTAACAAAAATCATTTTGCCACAGCACATAATTACCTCCAGGGAGCCTGTCTGAAGTTCTAAAATCAAGGCAGAGAACACAATGGAGTTTTACAGCAGATTTGGAATAGACTTTTCTGAATGCCTTGATGCCAACTTAGTAGAATTATTTAGTAAATTAAAAGAATATGTGGTAGATGTTTCGTATTAATTTCAGACAATGGACTGATTCAGCTAATATTCTTCCTTACTTTGTCCCTATTTATGATTTAGGAGGTTTATCATGCTTTCCTGCCTGGCCTATTTAGCACATCTGTTCCATCTCCACCCCCACATGTTGGAATGTCTGCACATGGGCATAATGTTTGAAGAGCATTCAGTGTATCTAAGTACCAAACAATATGATTGATTCTTAATATATATATATATATATATATATATATATATATATATATATATATAAAATCTTCAAGAGCAGACATTTGAACCATGTATCTCAATTAGAGCTAGACTGGTGACTGTGAGCGGCTGCCGAGACCATATAACACCAGTCTTGAAAGACCTTCATTGGCTCCCAGTACATTTCTGAGCACAATTCCAAGTGTTGGTGCTGACCTTTAAAACCCTAAATGGCCTCGGCCCAGTATACCTGAAGGAGTGGCTCCACCCCCATCGTTCAGGGCTGAGCGCCTTCTGACTGTTCCTGTAACTGTGAGAAGTGAGGTTACAGAGAACCAGGCAGAGGGCCTTTTGGGTAGTGGCGCCCACCCTGTGGAATGCCGTCCCATCAGATGTCAAGGAAATAAACAACTACCTGACTTTTAGAAGACATCTGAAGGCAGCCCTGTTTACAGAAGTTTTTAATGTTTGATGTTTTATCATGTTTTTAGTATTCTGCTGGGAGCTGCCCAGAGTGGCTGGGGAAACCCAGCCAGATGGGTGGGGTATAAGTAACAAATAATAATAATAATAATAATAATAATAATAATAATAATAATAATAATATTGCCTTGCTTGGGCTTTGCCTTAAACTAGCCTGTTTAACATTGTTAGAACAATATTAGATTGTTCATTCTAAAACATCACAGGACATACTTGTAATTTTAATCATATTTTCATCAAACTGTTGCTGGTTGCTCTGCAGCACCCTCTGGTTTCACATTTTAATAATGCGTTAAGAACATTGTAAGCAATGCAATCATTTGTTCCTCTGTGTAACCGCAACCGTTCCTTAACTCTTTCCTAGAGTTAAAAACACAAGTGTAGATCCACCCTTAGTGTCTTCTTTTCAACAATAGTGAGATCACACATTCAAATGCATAAACAGGACGTGGGGCTGCACCCGTTACCCTGACTTCTGGTATCCATGCCTCCATCTATAGCAGGGATGGCTTTGTATATACAGCTGGCTGCAGAAAGACTTCCATGCCACCCTGGACCCCAGTAATGCAGGGGTCTCCTGCTTGGTAACTACAACTGCACATGCAATCTTCACATGTATGTGCTCAGGCTTCCTTGCTACAGCTGTGTATGTGTGGATGCCAGGCAGTAGGGCTAGCTGGTTTGGCCCCGTTCCTCACTCAAAGAGTTGATTTAATGTGTGGGCATCATTTCTGAAGTGGGCTAGAATTTCCATCTCAGGCACTCCAAGTCTGCTATATACATATTATAGATCTGTATAGCATCATCAATGTGCACAGTAGTTTAGCATATGGGGGGGGGGATGTCCTCTTAAGAATCTTGTAATCATCAATAGCAAGGGTGAAGAAAAGGTGGCATCATATACAAGTTCTGGAAGAGCATTTTGGCAACCATTTATTTAAGTGTCATCTGCATTAACCATCATCCTCCTCATTATATGTCCACACTGAGTGGCATTACTGTTATCAGCTCAAATTAGAAATTCTTTAGCTGGTTATTTGGGACTGAAAATAAGCAGCTAAATTTTCCCTTTTACAGAAAACCTGTGTTTCCCAGTGCTGGCACAGGCTGAAAGAAGGCTGGCTGGACTTCACTCACCAGTCAGTTACATCCACACTTTCCAAAGAGTTGAAAGCCAGAGAGTTTCAGTGTGGGAGACAGTTTAGTACTGAAACTGATGATGAGAACCATTGGGAGAGTCAAATGAACACTGAAAAATTAATACTTCTTCCTCTCCCACACAAACAGAAAGGCTATTCATTTACATGGGGACCAGATTATGTTTCCGAAGAGAGTTTTCTGATTACGGATCTGACTTGAGCTTAATACCATCTGACTAACACATCACTGATATGTAAATGTAAAAAAAGTTGAAACTGTGCTTTTGCCTTCACAAAGCTTATGGTTAATATTCAAAACTTGTTACATCATTCCTAGATGTTCTCTTCAATGGCTTAATCACAGCCAGTCATAAAATATGGTTTATTGTGAATACCCAGCCTAGGTTTTAATATTATCATGATCTGGAATAATAAAAAGGTGTGCATTTCTGACCATATGTGGAGTGCTGCCAGAGTGAGTCCACATGTCTGCATTAGAGGGAAAGGTTGCTATTCCAAAAAGAGTGGCTTCCACTGAAACTAGAAGCATTGTAGTTCCTTTCCTTTTTTTTAAAAAAAATTGTACTTCTCTAAAAATGTTTCCATTTCTCCATTGCTATGTTGAATGGATCATTACATTTACGAATTCTCACATTCAAATCCAAGATTAGCAGGTATTTTATGCATCTTGGCTGTGAGTCCTGGAAGACCTGCTCCCTGCCTTGCTAGCCTTTCCCCAGCTGGCTGACTGACTCCAGCTACAAAAGCTGAGGCTGCTAAACAGACTCTTGGGTGGGGGCATAGTTTAGGGTTTGATAGATAGATAGATCTTATAATTTATTTAGAAATGGCTTGATTTGGTTGTGTGCTTTCTGATGTGTTTTATTTATAGTTTATGACTACTTTTGTCATGTTTGTGATTATGTAAATATTTTTACATTGTAAGCTCCTTGAGGATAGTTGTAACTGTGGAAAAGTGACATACAAATCAAATTATGATGGTGATGACGATTCTGGGATTCCCGAAGGCCTGAACAGCAGTGGCTCATGCTGTAGAGCGTGTTGTGGTGTCTTTGTGCCTTGCAGATCATGTTTTGTGTGTCTGGTGGAGTCTGGTGATGACATAGATGTGGAATAGCACCTTCCATGTCGGGCTACTAAGGAGTGGGGGTGGGTGGAATGTGGTTGGCACAGTGATTGGTGACTGCTGGGAGTCAAGAGTTGGCATGGCTGCTAGGGAAATGGCTGTCAAGAATGATCCATTTAATTCTCTGTGTGTGCTGCTAGTATTATCTCCTCAGCTTCTGTGTATAGGAGCATACAGGATCCCAATTAAGCCTCCTGCTAGTGTGTGAAGATACAGGAGTGCTTGCCTTGACTACAGAACCCAATAATGCAGTGCATTCCTGAATAAAAATGTGTACATGGCTATATCCAAGACCTAAATAGAAACTAAATTATGCAGAAGTATGCATGGAAATGGGTGAACTTTAATTCAGCCGGAGGGTTTTTTGTGGTTATGTATTGCTTGGACCAAGAATCTGGAGGCAATGATGAAATCCTCAAGTGTATTTTGCATCTCCTTACATCACCCTGATGTACTAGGGCCACGGGAAGACAAGCTCACACCTTCGTATTTTTGAAATATTTGAAGCTTGTACTGATTCTTTTAAGGGGGCCACTGGGGCTTCTTTCCTTACTCATATAAATAGAATGACAATATAAACCCCAACACTGGATATAATTTGAAAGTGCAGAGTTTAAGTATGCATTATAAGTCTGCTTGTTAAAATCCAGGCTTTGCCAGGCAAGTGAATAAATCAGTGCTAATAAAAGGAGAAAAGGTCTTGCAGCTTCTATAACAAGCTGATACAGTCACCTTTCCCACTCCAAGGAGGAAAACAGCAGGTTCCTTTTCTTTCAGCCTCAGGCAGAAGAATGGAAGGGCTCGTCTGGTAACTCCTGAGGGAAAGAGAAATGTTAAATAAGTTCCTCCCACACTGTTTTCAGAAGAATGCATGGCTTCTGACTCCTGACCCATCTATTGCCCTGATATCCAGCCCTGAGAGGAAAAGAAAGGTGCCATATTTGACTAGCTTGGCAAAACAGGGAAGGAAATGGTGAAATATAACAGTTGATCAAATTCTATCTTGTCTCAGGCCTATTTTCATATTCCCGTAGGATACTGTCAAGTCATGCTGCCAATGCAGAACGGTTCTCTACAGTGCATTTGTGAGTACTTTGTCTGGGCTGGTTTAAAATAGCTTGAACGACAGTTTCAGCAGTTGCAAAGCATATTCTTGGGATTTTTTCTTTCTCTTCAGTATTTTGCCTACCCTTTCTCTACCCCCAGCTCAGGTTTAACTGATTCCTTTTGGATTTATTCAGTGCTTTTTTTTCTTAAAATTTTTTTTTAGGGGTACTCTCATTTCGATTCAAGAAAATTACCATTTTACAGTTCAAATCAGGAAAAATACAGTAAATGGACAAAATGGACAAAAGATTCACAAAATGTTTAGGGGTATGCGTCCCCCTGCGTCCTCCCAGAAAAAAGCACTGGATTTATTTATTTTATTCCATTTATGAATTGCACCCCATAAAAATATCACGAAGCAATTTTCATATGCCTACGTTAAACCTTAAATGCTTAAAGGTTGCAGTTGCCACAATGTGTCCTTTTGGACACAGTTGGACCTGCTTCTGAGTGGAAAATGCAAATGATTGTGCTGTTAAAAGCTGCAACCTCCACAATAAAGATTATACAAAAGAAACATTGTACAGAATAGACCACAGCAGAGAGAAATTTGCCCTTCAGACACAAGGCATTTGGCCTCACCAAAATAAATGTAACTTAAAATCAGGTACTGTACTTTAAGATTAGAATAAGCTCCAAGTAGTTTTATGCAGTAACCAAGTGGCCCCACTTGGATCTTCCCCATCTGGGGTTGGGATTTCTCCAAGATGTCATTTCTGACTATTAAAGAGCTAACATCATCTTCATCAGAAGGAATTTCCAGGAAAGAGGCTACTTCTGGGAGTGCTTCACAGGTGTGCCTCCTGCTTTTGGGGGAGGCTTATTGGAAGACCTTAAAGGGGGGGACGACAAAATGAATACTTTAGGAAAATTACACCAACAACTGCAGAGCAGCCAAGCTGGGAAGGAGTAGGGTATCTGTGGCCCAAGGAGTTGGGGTACAAATGCTCTTGTGCCCCTGCCCCCATGTACAGTGGTACCTCGGGTTAAGAACTTAATCCGTTCTGGTGGTCTGTTCTTAACCTGAAACTGTCTTAACCTGAGGTACCACTTTAACTAATTGGGCCTCCTGCTGCCACCGCGGAATTCCTGTTCTCATCCTGAAGCAAAGTTCTCAACCAGAGGTATTATTTCTGGGTTAGTGGAGTCTGTAACCTGAAGCGTCTGTAACCTGAAGCGTCTGTAACCCGAGGTACCACTGTATTTGGACAAGAGACTACAGAGAGCATTACAGTCCAAAGTATGCAGCCGTAAATCAGATGAGCAGGGGTTTGGGGGTACAGAAGTTCATTACTAGGAAATCAGTGCTCTGAAGATGTGGTAAACCCACATCTTCAGTGGGGGTTGAAAGAACTATGTGGGGTTGAATTCAGTGGGGTTGATTGGCCATTTCACACATATCTTGAATAGTGTAGGATTACTATGTTTGATCAGAAAATTGAGTCTGGCTCTGTAGATGCCACTCTGTTCTCACCTCTCCTGCACCCAGGCTCCACCATCCTCAATCCACTAGAATTTTGTGACATTGGCTCATATTTTTTCTCAGTCTTCTTGTAATCTATTCCTGCCCAGGAGGAAAGATTAATTGAAACAAATCCTGATATGGGCTCTTCTCAAAGTACTCTGAGTACATTTTCAGTGTTGTGGCCCCACTTAATTCTTATACCAACACTAGCATTAAAATGATAATAGAGAATTGATGTTGATGCAATTTTAATTTAAGAATTGTAGACTTTTAGAATATAGCAAAAAGATGCTGCTGCTTTTAATTTATTACCCATCTTGAGGTCCCAGGGCAGGTTACAACAGTTTAAAACACAACATTAAAATGATGGTGCAATAATACACAGAACAAGGACAATTCAGAGTTAAATGATGGGGTCTTGTTGTTATATATCTTGGGAGCTGGCTTCAAAAGCATACAGGGAAAAGGTTCTAGTGGTCACCTGTCCAGAAGATGGACTTCATTGGGATGAATGGACTGCAGCCGACATGTTTACAGTATTCTGCAAGAAAGGAGGATCATGGCAAAGACTAAAATGGAATCATTGAAAAGTACACTTTAATTTTTAAAACATAGTTCATGTTTAAGTGAAGAGGAATAAAAAGCACATTTTACTTTGAAAAGTGAAGCTCAGGTTTAGGTGAAGGAGAGGATTAAAATATTTATCATTAAAGCACTTTGATGTATAAAAGGATGGATGGAAGGCAACCTAAATGGGACGATTGCATGGTAGGATGGGACACACAAAGTAGCTGGGATTGTGAGTGGGTGGTCTGGGTCTGGTGGATATGAATTTAAAGGGAAGTAATAACAGAGCCTAGGACTTGCCAATCAGAAGGTCGGCGGTTCGAATCCCTGCAACGGGGTGAGCTCCCATTGCTCAGTCCCAGCTCCTGCCAACCTAGCAGTTTGAAAGCACAAAGTGCAAGTAGACAAATAGGTACTGCTCCGGCGGGAAGGTAAACAGCGTTTCCATGCACTGCTCTGGTTCGCCAGAAGTGGCTTAGTCATGCTGGCCACATGACGCGGAAGCTGTACTCCCGCTCCCTCGGCCAATAAAGCGAGATGAGCGCCGCAACTCCAGAGCTGGTCACAACTGGACCTAATGGTCAGAGGTCCCTTTACCTTTAATAACGAGGAATGTTATTTCAGCATCTGTTCAGGTACTCAGGCCACATGGGCACTACACATTTAAGAGTGGTTTAACAGCCATTCCCTCTTCTTAGTGGGGTTGGTGGTAGATGGGTGGGATCCAAAGATGTCCCAGAACTTACATGAATTTTGGACAAATTTTTGATCTAAGGGGGTTCATTTCAAAAGCTAGATAATGGGTGCATTCAGATGTAAGGAATATTTGGTTGGTTTTTCCTGATTATAACACTAGCCCTTCTGTTCTGTTTTCTAATGTTCCTTTCACACTCCATTAGTTCCCCCTCACCAATTATCTATATCCAGAAGACATATGCATATTTAGATATTAAACTGGAGGATGACATCAGCCATTGTTAGTTACTTGGCAGGCAGACCACACCTTGTTATGCTTTGGCCCTATATTGGTTTGTGGCTTACTTGGTCATCATCTTTTAGATTATCAAACACCATCAAGGAATGTAGGTCTGAAGAATATGTTTCCATATGAATAGCATTTTCCATGAATCAAGCAATTAAACCCCGCCGCCCCCCCCCCCCGAGAGAGAGAGGGGGAAATGATACAACACAATACAAAACCACTATAGAAAACTATAACATCTCAAAACAGCAAAAACATAGCAACATATTTGGGAGGCATCTTAAAAGGCCCTTTCCTCTTCACCTTCTTTCTTACCAAGGCACATCCTGACTCACAGTATGAATCAGTTAGCCCACTAACACATGCACATCACCCCAATTTCTGTCTTCCAGCTACACAAATCATACAACATCCTATCTTCTAGTCAACTGATTCTACTTCTGCATCCACAAACACATCACCCACCCACCCAATCACTGCAATATCTCACACTCCACGCTCCATCACACTCAAACTGCTATCACTAACCACTTCTTCCACCCTACTATTTTATTTTATTTTATTTTATTTTATTTTATTTTATTTTATTTTATTTTATTTTATTTTATTTTATTTTATTTTATTTTATTTTATTTTATTTAAGTACCAGGAGACAATGAAACCATTCACTGGACAGAACCATATAAAATATCAAAACAAATTCCCGCCTGTCAATCACATAGATGTACTGCTATCGTGGCCAGTAATCTTGCTCTCACTCAGGTTGCTAATTTCTACCCAGGACTCTCACTCAAGGATGGGTAGAACTGCACTCGTTCCTCTCACCAGTGAGTACCCTTAGACATTTCAGCCCACAGGATAGACACTCACAGAATATATGTTTGTGCCTACACTGAATGTTACAATGTACCTACCAAGGATTGTGGCTCCTTCTGTTATCCAAATTTTCAACAGCTCAAACTGCTTCTGCTGAATACAAGATCCCAAGAGAACTCTGTCTCTGGTTGTTTCAGTCTTTTTCAGACCTGCATGATTCATGGGGAAAGTTCCATAAAAAGCACACTGAAGGACTTTTTAATGAGAGCTTTTTTTCCATCCTACATACACCGACATCTTTTTATTATTGCATGAGCCTAAGCATCCAAATTTAGCTCTTTGGAATTAAAGATAATCTTAGAGCAATATGTTCCACTGTGGTTCCATCTCAAATCGCCTGACAATGTGAATTTTATACTGGCACCTTGACATGAAATATTGCTTGATGTTACGGTGCTGGGTCCGATTCAGTGCTCTAATCAAAGCTGAAACGAATAGAGCTTTTTTCCAGTTCACAAATACAATTTTAGGAAATAGTTGGAGATTGTATCCCATTGTGACTTTGCACCATATTTTCACCCATTCCAACTGCAGCCCTCTATGTTGTATCACATGTTGTTCCAGAGGCCCCCCTTAAAATAAGATTTTGGGTGGGGAGGTGCAGGGGGTTGCATTGGGTAGGAGAGATCAGAGCAAATCAGATCCTCTGCCCTGCATTTGCAAGTGAAAGTGCTTCTGTTAGTTCAAAGACACCATGGGCTACAACTCTGGGTTTGTAATAATTTCATCTGAAGAAGTAGTTTTGTTGGAGAGTTGCAGTCAAACCTAACGGTGCTAAATTTTTAGAGGAGCCTCAGTGATGTCCCACCCCCTCTTCCCATTCCCTCTTCTCCTGATATTGTTTATGCATATTGTATTATTTAGATGATGTTAGTCTCTCTGAGCCTGGCTCCGGCCGGGTACAAATAAAATATTATTATTATAATTATCATCATCATTAGATAAGGAGGAAGTAAGGCTTGTTTCCTGTTCTCTCACTTGCTGCATGTGATGGCGGCAGACATGCCGCAACATATCTCCTTGCCTCAGACATAAGTCTGAAGCTTCTTTTGCTGAATTTCTACCCAGTAACTTATACCTGCATTTCTTATTGTTACTACATAGGATAATGCATGACTGTGACCTCAGGTTGAGTAAGTAAAGCATTTTTGAACGTACTTCAGAGTGTGGTCTGTTTCCTTGCATTAGAGGAGAAGTGGGGAGCCTCAAACAGCTGGAATGTATTAAAAGAAGGTTTCATAACCTATTCCTTTGTTTTTTTTATCTGCCTAACAATGGGGTTTAAACTCTGCTCTTTACGTGCTAGTCCTGTGGTTTTAAAAGAGGCAGCCGTTTTGTTCTTTTGTTAGTTAAACCCCCCCCCCCCCAGGTCTGTAGAGGATTAAATATGACTGATATATCTTCACACCAATACACATCATATTTTAACTCTAATGCTTTGTCACTTAGTCATTTTGAAATGCATTGAGCAAGGCAGGTCACAATATATTAAAAGACCAAATTTCATTCCAACATAATACGGTCCATAAAACCACAGTCTAAAAATATTACAAACAACATTATAACAGCAGAATAAACATCAGCAGAATAAAAGGGCATGAATATAAAAAGGCAGCAAAAAATTAAAAGCAACAGCTATTGAACACAGAGCATTAAAATGTCAATTAAAAGCAGTTTGAAACAACAACAAAAAGACTTCAAAGACCATCCTAATGTCATCAAGTCAGCACAGGGCTAGGGCTCTATGTACCTGCTTGCTTTTCCTATTTCATCTCATTATGCTACTCAACTTTCTTTCTTTCCCTCTGGCATGAGTTTAAAATTGAAAACAACAACTGTCAGACTCTTTCTTAAAAGTGTTATTTGTCCAATGAACACGGCATGAAAATATGAACAGAACCAAATTTCTCCTCCATCCCCAAAAGGGAGAGAACAAGAAGCTAAAAGCACCTTGCAGGTTTAAGTATCTTTGGGAATCTAATGCAGGATAGCGGTTCTGCTACATGTTCTGCTACACATGTTCTGCTACACTTGTCCCAATTCACAGTCAATGTGTATATTTCTAAATAAAATATACCGGTATATTATAAGAAATGCCACCAATTTCTCACTGTGCTCTCCCCTAAGGAAACCAAGCCCTGGTTATTCTGCCTCCGGAACTTCTTATTGCTCAGGAAAACAGAGAGGACATAACAAGATTGCACTGCTGTTGATTAACTCCTTCCATCCTTGGAAAGACTTTCCCTTTTCTTTCAGGAGATGTCATGTCTCATGATTAGGACTACCACAAGCTAACCAATACAAGAGTGGCTAACCAGCAGTTCATTACTGTTCCAACATTTATTTTCTGCTCAAAACTGCTGAAGAAATCCTCCTTGCATTGAGAAAAGTGTGTGAGAGAAACTCTTTAAGACTCCTTAAATAAAATTAAGGCTTCTTACATGTGAAAGCCCCACATATCCTCTGCACATGAATGTGCATGTGGCTCCATGATTACATTGCGAGACAAAGGTGTTAGCATTTTCTGGAAGAGACATAGTTGCTCACAATGTAAGTGGCTGAGCTCCGCATTGCAAGTGGTTCAAAATATTGAAGGCGGTGCTGAGATAATTTAATGTGAATTTGCTGTGCTTGGCCTTATCTCCATGACAACCATTACATATGCTTTGGCTCATAATCATTGATTAAGATGAAGTGGGGAGGTGCTCACATCCGGCTTGACTCAAAAACTGGGCTGGAAAGGGTCAGGAGTGAACTGATCTTTCAGTCTTTACAGGATAGTCACTCACTTTGAAAACTGCAGCTTTTAATTTTAATTTTTTTAAAAAAGCTTATATGATTAGAATTGAAATTTGAAATGGAGACATCCTGGGCTCAGTCTTGTACTCTTTGCTTTGCAGATAATAAAACTGTGTACTCAAATGTGCTCATCCTGACAGGGGAAATTAAACTCCAGCCATCTGGAGGACAATGTGGAATATAAAACTCTCAGCATGAGGCCAAAGAAACCTCATAAACTGATAGATTATATTGGGGATGATTTCCTATTGCTGTGTAATATCTGCTGTTTTATTTTAAGGCTTGTAGAAAGCAAAATGGCACTTTTACCTTTCTTAATAATAAAGGGTGGAGGTCTACAATAAAATGAGAAACTTGGCCTGAACAGCTGTTGAAATTATTTGGGAGGTACCTATGGCCAACTGAGGAGTGGTGGTAATTTCTGAAACGCAAAGTGAGAAATCAGCTGTGTGTTGATACCTCTTCTCTGTGTGTAATAAAAAGAAAGCTTTTTTGTTGTTTACACTTCATCTCTCTGGCTGTGAATCTTCTGGGGGAATGCCTGTACTGGTCTCTGAAGTGGATGACAAATATAATTGAGAAGAAAAGTGACAAAACCATGAGCAGCACAGAAGAGGATCCAACACCCAAGGCAGCTTGCAGATGGAGCTTACAAGGGCCTTTTGGGTCTCGCCAAAACCGCTCACAGGAATACTGTGAAACTCTCAAGCTGAGCGATGAGACACCTTGTACTCAGTACATTATTAGACATTTCATCAGGGGAATGACCTTCCTGTGAAAAATACAGCTTTGACTGGAGAAAACATTTGAGTAAATAATACTTTCTCCATAGCTATTAATTTAGAAGTTGTATATGCAGAAGATCATGCAATTTTTAGAGGAGACTCCATGATGTCTCATCCCCTCTTCCCATCTCCTCCTCTCCTGATATGATAAGGAGAAAGTAAGGCATGTTTCCTGTTCTCTCTCTTGCTGCATGTGATGGTGGCAGACATGCCACAACATATCTCCTTGCCTCAGACATAAGTCTGAAGCTGCTTTTGCTGAATTTCTACCCAGTAACTTATACCTGCATTTCTTAAGGATCAAAATAGCCTGACTACGCTATTATAGGCAGAAAGGTATATGCAAGCAACTGTTGCATTTTTGGGGGTGTAGGGGCATTATGTGACCAAGGCTCGTTAGTATATTGCAAGGTGAATTATAGGACCTTGACAAAAGATGATCTAGGAGGCAGACCCTAAACGTCCTTAACTGACTTTGAATTCAGTTGGATTTATTTCCATGAAGGATGTAGCAGTTAGAACTCAGAAATCTGTGTTATGTAAATAAATCTAATTCATGTATAATCCCTGATCTTCTGTGTCATCATAACATCCCTGCATTTTCAGTATTCCTTGGGTTTAAATTATTCCTGAGAAATGCTCATTCAATCTACTACTATAAGCTCCAGAGAAGACAGTTTGACAAATGCCCATGGAAAACGTCCTTCAATGAGAAGGCATACCTAGCATTCAACCAATAGATATGCAGCTGATATTTGCACCCAATCAAAGTAGGTAGTCCCACCTATATGAGATAGAAGGGCTTTGGCTTTTCTAGGTATAGAAGAAAAAGAATCAAGATTACCTATGGGTCTTTCTATCCAGCAATCCCACACTAAAAACCACATGCCTGTATGAAGCTCCACATGAGGGACATTGCCTTTTGCCAAACCTTAGTTCCTCTACATGTGGATACATCTCTTAAAGAATTTTGTGCTATTGATTCACAGACTGGTCTTAGGCTAATCATAGCATTCATTGGCTATAAAATGAGATCAATATCCACAAAGATATAAATACAACATTGTGTTTATTATATGTGTATTATATGCATCTGTCTTGCCATGTAATGTGTGGCTTGCTTCACTGCTTTTCTTATCTGAAAACATCTACTAGCATGGACTTTTAGTTCATGCTTTTTACTTGTGGTAATTATTGCAGTCTCATGAGTAGTGAACAAATTCAGGCAGACAATGATATGGGTTAGAAAAAATGGCCACAACCTTATCGATTCCAGATCTAGGTGGCTTTTGGCTCAGGCATTGGATACATATCAGTTCCAACCTCCGGGTTGAAATTTTTAGGGTTGTACTAAGGATTATGGTCTCCACAATATGTCAATCTACCATAAAGGTCATCCTCAGGCCACTCCTGGAAACTCTACGGCCCATCAACCCCACACTTGGCTTCTGGGCAGAAACATCCACTGATATCCCTCTAACAAGGTACACTGAATCCACTGCTGACTAGGATTCCACCCATTGCCTTAACTGCCAAAAGCTGTGACAGTTTGCTGTGGGGAAACTGGGTGTTTGCAAATGGGGCCAATCTGTTTGCAGGTAAATTCCTTTGCAGCCCTGAATTGGTAACCATAGCCCCATCAACACATCTGTCAGTTTCCTCTATTTTCATCGATGAGATGCTGGTGGTTACATACAAGGTAAAAAAAAGAAGGTAAAGGACCCCTGGATGGTTACGTCCAGTCAAAGGCAGCCATGGGATGCGGCACTCATCTCACTTTCAGGCCAAGGGAGCCAGCGCTTGTCCACAGACAGCTTTCCGGGTCATGTGGCCAGCATGACTAAACTGCTTCTGGCACAACAGAGCACTATGATGGAAGCCAGAGAGCACGAAAATGCAGTTTACCTTCCCGCTGCAGTGGTACCTATTTATCCACTTGCACTGGTGTTCTTTCAAATTGCTAGGTTGGCAGGAGCTGGAACAGAGCAACAGGAGCTCACCCCATTGTGGGGATTTGAACCGCCGAACTTCTGATCAGCAAGCACAAGAGGCTCAGTGGTTTAGACCACTGCGCCACCCGCGTCCATACAAAGAAACATGAATCAGGCTGCATGGGCGTGAAATCTAGCCTGTATTATATATCTAACAGACGGGGGGGGGGACAAATTACGATTGGTCAAATGCGCTGCAAGAACCTTTAAACCACTTACTCTGTTGTAACTATAGTAACAATGAGGCCATTTAGAAATAGAAGAAGTAGAACAATATTTGCAGTGTTGCTAACTTGTACATTTATTTCAAACCTCAATCGTCTAGGCACTTTTCACAGTCTAAAAATGGTAATGCTTACAACAAAATTAGAAACAGATGGAGTTGGTTTATATTGAGGGAAACCATTGGTCCATCTAGGACAAGGCAGAAATCTTTCACAGACCTACCTGGAGACACCTGGGATTGAAACCTTCCACTGATAGAACATGCTCTATGGCCCTCTCTAAAGTGGAAAATATTACATTCAAAACAGGAACAGGGAGATTCTGCATTGTATATTGAAGTTAAAGCAACTGGGAAACATAATTTCAAGAATTCCCTCACGGTTTTGAAAAATAACATTTTAAAATATGTATACATATCCATTATTCTGAAAGACAGGTGAGGGATGATCGAAACTCCCTGCACATTTTGGGGCTGGTAATCTAGCATTTAATCCTGGGAATGTCAGAAGAGGATGTCAATGTTCTTTTTATACCTGACATTTGGAATGGGCCCCTTGGCTGAAGAGCTCTCTGCTCTGTAACAAGCCCACAGCCTTTTCTGCTACATCAAAGCCCTTTATGAGATCAGGGAATCTGTGAGTGGAAAACGCTTAGAAACAAGCATCACGATAACCGGATAAAGTGCTCTGCAAGATAGATAGCTTGTAAGGAGAGCTATTATTATTTCATTTGTCTTGTCGTTTGATGGGCCAAAGCACTCCAGTGTTCCTATAATGCTCGGCACTATTTGGCAAACTGCATAGGTGGTGGCGGGGGAGGGGGCAAAGTGGTGCACCGGTTACAGTGTTTGGCCAGTAGTGGGGAGACCCAGCTTCAAATCCCCACTCATTTATTTATTTTAGTATTTATATGCCGCTACTTCACGTAAAAGGCCATGAATCTCAATGGGTGACCTAGGGTCAAGCCTAACCTCTCTAAAAGGGTTGCTGTGAGGATCAGTGGGCAGGGAGATAACGACGTATGACGTTAAAAATAATTCAGTTATGTTCAAAGCAAGAGGAAGAGCAAGCAAGTAGCAGGTCCCTTGTGTGGAGAAGATGGAGAAATGCTTTTGTGTGACAAAGAGAAAATGGAACTGTTCAACGCCTATTTGGCCTCCATCTCCACCCGAAAGGAAAGCAGTGCCCATAGCTTGGTAAAGAGGAGACTGGTAGGGGTAATATGATAAGCATCTTCAAATATCCAAAGGATTGTCACATGGAGGATGGAGCAAGCTTGTTTTCTCCTGCTCCAGGGGCTAGAATCTGAAGCAATGAATTCAAGTTACAAGAAATGAGTTTCTGGCTTGACACCAGGAAGAACTTTCTGACAGTAAGAACTGTTCAGCAGTAGAATGGGCTCCCTTGGGAAGTTGAGGTTGGATGGCAATCTGTTGTGTATGATCTAGTTGAGGTTCCTGCATTGCAAGGGGTTGGACTAGATGACCGCTGGGTTCCTTCCAACTCTACAGAAGGAAACAAAGATTTATGACACTCCAGACTTTTTGGAATGTAGGTTTCTTCTTCAAGAGAAACCTTTTTTTTACTTTTGAAAAATAAGCACATGCTCCAAATTGCCTTAACAACAGGATACACCCCTTAATGTAAAAAGAAATAAGCGGATGTCAATGAAAAGCTGTTGCCATAGTAACGAGTTGCACAGTCTAAGGGCAACAGTCAGGTTTAATCTATCAAAACGCTTCCTGTCAAAAACATAAGAAAATCCATATAATATCCGTGAGAGAGGGGAAGGGGGGGTTAATTATTATTTTTCCTACACACCTAATTCAGCTACATTCTCCATTCTGGGCATCTGATAAGATGGGTTCTAGTCCACAATAGCTCTTACCATGATAACATTTATTATTCTTTCTGTTTCATGGTTGTTTTTGCTGCAACAGACTAACAAGTCTATCCCTCTGGAAATGGTTGCAGTCTTAACATTAAAAAAATCTGTTGGGAACATTGTTCATAGGGGAAGTTCTACAATGATTTATAGGAAATGGCTGTCTACTCCTCAGAAGGTGAAAACAGGAAAGACCATTTTTTTCTTTCATTTGGAAAGAAAAGGGTTAAAAAACCCCACCTTTCACATAGTAGGACCATTGGCCCACCCATGTCAGTACAGTCCACACCAGGAACAGCCAACACGGAACCTACAATATGTTATTGGAATCCCAACTCACATTAGTCCCAACCAGCATGTCCAATGGTCAGGGATGACAGGAGTTGTAGTTCAACAACATCTGGAGGGCACCACATTGACCATCCCTATTCTGTACCAAGGATAGCTCATGAAACACTGGCTTCCTTCCCTTAGATCCTTAGGCAAGTTCTTCCAAACACAGTGGTTTTAACTGAATGGCTCATGCAATTCATCAGTGGTGGGGAAACATTCCTAAAGACATGGGCAGCAATCAGAGGCTATGGAAAGTGTAGTCTCACAACATCTGAAAGGACATAGGCCCCTAACCACTATCATACATATGATAAGTACTACAATGAGGGAGGAAACTGGAGCTCATCCAAAGTGTCATGGCATTAGGAAAGCTTATTAAAACATATTCAGATGTTTCAAGTCTCATGTGGGACTCCATTTATTAGTCTATTATGTTCTTTATACAATATGCCTAAGAAGTGATATTTTACTATCTACATATTAATTTGACACCTAACAGTTATATATGAAACACATTATAATTGTTAATAGGTTATCATTATAATTGTTAATTGGTTATCATCAGCAGTTAAGACAGAGAACTGAGCTGGCCAATACTCCATAGAGTCTGACATGCAACATTTAACACCAGCCCCGTCTCAGTGTGCATTCAAGGCCTGCATTTTTTTTTTACCCTTTGCTTCTTGCAATGTCTCCCCTGAGGATTAATTAAATACAGAATTCACAAGTGTGCTATCTAAAGGAATGGCGTTTCCATATATTTTACAATCCCCAAGTTGCAGGCTGCTTGCAATTTCAAATCAACACATTCTGTAATAATGGGCAGCTGATATGAAACAGGACATTGCAATAGTATGTAATATATGTTCATCTGTGAAAGGCTCACCTATAACCTTGTCTCTGTGTTTATAAGCACAAGAGAAAATGAAAATAAAAATATCCACTTAAAGAAATAGTTTAGGATGTTTAATTCTTCTTCTTACTATTATAGCAATACAGGCAACCTTCCTGTTGGCTCAGGGGCTGTGCTCCAGGTCATTGTGCACTTGTGTGAAATTGCATGTAATCGAACACCCATTGTAAAAGCCAGCAAACACCCCATTCCGCCCCTGCCCTGCCCCTGCTCCATCCCCGTTCTGCCCTTCTAGTGATGTTTCAGTGACATCTTTATGACGTTTCTGGGTCACTTCTGGGTTTAGCACTGTATCAGACGTGTCTAAACCAGGAGTTACTTGCAATCATCATCATCATCATCATCATCATCATCATCATCATCATCACTCCCTTTCCTCCTAAAGAAGCCCAAAGTTGTCAGTTTAGTACAGGCATAGGCAAATTCGACCCTCCAGATGTTTTGGGACTACAGTTCCCATCATCCCTGACCACTGGTCCTTTTAGCTAGGGATGATGGGAGTTGTGGTCCCAAAACATCTGCAGGGCCGAGTTTGCCTATGCCTGGTTTAGTACACTGCTGTTTTTAATGAAAATATATTTAAGTTGATATCCTAATGGAAACCCGATTTAGTTTCTATTCCTATAATACAGAAAAGGTGTTTGACCCAACAGATGGATTTGGGTGAAATTATGCCTTGACTGCAGATAGAACAAGAAATCCTTTAGCAACATGAGATGCACACACATCACATGACAGCACATGCACAAACATGTTCATAGTTTGTGTTTAAACATTAAATACAATTTCAATTCACCATCTGTCTTTGATGCAGCTTGCTTATTAAAATGCTTAAATAAACTGCATTCAAGGTCTTGTAAACATTCCTTGACCTAGATTTGTGATGCTTTCTGAAATTTTTTTCTCTGGATACTTTGGCACATCTGCTTTGGGAGGAAAGTGGGATCTACAGTCATACCTTGGGAGTTGAACAGAATTCCGTTCCAGAAGTATGTTTGACTTCCAAAATGTTTGGAAACCAAAGTGCGGCTTCTGATTGGCTGAAGGAAGCTCCTGCAGCCAATCAGAAGCTGTGGAAGCCCTATCGGACATTCAGGTTCCAAAGAATGTTTGCAAACCGGAACAATCACTTCCAAGTTTGTGGCATTTGGGAGCCAAAATGCCAGAATACCAAGGTGTTTGGGATCCAAGGTACGACTGTACTTTGGGGGGGGGGGGAGGGGAAAGTGGGTTTCTGCCTGGAAACTTTATTTGCTGTGAAACATTTAATAGTTCATTTCAGGCATCACTCAGTCTCAGTATACCTTGTCTCAGTATTTCTTGCTCATACCTAACTTCTCTGCAGTTCAGGGTTGGCTCTGGGTTTGAGGGGTACCTTGGCAAAGGCAGAGATGGATTTAGGGCAGTGTGACTGGTTCTCCTGAACTGGGCACCGAGCCTGGGGGGGGGGGGTTGCCACAGGTCATTGCAACAACGACATAGTGAACTGAGCAGACTGGAAGGTGAGAGGTGGGAGTGCCAAATTTTGGCTTCACACAGGGTGCCACCGAAGTCCACCCCTGGCAAAAGGAGCCTTCCCCTAATCAGTGGGTCTCCCCCTGTGGAGTGGCATGAGCCGTGGTGAGATTACCTTGGAGGCATGAGAGGACAGGAACAGTTCTTTGATCTGTTTCCAAGCTAATGCCAGTCTAGGACATTGTGAGAAAGGGATATGAAGACTCCCTGATCTAGCCAGCTTGCACTGGTTGGTGGGGTGGGGGGACAGGTGTCAGTGGTGGGCCCACCTGGATACTGGAACCCCAGCAGCCACTGGAAGAGTGAGAACATGGTAATGGTGGACCATATTCATTGTTAAAGTCCTATCCATGCTTGCTTGTTTGTGAATGGGGTTGGCACATGGAAAGAATGTGTCTTGTATAGTCACAACCTGGCCCTTGGTCAAATAATGCAGAAGCTTTTATTTTAAATACTTTTATAGTCATGCAAGCAGGAAGAAATAGATAGTTCAGTTTATCAATTTATGATTGTATAAATAAATCCTAGACAGGAAAAAAAACCCCACCATAATATTTTCAGCATGAACCAATGTTCAGGAAAACAACCCATTAGGATTTCGTCTACATTTTCCGCCCTGTAGGGATAACTAAAAAGGACACCAAGATGCAATGCCAGCTCACTTCTAAAGAATTGTTGCAAAATGCAAAATAGCCTAAGCACCTAATATGTCAGAATAAATCCATTTTCATTGCCGGCACATCAGTGTTTCTAACAGAGACTTCATTTTGATGGGCATTTCAGATTTTGACTGGCAACGTTGAAAGCAGCATTAGAAATATATATATAAAAAATGAAAGCAGATGTTCGGATGCCTTTTGAGGTTTCAGAATTTGTTTTTCTATGTGTGCATTTTCATGCCCTGCAAAATGTTTGTGTAGCTAATGAGCAAATAGCATTTCCACCAGAAACGTGTGCGTGTAGAGCTTCCAGGCAAATTTTTACACTATGAAATATCAACTAGGTTAAGTCAGGGGAAGCTGCCTGGAGTTGTGCTCTGCACATTGCACCTTAATCTTGTTAGCCTAGGTGTGTGATGGGAGAAGAATGAGGAAAGGTTTTATTTTCTAAACAAATATTTATTTTCCTTTGAATTATTCTAAGTGCTCTCAATCTTTCTGCATGAACCACAGTTACATGCAATTTCCCCATCCTTTGGCCGCCATTGCATCACAGGTTTCCCCACTAACCACTGGAGGCTGGTGCCTCAGGGTGAAATGGGCTCTGCCCCACCAACCTCAGCCTGCCCTCAGCCAGCCTTCACCCACCAGCCTTCTTGTAACCAATCAGGGAGTGGCTTTCTCTGTTTTTGGCTCTGGCTCCACCTACTGCTGGCCTCCAGCACACACGGCAGCCAATGAAATAAAACAGGGATGCGAAAATTAGTGCTTTTATTTATTTATTGCCAAAAAAGTGTTACAGGTGAGGGATGGAGGATGGAACAAACACCAGCTGCAGATTGTGGTGGTGTATGTCCATCACAACAACCTTATGAGTTAGGCTAGGGAGAGTGACAGTAATTGGCCCAAGATCAGCCAATGGCTGAGTGGGGATTTTAACCTGGGTCTCCTCATGTCAGGGACCGTGCTGAGGAGGGCTGCACTGAGGAGGAATGGTGGGAGCCTCCCCCTCCCCCTGCTCCTGTTCCTGAATCTTCCCAGGAGCAGGAGGACAGTATAGATTTGGAACAGCGGTTTGCAGAGGGATGTAGTTCAGAAGGCAGAAGCTGGGAAATACTGGAAGGGAAACAGCTATGAGAAGAAACACTGGAAGAGAGAGGATTAACAGATCCACAGTCCCTGGACAGCATTCCTCTGTTCAGCCCAAGGTGAAGAAGAACTCAGGAAGTGTCAGAACAGAAAGCACAGAGGGTACAAGCTCATTTTACAAGACGTAGGAGCGACGTAGATTAATAGGGACGGAAGGGGGTGTGATCCTTAATTGGGAGCACCACCATTCTGATTAGATGCTTTCTTTTGTCCTTTGCTGTGTTTAATAAAGAAACTAACTGGTAAGAATTTCTTTCATTTGATCTGCTCATTTACGGCCAGGGGGGTGGAAGCTGATTCCCCGAAGCCTGACACCTCACTCTTAGTCCCAAACTCTAACCACACCACCACACTGGCTGTTCCATTTCCAGTTATCATAAGCAAACATTTTCTTTTGGTGTGATCTGTCTTCATTTGGGAGGGGTTTTGCTTTTTGTCCCCTAATAATAAGATTCCTGTCAGGTTCTGTATGCAAGCATTCAGCTACGCCGTTTTCTCTGCTTTGTCTTAGCTGTAGCTTTTTATAAATGCTTCTATTTGTTTAGGTTTTCTGCACTGGCTGTCAGTTCAGCTATAGCTGAAATCATTAAATCCCCATCTAATTATAGTGTTGCCATTCAGACAGCCCATGCTCAGAGTCTGTCAATGTTTGTGTTAGAAATCCCCAGTCTTGGGGCTTTATTGCAAAATACTTTGTGAGGCATATCAGGGGAGGGTGGAGGGTATGCTTTTTAGAGAGGAAAGAAAACAACACATTGTAATCATTGCAGATGTGATTTTATTCCTTACTCAGGAGGACTGTGACTGTGATGGAGGCTATAGCTCCTCAGCTTTATCCCCACCACTACCCATTGCATACAAATATATTTCTTCAGCGCTTTCACTGTATCTCAGCATTTAACATGGTGGGTATACTTTAATGACATATGAGACATTTCCGCTGAGGTTCCAGGTAGTGAAATTATGGATGTAGTTTGTATGTTCATCAACAGCTAACCATTGTTATAGGATTCTAGGGATTATTGAAAAATTGTAAAATGAACAATTCATCAAGTCCATATAGAATCCCCTGAGGGTTATGAAAGAATTTTTAAAATTGCTGATCTTCCAACAAAAAGATATGGTTGCTCCCCCAGCAGAATGAAGACACACGACAACCACTAAATCTCAGAGAACCCACACAAGTAGACAAGGTTCCCAACTTCAAAAGTTATGTCTCCTGCTTATGAGCAATAGGGATAAGGATGAGAATAGCAGAGTTGATGCATTTATTCTGTTGCGCGTCGAGGTCCCCAAGACACCCCAAATAAAAACACAATGACACTTAATTTTTGTTTAAGGTTTTTGGCATAATTTTGGCCACAACCACAACTTTATTCAAATTACAGCAATGTGAGTGGTTGCTTAGGCATTGGTAGCACTAACTGACCCCGCATGGGGACAGCTCTGACATCCGCACCCCCCACGAAGTCAGCAAGGGTAAGTCACCTGGGGAGAGAGACGGGACTGGGAACCATGCCTCACCTCTCCCCAGAATGCTCCCAGGGGCTTGTGTGGCCCTAGCCCCTTGCCAGGGGGTTTCGGACAAAAGCATGGGGAGCCCCTGGGTTCCTTTAACGGAAAACCCTTGAAGCAGCAGCAGCATTTTGGAGGGGCAGGCACAGCCAAATCCATACCCCTCCACCAACCAATTCCCAAACCAATGCCTAACTGCAACCTTACAAGTTGTGATGATTTGCTACGCAGTAGGCAAAAACCAAATGGCACCACCCAATCAGCCAAATGGACAAAATTCCTACCGGGCCCCTGCCCCAAAGCAGACAACCCCATGACAGGCATAGCAAGATCAAGCAAACAGCCTAACATTAGGGAAGGGAGGGCAGATGATCCGAAGCACGCAGCGAAGAGAGGAAGTTTGTCGCTGCGTGCCTTGTATTTAACAAATAGGGCTGTCAATCACTAAATGGCAACATATACATTTCCCCAGTAACAGCCTGCCCCTGCTTAAAAGATGGCCAAACCTTTTGCCTAGCAACAATGAGGTGTCTCGTCAGCACCCACCGCAACATGTGCTCTCCATGAGGGAGAACACGCTTTCTGCAATAGATAAACGAGGGTGGTCTCCTTGAGATTAACTTCTGCATCTAAAAGAAACTGATATATTGCAAGGGGCAATGCTGATGGCCATTCAGCAGTGCAAATCAAATGTTTTAAATATTTTCTATTCATTATGTGCAGGAACACTGCGGTGTCTTTAATGAAAATGAAATGAAATGAACGGGTGGGGGGATTGTTGTGTCTATGAGTAGAGCAGTGACTGACAATTTACATAACTTCATGTTTGTATATCTGGCTAATTTAGTGAGAATGTAACATAACTCATTGTCTTAAACTGAAATTGGATTGAGAAATGATTTATTATTTCAAAATGAAACTCCAGCTACGAAGCTAATTACATATGTCAGAATCAAATACCTGCCCTTCACTCAATTTATCTTCTGTGTAGGGATAGGCAAATTTATCCATTTTGGTTCCTCATTTTTCCCAATCTTAAATTCAGTTTGTCCCGTTTCCACATCAGCTTGCAAACACGTTTTAAGTCATTGTGAAAATATGTACACAGTTTAATGCAGTTCTAATATATGTATTTTCGCAAGCAATTTCCCCTAAAATACAGCATTTTTCTCTAAAGTATACATTTATGTGCATGCTTTCCCCTCATATGTGCATTTTTGTAGCGCTTTCTTTGGTTAGAGATGCCACCATGCTGATTTTAGTAAAGCTCCATGACCTAGCATGAATTTGAACCCTGGTCTACCACTAGTAGGAAGACATAAGACTGGCACCTGAGGCCTCTTGTGGAAAGCTACTTGGTGTACAGACAGAAGGCTGAAATAGTTGTCTTTTCCTCCATGTTTCAACATAGCTCCAGGCACCCAAGGAACTCTTTGGTCCCTGGCCTGGGTATAAATACTTCTAGGTCAGGCCTGTTTCTCTGCCAGGATGACAGCCAGATTTGAGCCTTGCTTATTTTTTTTCTAAGTAGCTATATTCTTCTGGGTTTCTACCTATTTCCTTTCCCTTTTTTGTCTGTCTGTCTGCCTTGTATGTTCTGTCATGGACTTCCAAGCTCTGGACCTTTCATTCTTCAAGCATCCTGGACCTTGGATTTCCCATACACAATTCCTGACACCCTAGTGGGTCTTCTGTGTCAGCCAGAAAAATGCAAAAAGTACATAGACACCTCACACACACAGTCAGGTGACATTTGATCACTAGCAAGCCTACCATGAAAAAGCTGCAAAATATGTCAGAACCCAACACAATGATCTATCCTTTGCAGGAGGTCAAAAGATCTATATTCCTGCTTAATTTCTAACCATGACCCTGTTCCCCTTTGGGTAACTGAATTTATTTGTGTGACTTGTTCAAGTGGGAGAAAGTACGCTTGCTTCACTTTTCAATTTGCTGTTGCTTGATATTCTAATTGAGTCATCTTTTGTGGTCAAAGCCTCTGAGACCCCCTTCTTAATTGTTCCCTCCCCCTGTCTTCCAGGTAGCATTATAATGGTACAAAGGAAAGTGATGCCTGCCTTTAATAGCCCTACTTTCATTTGCTTTTCTTTGGAGAAATGTTCTGAGTAATGTAAGCTTCTCTTATTACCAGTATCCTTTGTGTACATGCTCATACTGTTTCTCTAAAAGAAAAAAACAGTACTACATTCACTTCTAAGTGACAAGATTCTTCCTAAAGGGAAGCTTTTAAAGACTGTTTAGGGACGCTTTTAAACACTGATGTTTTAATGTATTTTTAATCTTTTATTGGAAGCCGTCCAGAGTGGCTGGGGTACAAATAATAAATTATTAAATTATTATTACTATAGCGTATTACTCAGTGGGGCAGGGGAAATCATTACCTGTGTCAACTATGTATCCCAAACCTTCAGATCTGTTTTAAAATTTCACTTATCTAAGCAACTTTATTATGAATACAGACCATTTTGCAAACTGGATGCGTTTGAACTACATACAGGGAATAAAGCAAGTCTTATGATGCTGAGGTAGTTTAAAAAACTCTATGCAACAATTTTGAACCATGCATTTCTACCTCCCCAAAATTCTAAACTCTGATCTGATTGGCTTTTTTGTCTAAAGCAGATGCCTCATTTACACCCTAGAATGCCACACTGTCAGATTGTGATATTTACACACGTTTTATACCCTTGGCATGAATGTTAACAATCCTACCAACATAAAAAGACTTACAAATATTTTGAATGTCTCACAACTCTGCCGGGCTGCTTTGTTTGTTTCCTGTTGACTACACAGTCCACACAGGCTGGTTTGTTTCCAAGACAGGAAGCAAGTTGGCCTCTTGCTACAGCTGGAGCTAAAGCTCTATTCTCTCCTTCCCCGAAAGCAAATTAAAGCCCTGTCCGGCTGGCAGCGAGGAGATGAACTTCAAGCCCTCGCAAGCTTACTACGCTGCTTACTGCAGTTCTGTCTTTATATTTTATACACCACCAGTTCATTCTGCACATTCTTTGGTATAGAAGCCTTTATTCCTTTCAAAATAAGTCCTTGAATTAATCCTTGTTCTTGGCTGAGGTTGTGCTCTTAGTTTCAAGAGGTAGACAGACATCACTGAAACTTGTGTTTTTTGCTCAGACATATGAGTCTTGGAGCTCCTAAGGCTCACCTCAAATATTTTTTAATCTTTGCAGGAGGATTTAACTCCTTTCCCCACTTGCCATTAGAAAGAGTAAGGCTGTTGCCTTGGGCGACAGATGCTGAGGGACAGGGCAGCAGTACCCACAACCAGGCAGCACATGTTGATTTGTATTTATTTGCTTCTATAATTTATATCCCATCTGTCACCATCAAGGATAGACCTGGAGTGGCTCATTTTTTTATATTTTAAAAGAATCAGATAAAAATATCAAAATACAATGCCAGGTACAATAGCAGACCTAAAGAATACAACAATATTGCATCTTTCTAATCTGGATTTATTGACTTGGAATAAATGCAGTCCACAATAACCAAGGCAGAGAAGAAATACATATGCATACACTGAAATAATGTGTGTGTGTGTGTGTGTGTGTGAGAGAGAGAGAGAGAGAGAGAGAGGGTGTGTATGTGTGTGTGTAAATTTACTTTTCCAAAATTCTAATTGCAAGCAAAAAGTACAGGCACATGGCTTCAGAGAGCTGAAAACAATTTTTAAAAAGGGACCACTGCTTATGGTATATTTGTTCTTCCACTAGTAAGCAAGCCTATCTCAAGTGTTTTTGTATCATTTTGCGCGGACAGGCGGAGTCCCCAGATCCTGCACGGCCCCCCCGTCATGTGGAATAACGACTCAAGACAACGTGCTATGGGATTAAATTGGCCACAACTTTATTAAATTTCAAATGTGGGTAGACCTTGGCTCAGGCATTGGGCGTTCTCCCTCCCTGGTCCCCAGCCGGGGACCTAGGGAGCATCAGGGTTATCCAGTGTGTGTGTGGGGGGGATGGGCCGGCTCTGGAGAACATATGTTCAAGCAGAGATGGCCGCCCCCGTAACGCCGCCGCTGCAGGAGAGAGCAATGACGACCTTTCGGTGTACGGCCAAAGCCTCCCTTCAGAAAACCCCTTTAACGGGGAACCCTGGTATCGCCGCCGCAAGAGGAAGATGGACAAAAGGATTCCGCCCAAGGCCTGATACCGCCAAAGTTGTGACGTTTTGCTACGGGAAAGGCGAAACCTGCCAATGCAGGGAAATTCCTTTCCGGCCCTTTAACAGCGACCTTAACGTAGCAGCGCCCGCATACCTGTGAAGAAACGTTAACCTGCAAAACCTGTGAAGAAAAGTTAACCTGCAAAATAAGACATTAACTGAGGGTGGGTAGGGTGGGAGAAGCTCTGGAGCCAAGTGAGGATTCCTAGGTAAGATCCTCCCTCTATTGTGTGGGCAGGTAATCCCTCCCCTACCTGGCCTGGTCTCCTTGGCAACGCTTCCCCCAGGTGGGATTGGACAACTGACTGAGGTAGGCGGAGACCTCCAGGTATCCCACCTGAGGGAAGGCAAAGCCAAGCCTATGCTGTTGGGGCGCTCCAGATCTAGGGGCTGCACGCGCCCGCGCAAAGGGCGCCCCCCGTTTTAAGTGGGGAGCGGTCATAATCACCAAAGTGCAATCAACATAATAAGCGCTGCCCCTCTTAAACTTCTTTCAGGTATCTTAAAAATTGTATATTTACAGGTATAGTGCTGTTTTCTTCTTTAAGCTTACAATTCCAACATCTATAAATATAGTAGTTGTGCTCAGGCATTTGCTTGAACCAGCAAAGAGTTAAATCAGGGAAAGAGCAGGGTGTGCACAGACACTCTATTTTCCAGTGTCCCTGAACTTAGAGACAGCTCTTCAGATCTTCACACAATTAGTGCAAAGGTCTGAAGAGGGATTTTAAGTGCATTCAATTGAATGCGCTTAGAAACTCATCCTGCAATTGGAAACCTTGTAATTGGATTCCTGCTCACAGAGAGGTTTCTAAGCGTGTTCAATTGTATGCTCTTACAAACCCTCTTCTGTCTTGGTGCTAATTGCCCAGTGACCTGAAGAGCAGTCAGGAGATGTTGAGAAAGGGGCCTGTGTATGTAACCTTTCGGTATTCAGCAGGGAGCGGGTGGCGCTGTGGTCTAAACCACTGGGCCTCTTGGGCTTGCTGATTGGATGGTCGGTGGTTTGAATCCGAGCGATGGCGTGAGCTCCTGATGCTCTGTCCCAGCTCCTGCTAACCTAGCAGTTTGAAAGCATACCAGCGCCAGTAGAAGACTAGGTACTGTTGCTGCAAGAAAGTAAACAGAGTTTCCGTGCACTCTGGCACTTGTCACGGTGTTCCGTTGTGCAAGGAGTGGTTTAGTCATGCTGGCCACATGACCCGGAAAGCTGTCTGCGGACAAATGTTGGCTCCCTCGGCTTGAAGCGAGATGAGCGCCACACCCTATAGTTGCCTTTGACTGGACTTAACCATCCAGGGGTACTTTACCTTTACCTTAACCTATTCAGGAAAAGGCCTGAACAAATCGAGTGGGTATCCTGCATTTCAGATTGCATGAAATTTTGATATGCCGATTAAATTTTGAATTCAAGTTAAATTAAATTAAATTAAATTAAAGACAAAATATATCATGTTTTGGGAAGTTCCTACACAGGCCCACTGAAATTATTGACAGTGGTCTTGTTCACACGACATGGCATGTAGAATGAAAACATGGAGGGGGAGCAGTGGTGAGCTTCACTAGTTCCATTCCTCAGCAAAACATGTTCAGTATAACTCATGAACAGATCCTGCACTTTGTATGTTCAGTGTGCACAATGTGGGACCCTACCAAAGGGTCTTTCTTGAGTAGATCATCTCTATGTTGGAACACTTTTCTGGGAGGATGGTAATGTTTGAACAAGCTTCCAATCCTCTTAAACCCCAGGCAATGAAGGATCTATTGACAGAGCCAGTTTTTGAAGTCCAACAAGGTTTCAATCCAATTTCACTTGATTCTCACACTGCAGTTGCAAAAAAAACCCCAATGCAATGTGCATGTATATTGCATGTGGATGCATATATCCCAGCCTGTATCAGTTTGTCAAAGGATTTTTCTTGGTTTGGATGGGATATTAGGCTGCCTTGACAGATTTTCCTAAACTGACTTCAGAAGAGGGTAGAAGGGGAGGGCTCCATCCTACCTCCTTCTCTGATATTGATTAAAATTTAAGTACAGATGCTAACAAAATCCTGACAAACAGTGGACATTTTACTTGAAATGGGATGCATGCTGCATAATATGCAGATTTCAGAACTGCTACAATATGGTGTATGTTTTATTTAGAAACTGATGGGAATTTACTGTGTTGCCAAGTGTCTATCACAAACTGGAATGAAATGTCTCTTGCAAAGCTATTCTTGAATACCTAGAAGAATCAAAGAGCAAAAGCCAGATTTATTGCCAAAGCTACCCGCTTGGACAAGTACAAGAAACCCTTGAAAATGCAGATACACTAATTTTTGCATTCATGTGATGCCAAATGCAGCTTTTCAGTTTTTTTCAGTGGCATTTTATATTTGCTGAGGTATGTTTGTGAATAACAGGGTGTTATTTTTAATTATCACCATAGCAGTTTTGAAATATGCTTTGCACTTTTACATTTTCTCACATCCGTCCCATGAAGTTACTTGCTGTAAGGGCTACTGAGTCAAGCAGATTGACCGCAAATACACTGGAGCTTGATTTGACCATATGAAGCTGCTAATACAGATTCAGGCAAATGGTCCAACTAGTTCAGTGTTGTCTACTCTGTATGGCAATAGATCTTCAAGGTCCCAGTGCATGATTCTCACTACAGCATGAATGCTACTTTGTGCAATTAAAAAAATGCAAATGAAACAATGTGTACAAGGGAAACACCTCAGGTACACTCTAGTGTCCCTGTATGCATCAAGTACACATGCTTCACCCTAAAATGTTCTGCTTTGTATGAGAAGATCTGAAGTGGTCTTCTAAGCATGTTCATCTGAATGCATTTAGAAGCCTTCTGGTAGTGTTGCCATATTTCAAACAGTGAAAATCCGGACAAAAGTGTTGTTGAGCTTTTTTTTTTGGCAAAGTTGTTGAGTTCTTGTTTTGTTTTGCTTTTTTGCCCAAAATTGCTTTATAAATGCCATTTTTGATCTATTTTTATGAGGAAATGGCAAAAACGGCACTGCTGACATGGGCTGCCATAGGTCCAGATTTTCCCAGTCATTTCCCAATTTCCACCCAGACAATGTCGCCAGCTGCAGTATTTTGGATATGCACTCATGTAGTGTAATAAAATCATTTGCCTCAGTTTGCCTGAACTTCTTAATTAATCAATAATTATAATTTCATATTTTGTTCTTCCTTTTTTAAGTTCCTTTGTACCAGAATGGCACTCAGTTACAGACTGTTTTTAGGAAGATGATAGTTTCTCTCACTGGTTTACAGATAATGTCATTTCTGATATCACAGAACCACAGAAACATAGAATCAGAGAGTTTGAAGGGACCACCAGGGTCATCTAGTCCAACCCCTGCAATGCAGGGATCTTTTGCCCAATGTGGGGCTTCAACCTCTCAACCCTGAGATCAAGAGTCTCATGCAGTACTGACTCAGCTATCAATTTATTCCTAGAATAAAGGCACTCTGTACATGCTTAGAGATGCTTCCTCCCTGGTGGTCAGTTGTTAAAAACCAAAATTTTCTTCCTATCACCGATTCCCCCCCCCACCTGCTCTATGAGACATTCTGTCTTTGGTGGCAGGTGTTTTGTTTTCAAAAGGTGGGAAACCTTAGTTGAAGATTTAAGATAGGCTCATAACTTATTTATACTTAAAAAGCTGACCTTAACTCTGGATCTTCAGAGACTTACATTACAAATGTGGCATTTGAGGAACAAACTAGGTCAGGCTTTGTAAATATAAGGCTCTGGGACTTGCAAATCCTCAAGCTTCCTCTTGAGGATTTGAAGTATGATACATTTAGACTTACAATGCTTAATGTGTGCATATTAAAGCAGCATACAGTAGCCATAACGGAAGCTAATGTGCAATTCTTATACGTGGCCTGACAGTAGGTTGCAGACTTATAAAACTGGGTCATTTGAAAGCGAAGCTCTGAGATCTTTGTAGCAATGAAAACAAGCATGAAATTAAAGCATGCATTTAAGCATGTCCAGTTCAAGTAGATGGTAAAGCATGCTAAAAGAAAACTGTGGAACATATGCTTAAGATGCTTCTTAGGCAAAGAAACTTACCTTAAAAGCATGATATGAGTGGTAAATTTATTGGGGTTATATCAAAATGATAGAACAAAATTTTGCAATGGTATGTGCAAACCATTTAGATATGCCACCTATTTCCATTCAGTGTGGTCCAAACAAGGATGCCTCTTATCTCCCTTGTTCTTCATCCTCTCCCTGGAACCCCTGGCAGAAGCGTCAAGACAATATTCACTTACAGAAGTTTACCAGAAGAGGGTGAAAAGCAGCAGATGAACCATTATGAAGAAGACATTATTTTAAAGCTAAAGACCCATGCCTGAGCCTTGCTGACGCCACAAAAGGAGCTTTGCTTTGTTGAGGAAATAGCAGGACTTGGAACCAAACTTTGACAAACCTATTATAATGTTCTTTCATATTCAACTTTTAGAGCAGGTGCATATCTGTAAAATTGCTTGAGCTCCCCTAATGCCATAAGGCATTCAGCTACTTAGGGGTGCATATCCCTAGAAAACTGTTTAGACCAGGGGTCAGCAACCTTTTTCAGCCGTGGGCCGCTCCACTGTCCCTCAGTCCTTGTGGGGGCCAGACTATATTTTGCCCCACAAATAACCCAGAGATGCATTTTAAATAAAAGGATACATTCTACTCATGTAAAAACACGCTGATTCCCAGACCATCCATGGGCCGGATTGAAAAGGTGATTGGGTGTTAGGTTGCCTACCCCTGGTTTAGACTGTTCAGTTTGAAATCTGATCCAGACTGAGAGAAATTTGAACAGATGGACTAAGGGGAGCATACAATTACCAAGCTTAAGGGAGGATAGCAACAGTTCAGATGAAGATCATGCCGTGATCCTTTTTTGTTTTAATCCCAGGCCGTCCCTATAATTCTTTCAAGGTGAGTGGTCACATCTGGCTATGAAAATTCTTTCTTAAAAATATGATGAACTATCTAATATTAATTTATATTATGAGGCATTCCAACTCTGGCACGTGGAATTTATACTGGTGAAAATGCACAAGGAATGGACAAATCTACTGGGTCTGCGATCCCTACAGGAAAGTAGTTTTAGACACATTACGTTAACACTGCTGGGGAAAAAATCTTAACAATTTCACTATGTTATGGACTTGGAAAAAGTGGCAAGGTCAAATTTCCCCAGCGTGTTCACCCTTAATCCTTCCACAGTCAGTGACTCTACAATACATAAGGTAATATCAGGGTTATTTTTGAATGTGTGGCTTTTCCAAGAATGATGCACCTGTTACTCGGGAACAGCATCAGCTGAGCATGGGTTGGTTGTGTCTCCATCAGGCGACAGAGCCACACAGCCACTCGACCCCTCACAAAAACTGAAATTACTATTTTACACTTTAGCCATGTTGTTAAATGGAAAGGCCAGAAAAACCTATTCTAGCAAATACAAGAGAAACTGCGTTAAAAGTATATCACAGGGTATGAGAGTGTGGTGAAGATCTCCAGAATTATATCAAACATGGCCCCTGGTTGCTGGTGAGGCTGTGGAGACCAGGGTACATATTTTCACTTATAGTGTACCTGTGCCCAGCTTTAGGAATCTTGTTTAATGATATTTAAGGATATAGGAGTCACACTTAATGAACAAATTCAAATGTCATCCCTGTTACCCGTCCTATCTATATTTGAGGGTTACCTAGAATCATAGAATTGTAGAGTTGGAAGGGAGCATAAAGGTCAGTAGTCCAACCCCCTGAAATGCAGGAATCTTTTTGCCCAACATAGGCTTGAACCCACAGCCCTGAGTGTTAAGTCGTGGGTTGACATAGCAGCCGGCACAGCGATTTCTTCAAGTAGCTCTTTAATATGGTAAGCTGGAATAAAACTGACAGCGAACAGCTCAGCCGGCCTGTATTTATAGGCAGCCGGCTGTCAACATTGTAACCACAACAGCCCAGAGTTCCCGCCTAAAATAACTGGCGCGGACCTGAGTGAAAACTATCTACAGACCTGAGTGAAAACTATATACAGTATCCCCCTGTTGGCCCAGGGTGAAACTACACTACATAACACCCCTCCCCACCGAGATAAGGCGTTAGTTACAATCGTAATGGTTTCCTTATATACAGCACTACGCGTAATGGTTCAATTAGGCACAAAAGCATATCGGTTACATTTCCCATACTTAGACCAACAGTGATACCTGTCCAACAACATAGTCCTTTAAATGAGTTGGGCGCTTGGAAACTCTGCCAGACCGCCGGGGACTGGTAGCCAAGTCCGGAGGGCCACACAGTTCTCGCTGAGGCTGTGGTGCGACCCTAGGTGGCGTTGGAACCAACTCCCCTGGATCCGCTGCTGTGAGTGGAGCCTCCGCAAGTGGAGTGGTCTGAGTCTGTTCTGAAACGGCTTGGTTCGGCTCCACGCTGGCAGTTTGCGAGGGAGGTGTAGGTGGGGCCTCGCCATCTGTACGTGTCTCTTCTGGAGCCGCAAGTGCAGTTGGGGGCACCTCGGTAGTGTCCAAGTCCCCAACCCTGCGCCTAAGCTGGTCTATGTGCCGTCGCCACAAGCGTCCGTCTTCGAGTGCCACCTGGTACGAGCGAGGTCCAGTGACTCCCACTACTGTGGCTGGCACCCAAGGGATGTCCCCCACATAGTTCCGGGCAAAGACCTGGTTTCCTGGGACAAATGACCGTGGTGCGTTGGCACAGCCTGGGGGTTCAGCCATGGCAAAGTCTGGGTGTAGCCGGTCGAGCGGTGACCTGAGGCGGCGGCCCATAAGCAGTTCAGCAGGACTCCTCCCTGTGGCCGCATGAGGGGTGATGTGTTGCACGAACAAGTATTCGGCGACCCGCTCATGCCAGTCTCCCCGGTCCAGGCGCGCCAGTGCCTCTTTTGTCGAGCGCACCACTCTTTCCGCTTGCCCGTTGCTGGATGGATGAAAGGGTGCCGTTAGGGCATGGCGGATGCCCAGTCCCAAAAGATACCGCTCAAACGTGCCTGACGTGAACTGCGGTCCGTTGTCAGAGACAAGGACATCAGGACACCCATGCGTTGCAAACAGGCCTCGCAGCACCCGGATGACAGCTTCGGTAGTGGTGGAGGGCATCCGGGCGACCTCCAGCCATTTGGAATAGGCGTCCACCACTACCATAAAGGTCCGGCCGTGAAAGGGTCCAGCCAGATCGATGTGCACCCTCGACCAGGGTGTCTTTGGCGTCTCCCAGGTGTGTCCCTTAGCTGCCGGTGGTGCAGGCCTCGACTCCTGGCACGCTTGACAGGCGGACACCCAGGCAGTGATGGCATCGTCCATATTAGGCCACCAGACGTAACACCGAGCCAACGCCTTCATTTTGACAATTCCCGGGTGGCCAACGTGCAGAGCCTCCAGGACGCGCTGACGGAGTCCCTGGGGAATCACGACGCGGTCTCCCCACAGCAGACAGCCGCGATGAGCTGAGAGTTCATGTTGTCTGGTTGCGAAGGGCTGGAACTCCGATGCAAAGGGCCCTTGTGGCCACCCCCTCCACACCCAGTTGAGCACCCGGCTGATGGTGCGATCCTGGGCAGATGCGGAGGCCACAGTGGCAGCCGATACAGGCGCTGCCGGAAGATCCTCAATCAGAAGGAGCGATGAAGCTGGTCTTCCACAAATGCTGGAAGAGGGCAACGGCTGAGGGCGTCGGCATGGCCCATCGATTTCCCCGGGCGATGGATGAGCCGGTAGTGGTAGGCAGCCAGGAAAACAGTCCATCGCAGCATGCGTGGTGAGAGGACCGGTGGAGTTGGACGATCACCGGCGAGGAGGCCCAGGAGTGGCTTGTGGTCAGTGATGAGGTCAAAAGTCCTGCCATAGAGGTATTCATGGAACCTCTTCACTCCAGCCACAAGTGCCAATGCCTCCTTGTCGAGCTGGCTGTAATCCCATCCTCGTCGCCAGTGTTAAGTCGTGGGTTGACATAGCAGCCGGCACAGCGATTTCTTCAAGTAGCTCTTTAATATGGTAAGCTGGAATAAAACTGACAGCGAACAGCTCAGCCGGCCTGTATTTATAGGCAGCCGGCTGTCAACATTGTAACCACAACAGCCCAGAGTTCCCGCCTAAAATAACTGGCGCGGACCTGAGTGAAAACTATCTACAGACCTGAGTGAAAACTATATACAGTATCCCCCTGTTGGCCCAGGGTGAAACTACACTACATAACACTGAGATTAAGGGTCTCGTACTCTACCGACTGAGCAATACTAAATTTAAGGAATTACTGATCTTTTCGTTGGTTGATGTGCACTTATCTATTGTACAGAGATGGAAGACTTTACAAGACTTAAACCTTGCACTATGGTACAAGGCTTAGAACATTGCCGTAGCTGGGGAAAAAATTCTATTTGATCTTTGAGCTTTTCAGGGCACTGCAAAAACATGACGCCTTTCATGCTGCACGGTGGAACTTTATATGTTAACGAATGCCACTTTCAACAACAGCTCACGGCAGAATCGGTTGACATCTGGAACTCTTGAACTGGCTCTTGTTTTCTGGCACTGACATATGCTTGTCATCATCCTCTACCCTGTTCGTTGTTTTTGTATTTTATTTGTCTTTTGGATTTTTGCTTTTGCTTTCGTATAACTATACTGAAAATCAACTCTAAGTTCTCATGTGTATTTTGTGATTTGTATGCCATTGTGCCTGATACATACACATAATTGCAAAGCAATTTCCCCTAAAGTAATGCTTTTTGGTATGCTGTTTTTTCCTAATGCATGCTTTACTCCATATACACATTTTGGTACACATTACCTGGCTGTAACTGCATTGAAAAATTTGGAGAAGTGTGAATTTAAAAGGAGGGCTGTGTTCACATATAAATGTAAACAGGATCAAATTTATTCTCCATCCCTACATTCAAGGGAGAAAATCCCTGCAGCCTCCAACAGTTTCTTGAAATTCAGAAGATTGTCTTCTTTATCTCTCAAACTCTGAATGCAAGAGTAATTATTACATATTGTAAATAATAGTCTGAAACTATCAAGAAACTTGCATCTCAGGTATGCTCACCTGGTGCTCGGTTATCTTTTTTGTGTTGGGTGAAAAGTTGCTGTTTCTAACTTGCCCTAGAGGTTTTGGTTTTGTTGGGCAGGGTGCTCAATTTGGCTGATGAATTTATCTCACTTTTGAAAAAGCTGTTTTGCTGGATTTTTCTTCTGTTCCACTGTGTTAATTTCTAGTGAGACGATGATATATTCTTTTTTTAATAAACAACAACAACCCAGTTCTGACTGTTTCCGTGGCTGTATACCTTGAAAAGCAGTATATAAATGCTTCAGACAAATGAAAAAAATATATATTAAAAGGAGTCTGGAAGGCCAGAAACTGAAGATACCATAATATCCTTTCTAATTAATGCAGATGCTAACTGAAGATGTGGAAACAGATTTCTCTGGAAATCAGGACTGGAATATATTAATTTTGGTTGCCTGCTAAATCAGTGCTTTTGTTTTTCACCTAAATACATATCTTAGAGAAGTGCTTCTCCCCATCAGCTGACACATTAGCATAATGTTTACAACCAGTGAGGTTGTTGAAAAGCTTTAAAACAGAAAGTACTGTAAATGCCCTTTAATTGGGAATGTGATATCCTCCCATCTGGAGTGACTCACTACTGCTGCAGCAGCAGCCTGTAGTTAGTAGAAGCTCTTCTAAAATAAACCATGTTGTAGTTTTCATCCCAAATGACTCCAGATTTAGTCACACTTTGTCCTTTGCTCATGTTGCATTCTTTTCAATACCAAGTTGTGAATTTCCCAACTTGAATTTGATAGCAAATTATGTTTGTCCCTACTAAAATAAACTGGTTTTGGCAACTGGTAGAATTCTTTGGGGACCTTTTGTCTAGACATATGACTGCACTTTCCTGTATATCATGTAGGATCAGGTATGTGTATGTAGGCTGCTGCCGCCCCTAGGGTTTGCTTCTGCAGATCTGAAATATATAATCAAATCAGCTTTATGCATGTTTGTATGCAATCTGCATATGCTTTGAATGGACTCACAAATAAATAAAAATAAAACAAGCTTTAAAAAAGAGTTTGACTTACAGTATCCCTTTTTATGGCATAAGTACTGCTGGGTTGTCGTGTGTGGTTTTTGCATCATTTTAAAGTATAAATTGTATACTCCATGCTCAATTTATACAAACACTGAGAATGCACAGTTCCACTATCCTACCATGCGTTCAGGGCATGTAATTTGCCATCTATGCAAATGGGCATTTTAAAGGATTTGTTTTGCTAAAATCAAAACATTTTTTTATTATTTTAACAGGAATGTACCTTGGCAGGTATATGGACTCAGCAAATTTTACATCGCCTACTTCTGTGAAACTATGCAGTGATCTGGGGACAGAAAACGTCCCCATGGAAGTGGGTATATAGGATTCTGCAAGCTGAACATTCTCAACTTCTTTTGAGGCCAAGCGGTCTGGCTGGTATTCAACTAAGTTTTACACATTGTAGACTTATTAAAATGATTGAGCATAACTATGTTAAGTCCATTAATTTCCATGTGTGTAGTCTGAGTAAAACTTAGTCAAATACTCCTCTCAGAGTCCTCAAATGTGAAACAAGAACCTCCAGTTCTATCCTCAGGAAAGGTTGGGAAACCAGTGGCCTTAGAGATGTTTAGGGACTCCAGCTCCCATCAGCTTCAGATAGCGGAACTGGTGATGATGGATGATGGGAGTTGTAGTCTGACAACAGCTAGAGGATTATAAGCTTCATATCTGTGATATATCCTATTGCCCAAGGCTGTGGGCTCTCATGTAAATTCAAGGCATAGCAGATTGAGGATGTAGCTGTTGAAGAACCAGATGATGTCAGAGAATTAGTTTCCTAGTCAAGGGACGGTCCTTCCTACAATTGCAGATAGGGTGAGGCTTGGACTCCTAGTAGGGTATGTCCATTGTGTAGTTCAGGGCTGGGGGAAAAAAATCAGCACAAGGGCCATATTCCCTTCTCAGCAACATTCCAGGATCCACTTAACACTGGTGGGCAGGACCAAAGGCAATAAACATAAACACTCTGTTCTCTATTTTACTTCCAGACAAGAAGAATAACTATGCATCTTCAGGGTTACATTATAGTCATGTATAAACACTTGAAGAGGATCACAGGAAGGCTGGTGATGTGACTAGAGAGGGGATGTGGCTTGGAGAGAATTCCAAAGGCCTGATGGACTTTTGAAAGGTAGCATTTGGCCTGAGGTTCCCCACCTCTGGTCTAGGTGTTCACAGAAGCAGACCTTTGTTTAAACAATTTCCATTGAGTTTCCCATGTGAGTTGACCCAGACTCTGCTGTGCTTGACAAAACAGAAACGTCTATCTTCTCCTGAAATTGTTCCACAGGTCACCCTTCTTGGGTTTGTTCAGCATTTCATAGGCTTGCAGCTTTGCTGGAACATCCCAGTATTCCTTCTTTTTAGGCCATAGAACTAAGGCAATCAATAACAGTATGACATGTGCTTTGGAGTGGGCAGTGATAGTTCAATTAAGAGATCAATAAGATACTTCCTAACCAAATGCCTGTCAATGATAAATCCATAACAGTTGTGTAAACTGTCTTTTTAAACCATTCATTGAATAATCCATGAGCAGAACACACAACATTAGAGGTGTGCTTGGGCACCAAGATTTGATTTTTCTCTGTATTTGTTTATTTATTTTACAATTATAATCTATTTCTGAGTCACTGTTCTCCATAATCCCTTATGGGGGTTGGAACTGTTATTTGTTTTTTCTTGAAATAATTCAGAGATGTGTCAAGAGGTGTGTATTCCTGCTTGCTGCTTCTTGTTGCTGTTGTTTTAAAAAATTTTCAGCTTCACACTGTCCTTTGCTTTCTGGGCGTTATGTCCTCCAATAGCCTTACGGGCTTTCGATAGGCCTTAAAATGTGAAGCTGTCCCAAATGTCTGAAGAACTCTGAATAATTTTTCTTGTTGCTGTTGATAAAAGTAGGATTTTTTTTTGTTAGGAATGTGTTGTTGTTGTTAAAACCTTGAAGTTGTTGTTTTTAAAGCAACAACTCTGCTGCTGTACTTTAGTGAAAATCAAATCAAATCCAGAGTTCTTTAATACTTCACAAGCAACATATTGGACAGCCTCACTTCTTGCAAAGCCCATCGACACATAACAAACATAAAGATATGGACAAGCATACAGAAAATCACAGGAACAGAGTGACAAAAGTCTTTGCAAGGGCCCTGATCCATATCAAGGTAGGGGAGTTATTGACATTGTACTTCAACCCTGAATGACCCCAGTTTGCCTTATTATTATTGTTTAAGCCCACACAGAACAGATGCACATTCCTAGCAAATACAGTGGCTTTTCATATATGTAGGATAATACCAATTAGAGCCAGCAATCTGAAAAAAATATATTGTGCTCTTCTTCAGAGCACTGTGCTTTATTAAGTGCTGCTATGGGCTATTCTTGTTTATCCATCCACAAAAAATCTCTGTTGTGTATTGCTGAAAACAGGAATGATGTAGATAAGGAAACCAGAGGGATATTCCAATTTTTGTATCCTTTCAGCACTTACCACATAGACCACCACCACCACCAAGGCTGCAGAAATCATGCTGAGTGAGACACTCAGAGCTGTGTCATTTGATTGCAAAATATATAGGTGGAAGCATAGCAGGAACTGGGTAAAAACCGGGAAGGCTGCAGAGCACCACCTGTCAATGCCGTCTGTTAAAACTGAACTTGTAAAACTACTGTTGTGTTAACATGAGGGAATAGAAAGGCCAGTCTGGCAGCTGTGTTTTTCCATTATTAGACAAAATGCTGTTTTGTGCATATGCAGGCTAATAAACCAAAAGGCCACTGTCCAGTGTTTATACTCTCATTGACTCTTTGCCACATTTCTTTTTGGTAAATATTTTTATTGATTTTTTGGAGAATATTTTTATTGAATATTTTCCACATCTTTTCTACATATTATTTATAGCACTTAATAGTATAGCTTTATGTTTCAGACACACCCCTCCTATGATTCCTGGGAAATTCCTTCTATCTTAACAATTTTAAAATGTCATCTTGATCCCTGGAAAGTTAAATCTGCAGCAGAATCATCTATTGCTGCACTGTCTTTCCTAAACAATTATGTGATGTATGTGGAATGACTGTATCATCCAATCTGTAACACCAACAGCAGCAACAAGCCCTGCTGCTATATTTGTGATATAGGATTTAGGTTTGATAAAGCAGGCTGGGCCCCATGAAATAAAGACATTCTTTTCCTATCTGCTCAGAACTGCAACTCCTATTTAAGGCTCAGTATGAGGTACACTACTGCTGAAACAATGGTCTTGTCTATTTGTCTCACCGTTTGCCCCCAGGAAAACCCACAGTTTGCCATTGAATAGGTCCAAATGGCAATTGAGTTATCCACAGATTACTTTTTGTTCTGATTCAGCAGCAAAGAGCATGTTTTCCAGGGAAAAGCTGCAGGGCAAACACAAAACCACTTGGACCCATGCCTAGAAAGCATGGGACAAATGAAAAACCACTCAAACCCATGCTTTCTAAGCAACATGACAAGTGTGGATGAGTCCTGAAAACCTGACCTTTGTTCTTGTGGAATTTCCAGCCTGAGCCCTGGGTGGAGCTGTCCATGGTATCCTTGGATCCTGAAACTCTCAGCTCAGCCTAGACCAGGCTTCCTCAAACTTGGCACTCCAGGTGTTTTGAGCCTACAGTTCCCATCATCCCTGACCACTGGTCCTGCTAGCTAGGGATCATGGGAGTTGTAGGCCAAAAACATCTGTAGGGCCAAGTTTGAGGAAGCATGGCCTAGACCTTGGCCTACTATTCCTCATCTTGTTTTGCTTGTCCAACACGAGCTTTTTCCTTAGGTCAGAAACCACAAACTGCTCAATCCATCAATTGAAACAGAGCACATCTGTCTGATACTCAAATTACTCAGAATGTGGACATATCCATTTTACAAAGCATTGGGCCAAACTGAACATAATTGTGTGAATGTAAGTAATGTACACAGATGTGGGACTGCAGAGATGGACCTTTATCTTTCTGCCATGCTCTGGGTGGTTCCTTGGGTAACTACCGCACTGCCATATAGGTGAATGTGGGCCCTTAGACAGCTCATCTGCTTATTTGCCCTAATTCACATGAAATGATAGGTACACAAACGCCTGCCCTATAGCAATCTGAGTTGCTGTACTGAAATTCTCCATCCCATTCTCATAAGAGAGTTCTAAATCAGACTATCACTGATCTTTTAAGTTAAAGAGTGTTACAGCTTTGCAGGTCTGGGAAAATGTTGATCACTTTCACTGAATTGTCAATTTTTAAAAAATACAGTAGTGAATCAGATGGCCTATTTTCTGTGTTTCCTTAAATAATAGAAGTCCTGCTCTACATGTAGAGCAGCCAAATGGTAGGGAGAAGTCTCAGCTTGATTTCAGTGGAATGTAAGCATATACTTGGCTGCTTTCTGAAACCTGCACTTACACAGTATTTTGTGGATAAACAACATTGATTGCATTCTTCTTTACAATTCCCAGCAGACACCTGCCTTTCCTAAGGTGAAATCTAAACAGTAATGACATCAAGTGGGAGATTTCCTTATTGACTTCAGTGAAGGCTAGAGTTAACTCTTGACATCTGCTGCTAGCTGCTAGCCAGTTCCTTTTACCTTTGTTAATTTTATTACTATGTAATAATTTTATTACTATGTTCAAGTTATATTAAAATAAATACATTTTGACACATTTATCACATTTTATACTGCCTATCAATCAGTCTTCTCAGTGGTTTACAAAGCACTGAAAACCATAAAAAAATACAAACAATAATAAGCTTAAAACTTGTATCAATGGACTAACAATATTGCCAGCATACAAAATCAGCACAAATTAGAAAAAAGCAACCCCACCAAAAATAGCATAAAATCAATATAAAGGTCAAAAACAACAGGGAAATGGATGTAAATAGCACCAAACTCAAAAAAATGTTCCAATAGCATACAGCCAATCACAAATTTCCACGGTGCTTTCAGGAAAAAAAGTGAAAACAGTGGTATCTCTGGTTAAGAACGTAATTCATTCCGGAGGTCTGTTCTTAACCTGAAACCGTTCTTAACCTGAGGTACCACTTTAGCTAATGGGGCCTCCTGCTGCCGCCGTGCGATTTCTGTTCTCATCCTGAGGTAAAGTTCTTAAGCCGAGGTACTACTTCCGGGTTAGTGGAGTCTGCAACCTGAAGCATTTGTAACCTGAAGCGTTTGTAACCCGAGGTACCATTGCAATGTTCTATGTAGTTCCCCTCCAAAGCAGTAAATGATGAACATTTGCAAATCAGAGTTTGCCAACTCATTAACGAGGTTTAGTTGACTTATCATATTTATTTGACCAGTTTAGTCAATTAAATGTAAATAATCTTGGAAATGATTAAAAATCAAAACTTCATTCATGTGCTTTTTAAAATGTTTGTGGGAACTGGTAGAGAACCTAAAATTGAATAAGCAAAAGCTGCTACACATTGTTAGAAATGCTATCTTTCATTATTTGTTTTTAATGCCCTGTTATAACAACATACCAAAACAAAAAAGCCTCAAAATTATCCACATCCATGTTATGAGACACGTATACCTGATGTTGAGCATTAGGAGTATTCTGGAACTTTTACTTGTGTACAGTACTTCTTACCTTGCTGCCTAAATGATTCCACTATAAGCTACAAGAAGCCTCAGACTTGAATTCTCCTCTCATATAAGATTCTCCCCCCATTAGAATTAAAACGTTCATTCAAGTATGTCTTGAAAGTGCTAACTAAAGCGGCCATGTTAGCTCTTGAAGAAAAACATGCCACATTTCCACTGTCAATGACACTTAAATGACAGCTGAGATGGCGGTGAGGAAATCAAAGAGGGTCAGATGATTGGCCCTAAATGCTCATGACTTCACACACTTTTGAAATGTACGCATCATCAAAGCTTGAGTAAAGCTGTCCTATTTGCATCACACATAAGTTCTTACATTCTGTCCTAATTTAAATGTGTTATTTAAGAACTATAATAAAATATTAATAGGAGTTCTCATCACTTATTTATTTGATTAGCTTAAAAAAGTGTTATGTCATCACTCCATGGGAATTGGGTAAATGGGGAAAAATTAAAGCAATAGTTTTAGACTTTTGACATTTATGAAATGAACATTTTATTCTTAAACTTATTTCTAGGTCAAAAAACTTCATCGGGAAGTGTGGGCCTCTGAGAGGGCATGCTGTATCAGACTTGCAAATACTTAATGCAGTGCACTTTACTTGGTGCCCTTTGGTTGCATGGGAGCTGTTCACTCATGCACACCAGCACACAAAAATACAGAAGGATGGAGGAATTGATGGATGGAAGGAGAAAAATGGGAAAAGTATCAGCAGAACAGCAGAGTGGACATAGTTTCCTCTTGGATGTTTTCTTCACTTGAATATGGAAATTCTCCATATGTGGTGGACCTGCGATAAGGTAAAAAAAAAAAAGGGAATCAATTTATAATGAACTCAAAAAAATATTTAGATATACTTTCCCCCAAAGACCGGAAGAGTGTCTATTAGGCTTAATAGGAACAGAAATTAAAATAGAAGATCACAATTTGTTCATGTATGCTACAGCTGCCATGAGGACCCTTCTGGCCCAAAGATGGAAAGTGCAAGATATACCAACTATTCAGGAGTGGCAGGCGAAGTTGACAGAATATGCAGAACTTGCCAAACTGTCAGGGAGGATCTGGGACCAGGGAGATCAAAGATACCAAAATAACTGGAGTAAATTTATTGAATATTTAAAGAAGAATTGTAAAGAGGTCAAGACACTAGCAGGATTGACATAATACCTCCAATGTATAATAGTACTAATATGAGAATGATGTGCGTGATGGAAAGAGGATAAATATACCAGTTGTGGGGAGGGAGGGGGGTCGCAACTCGGCAGAGTCAAAGGGAATGTATGGTGCTATTACAATTTGTTGGAAAAGAATATGTAAGGAAAACAATAAAAATTCACTTGGAAAAAAAAAGAATATGGAAATTCTCATCTTTTTCTCTACACATTTCCCCACCATAAATTCTAAAGTCTATTAAATCCTAAAGTCTATTAAAGGTTACAGTAGGGTATCTAGATATAGGCTTAAAGAAATGACATCTGTCCCAGCACATTGGAATATCGATTATTAGATTTGTAAACCAATACTGGATTTTGTGGTGTTCAATAAAAGATCTGGTACAGAAAGAGAATCAAGTTAGGGTTGCTAATTGCAACAAGTACTGAGATAGCTATTAAGTAGAAAGATGGTGAACACCCTAATTCAGTAAACCAAGGTATTGGAATAGCTTAATAAATTTACAAATCTGCTATGGTTTTGCTCAGTGGTTTTTTTCTAGAAAAATAGGTGCACACCATGAATTTCTTACAGTAAGAATCAATCATTTTTGGAAATTGGAATAATTTGTAAACCATTGGAGATGGTTGGATATTAAGGAATAAGCCTCTCCATTAGCAAAATCTGTGGTTTCTTTCAGGGGTACTCAAGGGCACGCAGTACCGACACCTCTTTAATTTGTTGTTAAAAAGTGCAGCACTTACTGTTAAGGAGGCATTTGGGCAGAGTACAATGAACACCATTTATGGATCAGATTAAATGCTTTCTTAGTTAATGAACCTGTAGAAAGAACTGAAAAGATCTACTGCTTGGTGATTAATAGATTTAATTACTAGGTGTGTCTGTCTGTCTATCTGTCTATCTATCTATTCAGTACAATTGGGTGCAACTAACACATGCCATACATTACTGTGTCTTGCTCTGCCCAATATTTCATACATCCCCAACTAAAGTACAGTGGTACCTCGGGTTACAAACACTTCCGGTTACAGACTCCGCTAACCCGGAAGTGGTACCTTGGGTTAAGAACTTTACCTCAGGATGAGAACAGAAATCATGCATCGGCGGCATGGCGGCAGCAAGAGGCCCCATTAACTAAAGTGGTACCTCTGGTTAAGAACAGTTTCAGGTTAAGAACGGACCTCCAGAACGAATTAAGTTCATAACCAGAGGTACCACTGTAAATATTAGAGCAATCTCAGATGGGGAAATGACACCCGTGACTTGTTATGAATGGAGACGTGGATTTTTCTTTGATTCTAGTGGTTATTTTGTCCAGTAACCCATCTTTGTGCAAGAGAGGAGCCATCGAAGGTCAACCCACTCCCCTCTTCACAATTGTTGTACTTCACTATACTAAGGAAGCTACAAAAATGAGTTGTTTCTTCAACAGAATAAGCTATATCCATATGATTTTCTCCCTCCTGCTTTCCTGCAGGTTGAATAATTGCAATATCCTGCTGATACTGCAAGTGGATTAGATAGGCATCAAAAATAATCCCCAGGATTCCATGTCTGAAGGCCAGCTATGCTTGTTTGGAACAAAGTTCTGCTCTGATAGAACAAAAAGGGTCTCACTACCAAGCTAAGTATGCTCAGAATTTGAGGATGCTAATTGGGGTTGTACTGCCAATTTTAAAGTAGAACAATGTCCTTAAGATACTTCTGGCCCAAGTTCTTTGCAGCTTATACAGATCTCTTATATTCCACCTTGATCACTGAGCTCCTCTGATGGCATATTTCTGATGGTTCCCCATGCCTCTGAGTTTCAGTTGGCCTCAATGTCCCAGCTGTGGTTTAAGCAAGCTTTGTCAGGCTTTTAACATTTTTATATCGCTATGATTTCAGTTTTAAAGTTGCTCTGCTTGATCATTGCTCTCTGTTAAATATGTATTAAATTATTGTTTTGCATGTTGTTGAGGATTCTTTTTCATAGCCCAAAGGTAGGATATAAAGGGGATTATAAGTAAATAAACAAATTGTTCCCCTTATTTCAGATACCTCAGCAGCAAAATGCCCTTAATGTTTGGACCCTAACACCCACCCACCCTCCAGTACAGAATGCTGTTTTCTGGAACTAGTGATATTGATTCATGTGCTAAGGAAATATGCTCTTACATAAGGTATATATTTTTCCTAAAGCAAATCTTTGGGGAAATCAAGATATTTTGAGCAATGCGTTCACATTTTCCTCTTCCCTGAAGCTATATAATAACCAGAGTTCAGATGGATATATACACACAATTGATTACCTGAGAATATTCAGGTAAAGTGAAGGTCATAAGAGGCAAGAAATGTGGTGGGGTTTTTTTTGGCCATCAATATAATACATTACCACCTGCATACAAAATGTTAATGGAAGTGACTTCATAATAACATTTGTTCTTTGCACAAATACCAACAGGAGAACAGCCTTTATCTCCACTCTCAAGACAAAAAATATATTGCTCATCCATAAATGTGACGTGAAAGGGGCATGCAATTTAACCATTACCCTATTCACATATTAATGGTGAGTCAGGCACACACAAGAGGAGTGTCCTGCCTCTGGCTCCAACCCCAACATTCCATTTCCAGGATAGCTCCACCTTTCACGCTTAGTTGTCTAAAATGAACACCTGCACATGAGCAGCTATATGCAATCCGTAGGCAAGTGATTTGTGAAGAGAGCTCATGAGAAACAATTCTAGATTACCAGAGCTCTGGTCCAGTTTTATGCTTCCACATTTTATTGTTGTACAAAGAGGCAATATATAACGGTTAATGACTGGTGGGATCTGCCACTATATATTTTTTATTTAAAAAAATCAGATTTGGAGCATTTCCTGAAAGCTGTACCCAGTGGTGGACTTTTGTCTTTAAAACTTCAGTGGCGCCCTGTGAGAGACCAAAATTCAGCGCTCCTTGTCTCTCACATTCCTTTCTGCTCCAATCACTATGTTATAGTTGTGAAGCCCTGCAACACCCTCAGATGTCAGGGCCCAGTGCAGCAGAACCAGTCACACCTCCTAAAATCTGCCTCTGCTGTAGCTGATGTGCTAAAGGAGTAGGATGTGACAGTGATGAAGGCTGCAAACAATCCATGCTTCATTTGTCAACTTGGTTCATATGGCTCTTGATACAGTTGATTATGCCTAGGATTTTGAGTTTGCTTCTGATGGAGGGAGTGTCACATGACATTGCCACTAGTAGAAAAGCTCACCAGCTTCCTCTTCTCCCTGAAACCACTTGTGCTCTCAAAATTTGCTCTGGAGTTTGAGAGGGGGTTGCAGAGGAAAATAGGAATTGGCAAAATTGCCTCCTCCCTTCTGCCAGTAGGATCTTTTGCTGGCTCTCAATTCTGTCCATTAATGAAAATTCATGGGAGCCTCATTAGGATCCAAGCCATTATATTTTCTCATTCAGCTGTGCCTTCAAGTCTAACATTGTTTTCTGGACAGTAACGTCTTGTGCAGTGTCTCAGAAAAATAAATTATATGTGGAATAGAAGGTACACAGCATGAAAACTATATTAGTGTGTCATGTGGCAATATCTCAAGTAAAACTGAAGAGAATGTTAGCATTAAAGTTCCTGTTTCTGGCTATCCACTCTCTAAAGCAACTGACCTTTATCTGAAACATATTTTTATGTTAGAGGGGCATTTACCAAAGATAAAAGATAGACTAGGTCATAAAGCCAGCTTGTACTTTGCAGAATAGACTTTATCCAATTGGGGAAGGTAATATTGTTGACATTGAGTGTTGCAAGAGAATAAACTATCTTCCTTTCTACTTTGACACAATACAGACTTTTCAACTTCAAGAAGATACAGTAGGATAGCAGAATTGGAAAAGCAGCCAACCAGATTTGAAATAGGTGTTTGAAAAGCCTATTTATATTCTGTCCACCTATTGTTTTAGCATAGAAAAACATAAAGCATTTGCATTATAACTACAAACTCTGCAGTAAACTGATGTTAACAGTATTTCTTGAACATTATTGGATCATTTTAAGGAGATGGGATAAAAAATGTGGACTAGTCACCAAGACAGTGTCTCCAGCTACAATCCCAAATCCACTTACCTAGGAGTAACTCACACTGAATCTGAGTAGACATGGTTAGTATAGCACTATGAATACTGTCTTGGTGGAAACGGATTCCTGTTGCGCAAGTCAGGATATCCAATTTGCACTGCCCATTGCAGCTCTCTGTCCATCTGTTGGGAAGATCAACAGAAATCTGGTGCTCCAACTTACATGAGCAGAACTGTTTACTGCTAAACCAAAGTTACTATTGGACATAGCTCACAGAGTTCCTTGTTTCTTATGAGTAAAAGAACACTAAGTAAACAAATGTCTAACAAGAGAGTGGGTTTAAAGTGTTGTGCTTTTGTTTGCTGATTCTACCACTAGTTCTGACTTATAGTGCTTTATTGAGAATACTTCTATGGGTGGATGTTGAAACTCTTGCAGTGTGCATTTCAAATAGTTGTGTAAAGAATATATGTCCCAACTGGTTTGGATGTATGTGTGTGTGTGTGTGTATACTCCTTTGTATGTGTAAGAAATCAAAACATGGGTGAGTATAGCACACTTTTAGCAGATTCCAAATAACAAACAATTCATAAGACACACATTACCAAATCTAAACTATAACTACTGGCTAATCAATTAATCAAACTGCATAAAATGTTTAAATCAGACAATATTACTTCATCTTTCCTGATATTCAGGAGTGAGTGTTGATGCATTAGTAGCCTAAAATGGCACTGCTCACATATGAGAGGGAAACATAGGGAAATCCCAAGGTTTGTAGAAATACAAAACATTTCTAGAAGAAGGAAAAAATGTTCATTGTTGGGGACAAACTACAGAAACAATTCGTTGATGACTGAGCATGCTCAGTGGTCACAGAATGTTATTTTTTTCTGGGAGTGAGGGGGAAATGGAAAACAAACTGGCTGATCAAAGCTGACAGTGTGGAACAGCAAACAGGACCATTGCACATTACAACATTTTGTGGCAGGTCCTACATGTAACCTCTAAAAAGCCCACACTTTCTGCATTTCCTTTATAACATTTTCTCTCCCTCTTCATAGCACAAAAGCTGGTTCACAGCCTTGGCTGTTGCTGTGGCCAACTCTCAGCTTGGCTGGCAGCCTTCCCCTTGGACAATTGTTTCTGGACCTTCTGTCTAAACTCTCTCCCACAGGCTCAGGAGGCTGAGATCACCCTCCATTCCTCTTTAATGTTCACTGTCTGACAGATTTTCCTCAGGTTCCAGAGAAATCTCTCTTCCCAGCTAACTGTTCTCAGATGTCATTTTTATCCCCCTTTCCTCAGTTGACCTCTTTTTTTGGAATTTTCTAGTTCCCATGGCAACAGTAACTAATCAGCAGCCTGCCTTTCACCCTGGGTTAACTTTTAGTTAGCCACTCCTCACACTACCAGAAGTTACTATGGTAACACATGGCGACACAGGACATCCATGTTCATCACCTCTTTTCATCACAGACTTTCCCTCTTTATAAAAAAACAGTCTTTATTTTATATCTCTTTCATTACATTTTTTAAAAAAGAAAACTTTGTTCTTTTCTGGTATTCAGTTTAGAAGAGTATATGAATTAACAAATAAGCATCAAGGAAAAAAATCAGGATAGATAGTCTATTACATATCACTTCAATCTACAAAACCCCATGCATACAGTTTGGGGTAGCAAAGGGGAGATTAAAGATGTATAAACTGTTATTGCCTTTTTATGTATCAGACATTAAGATTCATTTTTCATTATCTTTGGAAACAATTATGTAGCATAATAGGTATAAATGGAGAAAATTATTAATAAAATCAGAAGAACTCAAGACAGATACATCATTTCTTTTGGGTAGTACAAAATAATTGGGAAACTCCTGAGAATTAACTTCCCTGTTGTGATAGCCCAACTCTGCAGAGTTGTTAAAGCTACAGCCTCTTATCATTCAGGTGAGCAGGAAGAAAGGGAATGAGATAATGGGAAATAAGAGGAGGTGGGGCAATAAGCTGCTGTGTGTCAATTGAGAAGGAAGAACCAGATCACGGCACAGCTTTACCACTGCTTGCTACCTGACCTGATGACACAGATGCAATGCTGCGTGTGCTGTTTGAGTGCAAACTGAAACTATCATAGATGTGTGTGTGTGTATGTATTCAAAAAATGGTCCCAAGGCAACTAATAGCTTTATAATTAAAAGGAGGGGGGTGGAGAAGAAGTAAGAACATGGGAGACTTGCAATTTTAAGAACTGGGCAAACAGTTTCAGCAAAGCGTTTGGTAAGAAAGACTTCGAAATCTAATGTGGTGAGCTGACTAATCAGCACCAATCATGGGTTTTTAAATTTTGAAACTTTCCAACTTAGCCCTCTTCCAAGAAAATTAAAATTGGACACAGCTAGTTTTATGGGTTAGTTTTCTGCTCTGTGTGACTTCCAGTGTAGTATAAAATTGACACGCAGGCAGTATGAAACTCACATATGCAGTTTTATGGGGTATTTAACATTATGGGGTATTTTTCCTACCCCAAGCCAATTTAAATGTGGCAAAATGTCCCAGAACATGTATGTTGTGTCAGAAGAAGGGGAGAAGCTGCCATTGGGGTGCACCACCCAAATATCCTGAACTACTGATAGTCAAGTCCAAGACTGTGGTCAGACATTGTCTTAAGACAACCCAGAGTGATAATAGCCTTAGTCACAGAAACCAGATAGTGAGGCCCATTACAGTAGATATTCTCGGATAATATATTGTGCAGAATGAAAAGCACATGTCTAGATTTGACTTTCTACCCAAGTAAGCATGGTAACCAAATGAAATCAATTAATATTCAGAGCTGCTTCTGACATTCATCCTTATTTGGAGTGCCTTATGGCTTGTCAGCTTGCAGTGAACTAAGTTGTCTGTATGATCCATTTTAATTCAGGATGCCACCAGCCCTAAGAAGAATGCATCAGAGATGAAATGTTGCCACAACTGGCAGGCATTGATAAATATGAGATTAAGGAATGGTACCAGATTCAGAGGCAGTCCCCAATTAGCCATACTTGGCATATATTATTGTCCTGCCATGCACCAAGTAGCAGCTTGATTAATAGCCACAAGCTATGCTGTGTCATTTGTTATGGAAGAGCACATTTGTGTGTACATGTTCATTACGGGAAGCCATTCTTTCATCCCTTCAATCTTTCTTGCCTCCCTTGATGATTCCTGTCATGGAACTCTGAAGCTCACACAGCAGTGCAGGGCACTGCGAGGAGCCTTCACTGTTGATTATTCGTGTCTCACATGGAGCAAGCTATGCTTGAAGGACCCCCCATTGGAGTACAAAGGCTCCCTTCGCCTCCTGACTACAAATTGCGAATAGTATTTCAAAATGGTGACTATAAAACGAGAGCTGCAAAGTAGAATGAAAGCAACATTGTATAGATCAGTTTGGTGAGCCTTGGTGGCTTGTCCTGAAGGCAAAGGCATTTATTTATTTCTTCAACTGTCTCAGAGTGGCTTGCAATAGCATCACAATTTTACAACAACAAATCATTAAAATGAAATAACTCACAAAACAAGGCACGGCAGTGCAATAAAACGGGACAAAATGTTGGGCCAGCATAAACTCTCAGACACTTAGGCAAATAGAAAGGTTTCAGCCAGCATCAAAAAAAGCAAAGATGAAGCCATGCATATGGAGGGAAGAAATTCTAGAAATTGGGTCCCGCAACAGGAAATACCATGTTTGCTATCCTCAACTATCTTCCCTCAGAAGATGGTGGACCCGGATCAGACTGATACATCTAAACAGGTTCACACAAGAGCTGGCAGCCCTTCAACTAACCTCATCCCAAGCTGTGGTTTTTGTAGGTCCAAACCGGAAAGGATCTCTCTGCTTCTGGTGGTGATGGGCTGGGGTGTGGGACAGGTGGAAGTATATATTCACAAATGTCTTTGGATTCCTGCTATTTTGTCAAGCCAAAATTGATTTAATAAGCTGAGGAATAAGGTTAGATTGTGAGAAGGCTTTGGTGTTCCTAATGGCTCATGTATCCCTAACTCCGTGGATGCTGGCCTGCATTGATAAGTTAATTATCCTGTGTAGTAGGATAAGAAACCATTGTCTTGATTCAAGCCTAATTGGCCTGAAAAGTTCTAATTCAGTAATTTCATCCTGAGTCTCTCTTTGAAATTCTTTTGTTGGAGATTATCCAGTTTTCTGTTCAGCAGTGGGAGATTGAAGCGATCTCTCACTGGCATGTGAACAATGCCATTTCTGTTGTGACATGGGCACAAGCACCTATTTATGTAGACCTAGTTGTCCTAAGCTAATACACCAAGAATAGCTTCAGCTCTTAGCTCAGGCTTCCTCAGCCTTGGCCCTCCAGATGTTCTGAGACTACAATTCCCATCATCCCTGACCACTGGTCCTGCTAGCTACGGATCATGAGAGTTGTAGGCCAAAAACATCCGGAGGGCCAGGGTTGAGGAAACCTGTCTTAGCTGAACTGAAGGATCATGTTGCATCAAAGCCACACACACCCAAACACAATAAAGTACAGAAAAACAGTATAAACAGTATTGGAACAATACAGATACACACTGATGTTACAATATTATATATGAATAAGTGTACAGAAAATCCACATAATCTTGATGTCTCTGTCACTCTCTCTCTCTCTCACACACGCACACACCACATCACTTTTTGTTGGCTACATGTGCAGATATCATAGCTGGTACCAGATGGCAAGTACATGCATGAGAAATCATCAGTGAGATGGCAACATGGTCAGTCTTCCTGCCAATATCCATGCAATATGTAGCTTAGCTCTGCTAAGAGATATTGCTAAGCAGCTGGACATCTATCTTTGCCTGCAGCAAGGCAGAAACTGACCTTCTGGCTATTGCATGGACTTTTGTGATGATTTATATTCTTTTGACAGTGTCTCGTCCTATTCAGAATACATTTTGTAAGACATTAATACAGTAGAAGAACAGACAGTTAGGAATGAAGTACAGTGGTACCTCGAGTTACAAACGCCTCAGGTTACAAACGCTTCAGGTTACAAACTCCGCTGACCTGGGAGAGTTACTTTGAGTTGGGAACTTTGCCCCAGGATGAGAACAGAAACTGTGTGCTGGCGTCACAGAGGCAGCAAGAGGCCCCATTAGGGAAAACAGGCCTCTAGTTAAGAACAGTTTCAGGTTAAGAACGGACCTCCAGAACAAATTAAGTTCGTAACTAGAGGTACCACTGTATAGCGAAAGTGCAGAAGTTCCAGGCGCAAGGTTTGAAGTAGGGCTGAGCCCAAACTACTTGCCCATTTTTGCCAAAGTTGAAGATCATGCCCTGCTCTTTGGATGTTTATGAGCCCTCTTTCCAATATACTTGTTAATGTTTGTTTGAAAATTTATATGTGTAAGCTGGTGCTTAGAACGTGTGACCCCATGGATCATAATGGGGTGTGCATGTGCCTGCATATTCCTCAATTTGTCTTTAGCCAAATAACTTTGTTCACCACACATCACTGACATCACTGACATCAGGGACACTGTGAATAGTTTAAAAAGAAAAAGAAGAAAGGAGCAGGATGTATAGCAACAGAATTCTAACCAATGTTATCAATACAGAAAGACAATTAAATGGGAATCACTCTTAGGCTAACCTCACTGCACTTGACCTCTCTTGAGAGAATGAACATGATTTCTTGGAAGGTTTGCTGAAGTTTGAGAAGCTCATGGAGTCACACAGGGTCAGGAGGCAGGTAACTCATAAGCTGTACCTGAACTGTATCATAAGAGGGAAGTATGGGCTTCATTATAGCTACCTGAACTTATTTGAATGAGTGCGGAGATGTTTGTGTCAGTTACACATCACCACTGCAGTCTAAGCAGAGTTTTACAGTTCCTCACTGTTTACCATTCCACCTTCCAATTGTGTATATATTTGCCTGCAACTCAGGACAACACTTCATGCCTCTGATTAAGTGGCCTGAAGTCCTTGAAAACGTATGCCACAATAAATTCGTTAAGTCTTTAAGTTGACACAAGACTCATTGCTGTTCTTACAGTTTAAAGTAATCACAAAAGACATTTTCCCAGAAAATTAAACTCATCTTTGCCATTCCTTAAATTTTCCCAGAAAAATTATGCTAATGGATGTATTATCTTGATGGATTGTATTTTAAATATTTTGTGGCTGTCCCCCAATGTAGACATCATGCTTTTGCCCTTACAATGTCTTTTGCTATGTTTTCATAAAGCGTTGTTTTTTGTAACTTTGAAAGCCTTTCATTTAATTGCCATATCACATACACTCTGATTTTCTTTATAAACTCCCTTAAAGGAGTTTATAAAATGAAACAAATTTAAGAGAGAACCCACATAAAAACCCAAATATAAAACCAGCATTTGTTGTTTAGTCGTTTAGTCGTGTCCGACTCTTCGTGACCCCATGGACCAGAGCACGCCAGGCACTTCTGTCCTCCACTGCCTCCCGCAGTTTGATCAAGCTCATGCTAGTAGCTTCAAGGACACCATCCAACCATCTCATTCTCTGTCGTCCCCTTCTCCTTGTGCCCTCCATCTTTCCCAACATCAGGGTCTTTTCCAGGGAGTCTTCTCTTCTCATGAGGTGGCCAAAGTATTGGAGCCTCAGCTTCACGATCTGTCCTTCCAGTGAGCACTCAGGGCTGATTTCCTTCAGAATGGAGAGGTTTGATCTTCTTGCAGTCCATGGGACTCTCAAGAGTCTCCTCCAGCACCATAATTCAAAAGCATCAATTCTTCGGCGATCAGCCTTCTTTATAGTCCAGCTCTCACTTCCATACATCACTACTGGGAAAACCATGGCTTTTACTATACGTACCTTTGTTGGCAAGGTGATGTCTCTGCTTTTTAAGATGTTGTCTAGGTTTGCCATCGCCTTTCTCCCAAGGAGCAGGCGTCTTTTAATTTCGTGACTGCTGTCACCATCTGCACTGATCATGGAGCCCAAGAAAGTAAAATCTCTCACTGCCTCCATTTCTTCCCCATCTATTTGCCAGGAGGTGATGGGCCCAGTGGCCATGATCTTCGTTTTTTTGATGTTGAGCTTCAGACCATATTTTGCGCTCTCCTCTTTCACCCTCATTAAAAGGTTCTTTAATTCCTCTTCACTTTCTGCCATCAAGGTTGTGTCATCTGCATATCTGAGGTTGTTGATATTTCTTCCGGCAATCTTAATTCCGGCTTGGGATTCATCCAGCCCAGCCTTTCGCATGATGAATTCTGCATATAAGTTAAATAAGCAGGGAGACAATATACAGCCTTGCCGTACTCCTTTCCCAATTTGGAACCAATCAGTTGTTCCATATCCAGTTCTAACTGTAGCTTCTTGTCCCACATAGAGATTTCGCAGGAGACAGATGAGGTGATCAGGCACTCCCATTTCTTTAAGAACTTGCCATAGTTTGCTGTGGTCAACACAGTCAAAGGCTTTTGCATAGTCAATGAAGCAGAAGTAGATGTCTTTCTGGAACTCTATAAACACATGTGTTGTAGTACACCTACATTAAAACCCTCAGGTCTACTACATAAATTTGAAAATAGCCCTTAAAAGGTCTGGAGAACAGAAAACCTAGCAACAAAGTAAGCACTAGGAAGAGTATTCAAAAATCAGAGGGCACCCCCATAAAGGCCCGTTCTCTCATGGTCACCCACTGAGCTTCAGACTGAGGGTCAGTGTCATGGACCGGGAGTCAGCTTTGCCTGCTGAACAGCAGCCTGAAGGGAGAGAAGGCAGAGTGACTCCACCTGCAGCTGATCAGCCTTCAAGGACACAGAGGAGGTGGCACAGATGAGAATGAGCTGGCCCTAGCCTTCTTAAGCACAACTTTCAGCAGCAGTTAGATACTGGAAACAACGCTTGTAGTTCCTGGCCTTAATTTGCTGCTTCCTGCTCATCTTGACCCTTTTGATCATCAGATTCCCTGATCCCTGGACTGTCTGAACATGTAGATTGTTATTTGCCTGACCCAAGGACTGGACCTGACTTTGGATGCTGACTCTGCCTCCAGGCAAGTAACACCTCAGAGACTTGTGGTTGGCTGGTCTCCCACTCCACTGAGCTCTGCATGTGGTTGCTCAGCAATGAGTCTACAACAGTTAGCCTGAACAAACAAATTCTGTATGTGTGGATGGGAGGCTTCTTGCATCTTTCTGTGTGCTCAGTCCCTGACTTCTCATGTGTTGAGTGGGAAAGATCTTCAGGTGGCTTCTGCTCATGGTTGCTTGAACATGATTAGAATGTTACGTATAATTGTTTAAATGACACTGAAATGGGAATGGCTGTGTGTTTGCTGAAAGGTTTAACACTGGAATAGTCCACTGGAGTATGCTAAGCAAGAAGAGCTCTCTGAGCTGCCTAGATGGGTTGATAATTAACTATTGCTATCTGTTAGCTCTGACATGGTGTTGTAACCTTAGATCACATGGGAGGCTACTGAATTACAAATTCACCATCTTGGAAGGATGGTGGCTGAGTCTTTGTTCTCAGGCTCTGTGAGAGTAAGATGCCTCTCCAGGACCTACATAACCTAAGGGGCTGGAATGCAGACTAATGGAGCCTGTGAGCTATGTTTGTCAGTTCTGATAATACATTTATTTGATTTCTAAGAAGATGAGCCTGTGCTGGATTTGCACAAAATGTTGTATGCAATTATCTGGATGTATCTTTGATGTTTTCGTTTGGTTTTGAAGAAAGTTCTGCAAGTAAAGTTCTGAACAATCTAATGGGTCTGGACGATGCTTCATTCCAAAAGGAGTCAGTTTTTATGCATCCAGTCACTTCAAACTGTGCAATATTAATATCTGCAATATAGAATCCTCCACTCAACTGAGGAGCAGTAGGGTGGGGGCAAGGCTGCACAAGTGTGTTGCTGTCCTGGTTTCCCAACATCACACATTACTGCTGCTTAATGTAAAGGTGAGGGGTGAGGTGGGGGTTCAGCACATGGCAACAGAAGAGTCAGATTTGCTCTGTCATAGCTTCCTCCACCACACCTGATTCTCTAAGTAAAGAACAGTTACACACCATGTTGGGAAGCTGGGAGAGCTGCTACTGCTGGGAACTCTGATAAAATTGGGTCACCAATCAATGTGAGTAGAAAACCCCAAATACCTTTCTCGCACAACAAGTGTAGAATCACACTTCAGGAGTCTTGTTTGGAAACTCCTTTCCTATGCCATCTATTTAACAGGTCTTATCCTCCTGCAAGGAGGATTTTTCATCGTTCTGTGTGAAACCATTAGCGGAGAACATCCCCAAGATTAATAGTGCTGTATAATAGTTATATAGGAAAATCTTATGATAGTCTTTATTATACTCTGGTCTCCCTTTGATAGCTCAACATGAAGGAAAATGGAACACACTAAAAATATTACAAGGCAAATTTGTATTCATTAACTGCCCACAAAAAATCTTTGTACTGCAATTTACATTGCTATGCAATGTTTCAAGTTCAATGTCTATGCAAATGTAAGCTTTAACGATACATTTTTATGAAAGCTACTGTATGGGGTCCTCATGTTTTATCTTGTGAAGATAAATGGCAAACCTTGACTGTGATTGAAAACCGTATGTATTGGTATAAATTGTAAGAGGTATCCTGAAATTTCTAACTTCAAATTACTTTAGTTCATAAAGACTAAATTGTACTTGTGAAAAAGAAATGGATTTTTATCTTGTGAAGATAAATGGCAAACCTTGACTGTGATTGAAAACCGTATGTATTGGTATAAATTGTAAGAGGTATCCTGAAATTTCTAACTTCAAATTACTTTAGTTCATAAAGACTAAATTGTACTTGTGAAAAAGAAATGGATTTTTAAAACATAAATATATATTTTTATCAATTTCTATTGAGGTTTTATATTGCATTGGTATCAGATTTTGGGGAGACCTTTCATCCTATTATTTATAAGCACTAAGTTTTCTGCATGGTTTTCTAGGCTATTCTAATTCAGTAACAAAATTATTTCATACCACAAATTTATTGAAGAGCAGTGTAGAGTGATGGGCATCCTGTAAAGTGGCATATTTCTTGCTGAACCCTTGCAACCCCTCCCACAATCTTATTGCGTGATACAAATCCAATCTCTTCCATTGAATTTCTTATTTGTTGAAGTAGAACGTTGTCATCAATGATAGAAATGGGACAGCGATTTTATATCGCATCACCCCATGCCTATGTGTATGAAACAGTACTTTATAGTACAAACTACTTCTTTTGTCAAAAGTGTACAGTACAAAAAACCCAACAACAACCCGCAGAGATGAAGTGAGAGATGTTTTATGAGCATAGATCTATCCGCAGTTGAATAAGGATGAGTGGGTGGCTAGAAAGCAATTCAAGGAATGAAAGCTTCTTGTAAGGACCTTGAGCAATTGTATTCATCAGGACATTTATAGGTGCCCCTAAGAAAACTGTGGGAGGGGGCAAAATCTTTCCTTCTAGGTCAAGAACCCAGTAGTGGAGACAGGACATCTTCAAATTAACTGTGTTTATTATATGGATTTTTAAAAAAGCAATTCTAGAATGGACCTCAACAACAGATTGCACTGAGCTCTAGTCATATGACTTGAGTCCTTTCCCTCCTAGAGACTTTTAGTGAAGGAAAGTGTCTCCTTCATCCCTTCCCAAACCTGGAAGGTCATAGCTGCTCACACTTTGTCTATGGTAAACATAACTCATAAAGTGTAGGGAGGGAGCAGCAGGCAAGGAGCTTCCCTTGTTATAGTTGTTTCAAAATGATCAGTGAACCTTTCCGTGGGAGTTTAATTTAGTAACAATTTGATTTTAAGAGAGTTTCAAGTATGTACCAAAAGGAGGAGTTATTTTGGTGCTGGGTTGTAGAACCAGAATGATTATCTGATAGTTTCTGTAGTAATGACATATTTTCAACAGCAGTTTAGGGGAAAGGCCTTGAATCGGAATTTAAATGCTAGGCACAGTTTATATTGGATGCACCATTTGAAGTGCTTCATGATGAAAACTCGATATCCATGGCAACCAGGTACTTCTCCAGGGGCAACATATGACGAGTTGCATCACTCAGATATGCTACTGAAATACTTGAGATCATAAACAATTATAATTAAAAACAACAAAGCTTCCAGCTAGCAGTAAATAAAAAATTAATGATATTTAAATTAAATTGGTTTTGTAGTCAGGGAGTGTTCGCATCTAGAAACTGCCATGAATAACACATGAACTAGAGATGAGAGATCAATTTGAATGAAGATCTGAGAACCAGTCGGTATTTAGCTTTTTAAGTGACAGGATTATATGTCATTTTTAAGTAAAATTGCAGAATAAAAATAGGTCTCTCTCTCTCCCTCTCTCTTTCTCTCGTACAATACTTTGAGAACTAGTTAGAATTTGTTTTTCAATCAATGGTATATAGCAGGGATGTCCAACAGGTTGATCGTGATCTACTGGTTGATCCCTGAGAGGTTTTGGTAGCTGGCCTCCTTCCAGCCCCACCCCCTCACCCCGCCCCGCCCACCATTGTTGGAGAATGGTTGACGGAGTTTACAAATTGAGGCTGTTTTCCCCCCAGCGATCCTTTGGTGAGTTGCTGTTTCTCTTTACCCCCCTCCCCCAAATGTAAAAACATGCCCCCCAAAATCTCATCAACTTTGACTTGAGCCCCAATAAAATGGGGCTTTCCCCCTCCCTAAAAAAAGCTCAATAACTTTGACCTGAAATGGGGTAGATCACTGCCAGTTTTTAATTCTGTGAGTAGATCGCAGTCTTTTGGACGTTGGCCACCCCTGGTATATAGAGATGGGACACCAGAAGGCAAACAACAAGTGAACATGGAAGACTTCATGTGGACAATCATTAACTAAGCAGATAATGAATTGTGCCATATTTAAGATGATCCCATGAACAAACTTCCTGATACACTAACCTTTGTTACTATGCTTGCTCCACACATCTGCAAACTACTTTTTCATGTTATGTGAGCAAGACCTTCTGGTACATGAATGACTAGGGTGAATTTAGCTCAAATGCTAAAAAGACTTCTCCCAGGAGCAGACCTAGCTCTATTCTGCAGGGGGACAGGCTATCATAGTTGAGTTAACTATTGAAGACTGTCCCAGAAAAGCAAATAATAGAGAGGTGTGAGAAGTGAGGTAATGGTGACCAAGGAGGCTACAAGGTAATGCTTTGAGGTTTAAGAGAACAGGAGGGGGGTTTAAGTGGTAGAATCCCCTCCATTATACTGGGTCTAAAACCAGATATTTGCCTACAGTGTAGACATGCAGAACTTAGATGTCTGTGGGTTTTTTCCATTTTAGATTCTGTTGATTTTTATCATTTGCTTGAATATTTTTAAATGCCTGCTTTTAACTGTTTTTAATGATAATTTTCATTTATTTATTTCATTTTTTGTAATCCGCCTAGAGGTTTTCTTACTACCAAGTGGTAAATACATTGTGCTAATCAATTTATTGTATCAAATATTTATTTACTTAAGGTGGGATTATTTCCCACTGAAAGTCACTGTGCTCAGGGCAGCCTGTAGCAACGCAAAACCTTTAGCCATGCTGCCAACATTAAGCAGCTTGTTCTTGCTGCTTTCATGTTCAGCTGTTACATCTGTGGGGAAGAAGTCTTCTCCACTTGTGGAGGCACTCCACATATTTTAGAATCCTGATATTCTAGGGTTTTAAAATGCACGGAGAGCATCCATGAGGGCAGAAGGCTCTGTGCTTCAAAACACAAAAGTAGCAGAAAGGCAATACTTGATGATGGGAGTGAGGCTAAAGCCACGGTACTGGAGCTTCATTCTGCTTGTGTTTCTACTTCACAGTAGTAATGCCTGAAGAGAGACCCAGCTGCAAAAGAAACTGGGAGGAACTTTCCCTTCCTCCTTCACTATGGGCAAACTTTGTCTTTGTGTGGAGAACCTCTGAACAATCGGAGGAAGCGATGAGGAGATTTTCAAAGCCAATAAAGAAAGCTGTGGTCAAGGGGTTGATAACATCTAATCCTATACCCACATTACCCCAGGACATAGAAATGGTCACCATAGGAAAACTGATTTTAGCAGAGCTTTGAAAAGATTCTGGGTAAAGGACAGGGTAGGAGGGGGCTAGCACTATTGAACACAGTAGAGTTCGAAATCTGAGCACGCAAAGAATTTGGTAGCACCTATTAAAATAGTGCATATGCTGCCTTATTCCTTAAAACAATATCCAATGTTGATGTTGCATCCATCCCCAGACAATAACTGTCAACAAGGATTGTACAGATGGATACACTTTGTAAGGTTACAGAGTTCTGAAACTTCCAAACTTTAAGGGCTATATTCCTTACTGGACCATGGCATTTGGAACTAGTCAGTGCATTCTGTTTGGACTTAGAATTGACTTAAGAATTCTTGGTAGCCCTTGGTAACTGAATGCAAGGTTCACAATAATGCATTAGGCCATAAGAAGACAGAGCAAATGAGAAGAAACTAAAATGGGCACACAGTTCATTAATGCCTTCTCCAACCCAGTGTCCAACCAGTGTTTTGGGCTTCAGCTCTCATCAGTCCCAGAAAGCATGACCAATGGTCAGGGTTGATGGGTGCTGTGGTCCGAAACATCTGGATGACCTGGAGTATAAATATGGAAAATATTTGTGTTTATTTCACAGATTTTATATATCATTTCACTGTAAAACAAACCTCAAAGTAGATTACATAAAGAATGAAATTATCAGTAGAACAGCTATTTAAATTATTTAAAGCACACAGAAATAATTAAAATCAATGATAAGCTTAAAACCCACCCATTTCAGTCTTCTACATATCTGGGTAGGCTTACCTAAACAAAATTAATTTTAGCAGGTGCTAGAAAAAGTGGAGTGGAAATATAAACATTGAAACTATTTTTAATTTCTGCTTGAAAGTCAACAATACATTGCTGTTGCTTTTGTAAAAAAGAATTGTTCATGAAATCATACAATTTACAAGCAAAAACTCTTGCTTGCCCTTCTTTGAAAACCTGCAGTTATCACTTGAATTGGGGGTAGAGTCATTAGAACAGGAATGTAGTCCTTTGGTGCCAAAGTGTGACGGCAGCTGCTAGAATTATCTTTCCTCCTCCTCCTCTACCTCCTCCTCAAAAACAGTGTGTTAAAAAACTACTGTGAGAAACATCCAGATCTGCAGCAAAGGAGATATGAACAACACATTTTATTTTTGTAGCCTTTTCCTTAAAATAAAACATTTCTGTATACCTGTCGTGTATTCAGTTTCCATGGCCACCTCAATAATTGCCAGAACATTCTATCTGCATAGGGTGGGTGGCTGTTCTTACTCTTACTAGTATATAGACAAATAGCAGATCCTGTTCTTTTCTCTTGCTTTCAGTTGTGTGGGAGTCTGCCGAAGCAAAGCTTTTTTGTGGGGCGTCAAGGACATTTGTGGAATAAATGGAACAAATCAAGAACTGAAGAACAAATAATGCCGGTATAGACAGTGCCACTCTGATGCCATCTTTCCAGCAAAACAGATAGCTTTTCTTAAGAGAACTGAATGGCATTATTAATTAACAGTTGCATGGTAATAAATAGAAGTGCGTAATGGGCAATGCACTGGCAATTTATGCTGTGCAAAGCCCATTGCTATAAATGGGACTTGAATAAGAAACGACTTTTCTTATGCTGTTCCTATTAATATAAATGGGGTTAATGTGGGAGAATTGCAGATGCCCAATGCATCAGTGCTGGCATCCTCCAAAATAGGTTGGCAAAACTGGTCTAAAATGATTAGCACCTTCTGAAACATGCTGGTTGCTAAGAAGTCTTAGACAAAGCCATGGAGGATAAGGCTGTGAGTGGCGGCCAGCCCTGATGGGCAGTGTTCTTCTGAATTCCTGTTGCTGGAAATGGCAGGAGTTGAGAGTGCTCTTGTGCCCTGGTCCTGCTTGACGGCTTCTGTAGGCATCTCTGATCAGCCACTGTGAGATGAGGATGTTGGATTTGATGGGTCACTGGCCTGATTCAGCTGGCTGTGCCCGAATCATGGAGTTGGAAGGGACCATGTGGGTCATTGTTTTGCTGTTTGGTTTTAATGATTTCCTTGTTTTTGTATTACTGTATTTTTTGCTCTATAAGACACACTTTTCCCCTCCTAAAAAGTAAGGGGAACTGTGTGTGTATCTTTTGGAGTGAATGCAGGCTGCACAGCTATCCCAGAAGCCAGAACAGCGAGAGGGATCACTGCGCAGTGCTCCCTCTTGCTGTTCTAGTTTCTGGCTTAGCTGTGCAAAGCCTCTTCAGGGTAAGGGGAGCCTTCATCCTACTGCCCTGAAGAGGCTTTGCATGGCTAAGCCAGAAGCTAGAACAGCAAGAGGGATCGCTGCGCAGCGATCCCTCTTGCTGTTCTTGCTTCTGGGATTCAGAATATTTTTTTTCTTGTTTTCCTCCTCCAAAAACTAGGTGCATCTTATGGTCTGGTGCGTCTTATAGAGCGAAAAATACGGTATATTCTGTGAACCACCCTGAGCTCTTATGACGAAGGGCTGTATATAAATCACCACCACCACCATCTAGTCCAACTCCCTGCAATGCAGGAATCTGTTTGCCCAACATGGGGCTCAAACCCACAACCCTGAGAGTAAGATCCTTATGCTCTGTGGGCATAGACTTAGCAATAATTATTCTACCTCTAGAAACTGAGTAAACACCAAACCAAACATACAACAAATGCATGGCTAATTGGGAGGGAGGCTGCGCTGCTGCTCCTGCAGCTGTTGCCTTGTATGACCCTAGCACCACCCCTGATGTCTGAACATGGAACACGGAAGTCTGAAACAGGAAGCCTCTACATGGGCTACTCATGTGTAGGATCCTCTTTTGATCAAGACCCCTGTGTGATCTGGGATCCTGGTAGCTTGGGGTGCCTGCATGTGAGTGGCTGTTAACTCGTCTTCCCTTTCCAGACATCAGCACTCAGTCTGCAGACATCAAAGGGTGCGGTCATTGGTGGATGGTTAGCAGCATGGTCCCACAGTTCTGTGAAGTGTTGTATGAATGCATATCTAGATTGCGCAGCTGCCTTGAGGTTAAGGTGACGGTGTGTATCTGGCCCTGTGCTGTGATAGATATTGGTCTGTAGTGCTTCTTTTAAATCTGTGGCTCTATATTTGGCCTCAGATCTCTGGGGATCTGAACTCAAATTTAAATGTAGGTTGTGCCAATGGAAAGTAGCACATTTTGCAGATGGCATGGCATATGAGTTATACTTTCCTCCGCAGCTAGCCACCCTCATATATCACACACTGGCTTTATACCTCATAGTAGTATATCCTCTACATAATTTCTGGCCAGGCTTTCATTCTTGGTTGACATTACCACCCCTCTTTTTCTGACAAGCAACCTGTTTTCCATGCATAGGCATGCAGCTTTAGGTCACTGTGTGTTTTCCTATGAAATGCATGAGAAAGGGTTGGGAATAAGGCAAAATGTGAGTGATTTTAAATTTATGGTTTTTGACAGTCTAAGTTAATAAGCATTTTTATTTATTAAATCAATTGCATTCCATGTTGTGACTAGAACAATAAATGAAAATAGTCAGCTGTGGATAAATGCAATCCTGAAGAGAAGACACAAATCACACCTATTCTTCCATGTGCAGAGATGCAGACACATTTTGTCCCTGTCTCTCCCCACTCCCCCCTATACTTTCCAGCTGTAGGCAGACAGCCAAGGCACTCGGGCTTTTGGATTTTTCCATCTACATTTCCTACCATTCATTACATATGAGTCATAGACATTGTGCTTTGGATTTCTACATTTGCTCTTGCCACCTACTCATCCATTAGTCAGACAATCATCTTTGGCTGTAAGTGATGGAAGCGGAAGGGTAACTGGGCAGTTACATAACAATACGGGAGCTGATTCAACACTAGATGAAAACCCACATCCATTTCCACCAAAATGATTACCTAATTCTTCTTTAAAAATTATGGTGGCATTTGCTGCTCATTTAGGATGAAAGGATAAGGCGACATCGCAGCATTCTTATACCAGGAGCAAACAGATGAGATGCAATTGTGTGAAGGGCTTTCTAACAGTAAATAGCAGGCTCAGGGCCCAGTCTGGATCAGGACCCTGGCAAGATGATAGGACAGCTTTAACATTTTGACTCCCCCTTTGTCCCAATCTGAATTGCATCACCTGTGTTGTACAGGGATGGGGAACTTGTGGCTCTACAGAGGTTGTTGGACTCCAACTCCCATCGGCTCAAGCCAGCATGGTCCATTAACAGGGATGATGGGAGTTGTAGTCCAGCAACTAGATATAAAAACTACCATGCATGCCAATCCACTCTTTTCTCCTATTCCAAATGGCAGGTGTGAAAGGCCCAATAAGGGTTGGGGCTACAGTGGATGGGAAGGGTTAAAGTCCTCATCCCTAGTCTCCTAATCTGCATTGGCCCTGTGCCTGTTGTTGTTGTAGTTTAGTCGTTTAGTCGTGTCCGACTCTTCGTGACCCCATGGACCAGAGCACGCCAGGCACTCCTGTGCCTGTTACTCACACAACTGCTAACTGTATGAATGATGTATTTTCTGGTCTGATCCTTACTTGGGAGAAATTTCATTGATTCAAATTAACATTACTTAGCATAAGTTTCCCTAAACTGCTTTATTTGTGTGACAATTACAGAATTATTTTAGCAGATCTACTATATCTGGGCTTAGTTATCTTAAAATAAGGAGAGGAATAGGTCATTATCCTGGTATGCCCAAGGAGGCAAAAGTCTTCCTCATAGTGGGAAAAGTTATATCTGACTGATGTGTATGTCTGTAAGTAAAGTCAGTCAGTAGCACTTGAATGGCCATACTCAGGGATCCCATAATGGAGGTTAATTCCATCATCTCTTGTGCATGTTGCTTTGGCCCTTTTAGAATCCTCAGGAGACCTGACAGCCTTTCATGCATGACTCACTTGATTCAGCCGAATCTTGGTTTGACCTGAATTGGCCCAGTTTGGTTCGGGATCTGAAATTCAGCCAGAACTGATCCAGCCCTATTCACTTCCCTGATTAAATTGCTCCATGATGCTGCTGTTAACTGCAGAAAGAAGGCAGTTAGCCTCTCACTATGGCTGACAGAAGTCCAAGAGGATGTTAAAATAAGTGGAGCCAGGAAAGCATTAACACCACCACCCCTGCTTCTCACTCAGCACTGTAGCACGAATCCAATTTATTTCCCCAGCTGCTTTTCAGCAACGGGAAAAATGTCAGGCTGTGAATCTTATGCGTCGTGTGTAGTTTGGCCTTTACAGTGAAAACCAACACATGTCAACTCAGAAGCATGTGTAAATCTGTCCATTTCAGCCCCCCCCCGTTTTAACTTCAATTCTCCACATTTCCACATTAGCTTGTGATTTTCTTAAAAGTTCTCTTGAAAATTCATCTCCTAATATACAAAATGCTTGAATGCAATTTTGCCTAATGTACACATTTTTGCTGTGCTATGTTCCTCATATAATACACATATTTATGTTATATGCAGTTTTACACACACTTTATCCTGGCACGTGCATTTTTGTACACAGTACTCGGGAGGAGAAATGCATTGAAAAATTCAGAGAAATTGAAATTTTGCAGGATGGTTGTGTTTTGGTTTATTTGTTCATTTAGAGAGGGGGGATTGAAATGTGAATTGAATTGAAATTCCCTGCCAACCCTAATTTGCTTTCTGTTGGACTTATGCACACATATTGCATAAGTGGGCATTAGACTGCAGCCTTATATAAACTACATGGCCACATACTAATAGCATATGAGAAAGCACTGGTGGTACCTGGTGTACAATTCCTTTAAATTAGGGGTGGAGAACCTGTTCCCCACCACTACAGATGTTGCTGGGCTTAACCTTTCATTGGCTGATCTGACTGGAGCTGTTGGAATCCAATATCTGGAAGGCCACATGTTCTCCCTCCCTGCTTTAAGGTGAATCTTCTGCTTTAATCCATCTTTCCAAAGCTACATGAAAAGGAGCAGCTTTGAATCAAGTAGAAATGATTAATGCATACAATATGATACAAAGATTAAAGCCAATCATACATTGGTAAGAATGGTAGTTGAGTGGCTATTTTTAGGCAGCAAGATATCACTTTCTGACAAAGTAATGAGGCAGCATTTCTTCATGTATCAGGTAGGAAAAACATGAACACCGTAGGCATCATTATAGCCTGAAGTCTGCTTTTTAAGCAGAATGTTGAATATAAATTATTCCCCCAAACATTCACAAGCTGCAGGCAAAAGTAGCATAGACAGAATACAACTTTTTAAAGCTATTTTAACTATTCTCTTTCAACAGTGTGTCTATATTTTACCCAGAAAAGGCAAAAACATATAACTGCAAAATAACAAAGTAGGCTGTGATTATCAATTTAGCTGATTCAAAACTAATATGGCTGCAAAACTAAAATTCTGTTCAGAAAAGAAGTAATTTTCACTCTGTGATGCCATATGAAAGTGCTTACAAATGTTGATTTCCAGCAGTTTTGGGTTTATGATCCCCCACACCACCGCCACTCCTCTCTCTATTTATAGATTGATTGAATGTATGGCTGCCCTGGGAAGGCTGACTTAAACAAACAAGCTAACTTGGAGAAAGGTCAGTGCCCCCAGCATCTCCATGGTGCAGTCAACTTGACCAGAACGAATCTGGTCACAGAATCAAAAGGATTTGGAAAGGGACAGGGAATACGGTAATTCTGGTTCAGTTCACATTAGCCAATCTAATTCACAGTACATGAACCAAAACACAACTATTGTTCCATATTCACACTTCTCCAAATTTTGCAGTGCATACAAGTTGTATGCACAAAAAGGCACATATCAGTGAAAATATCAGTGAAAATGCACATACCACATAAAAACCCACCATATTAGTGAAAATTTATTGAAGAAATTTATATATAAATGCAAAATTGCATATAAAAATGTGTATGTTAGGAGAAATGCAACCAGACATGATTAAGAGTTTTCATGAGGCCTTTTTCTACAATAATAATAATAATCACAAACTTAATGCAGAAATGTGAACTGACATTAACATTCCCCCCCCTTTTTGATATATTTGCAATATATGAGGGAGATTGGAAAAATGAGAAACTGAAACTGACATGTGTATTAATCACTAGATGTGGCATCCCCAGTGCATAGGCAGTCCCAGCACATACTGTTGGGACTGTAGAAACTTACCCACAGCTGGATCAAGAGTGAGTGAGTGAAATAATTAGGCATTTGAAGAGTAATAAATCATTGAGGTAGCAGCAGCGGAAGAAGAGACAACACACTGCCTTGTGTGACTCCTGTATAGGTGGGTGAAGCTAGGAACAGAAGGAAAAGATGGAGAAGATCACAGCTGATCAAAACAGAGCTTGAAAGCATCACCAGTCAGCTGCATGTGTATGTACACACACACACACACACACACTAAATCAAACTGAATCGCAATAGACTGTGTCCTTAAAGCTGCAAAAGCATTGTTAGGTTATGTTACAATAACATATCTCATTTATATAGGAGTCACACACAAACTCCTCTGTGGAAAGGCCTGAACTTATACTTTTATGACAGCAAAATTAATTGGGATGAACAAAGCCTTGTTCATTTGAAAATGGGTACAATATTTATGTTTCCTTACAGATTTGCTGTCCTAGAAACAACTGCAAAAACCCCTTGCTCCTCACTTTATTGACTTAGGATGTAATCCTATATACACTTACCTGGGAGTATGCCCCACTGAACTTAATGGGACATACTTCTGAGAAGACAGTTACAGCATTGCACTGTTACAATAGTACCCAATATTTTACCCATGTATGTCATCTTACAGGTCTGTTATCTACATTTAAGTTATGACAGTTTCAAGTTAGTGATAAACCTAAGTGACACTTCATCACCTCCATCTTATTATATATGATGCATATAATTTACTCTGCCAATATTTTTCACTTTAGTAATAAAATGTTATATGCTTTGATAGATCGTTCTTTCTAGTCTGCCATATTTCTCAGACCAGCCACCAGTGAAAATGTATATAAATCCAATATATGTTCTTCCAAAGCTGTTTTAGTAAGTATCAGCATTTTTCAACATTCAGCACTGAGCAGCCATTTTGGTATTGCTTTCTGTGCCTTCTTTCTGGTTGGTAATTTAATGCTCCCTATTCATCACTCAGATTTGGTTATTTTTTCATTCAGAAACAATCCTCTGGAAATAATGTTCAAAGGGCCTACAGTTTGCCAACTTTTACTTTCTAATCTACTTAGAGGTAAGTGGAAGAAGCTTTGTTTGCATGGTGATGACTGCTATGTGGTTGTCCAAAGATCATGGCAGTAGCAACGCTTCTTTTTACAGACAGACTTGTGTCTTCCTTCAATTTCTACCCTCCACAATCCTCGCCCCCCATATGTCACATGCAGTCCAGCACAGAAAAGCCTGGAGGTTGCACAGAGAGAGCTGATACCCAAATGCATATGAACACATTCTGACATATCATGAAGTTCTGTTTCATGACTTCTGAAAATGTAACTAGAAGCTACTCCACACAGAAAAATCTTGACCGGTAGGGTAGATTTACTACACTAGCTTTCCAGCAGGTGGATCATTGTTGTTGACCAGAAGGACAGCGGCAAGGTGCCAGTGAGGTTGGTGTGTCACAAATGCCCCAGCGAGAGTGCCAGATTGAACCAATCTGTGCATTTGAACCACACCAGTCTCCCTGTTATCCTGCCTCTCCCTTCTCCCTCCTGGTAAGCTACAGCCACTTGGCTGCCAAGAAGCTATCCACCTGGAAGTGGGCATCTACTCATGCAACAGGATTTTTCATTCCTGTCTTTCCTCCTGCAGCACCTGTATGACCTGCTCCCTGCTCTGGAGGGTTGGAGGGCCCAATAGAGCGGTTCGGGAGAACATGTGGAGAGGGAGAAGGGAAACCAGAAGTTCCAAACATGTTTCTGTTTCACAAGCAGGTAGACATCTGGATGTCTGCTTTCAGCTTCTGCTCCACCCACAGCTATTCCTTTGGGTGGGTTCCACTACCAGAATTACTTCTCCACTTCTAAACAAAGCCCTGTTATATCTCTAATCCAACCACCATACTAAGCCTCCGTCTATGCCTTTCATTTATTTTTGCTTTCTTATATTTCTGAGAAGAATTATAGCCATAAAATCACTGACAGCACCTACAATCAATGTGGCAAAGAATGTTAATGAAGGCCTAGTCTCTATTAATAAATTACCAATATGCCACTTTCAAGCCAGTAAATTATGCTATAAAACCATCCGGCATTGCTGCAACTGGGCAGAAACCTCATCTATTAGGTTATCAAAATCTGCAAGTGAATGCTTTTTGGCTTCTATAAATTCTAGGGAAGGAAGAAAATCTACACATGATTTACCAGATGACATATATACTTTATCATTCAGTCACTAAGGCATAAAATGTGATACTGGTAGGAAAGAACACAAATAATAGATGCAATTAGCACCTAAAGATGGTGTAAGAACTTTAGACTGCAATCCTATACACACATCCAGTGATATAAGTGGGGCTTACTTCTGAGTAGACTTGTATAAGACTGGGCTTTAAGTTAAAGAAAAATAAATTGGACCAAGAACCAAGTTAAAGCATCATAGTATGTTCTGCAAGTCACCCCAATTTACACAATACCTAAATCCAGAGTGACTCCAGCTGCAGAATCCTTTCACAGAACAGCAGAATCCAACAACCGAATCCTTTATTCGTGTATCACATTGCACACATGAATCTAAGGATGATGTACAAGATACAATTCTAAAAAGTTAAAAACAACAAAGAAAATAGCAGACATATTTAAAAAGCAACAAACCCATTCATCCAGTTTCGAAAGCCCACTGAAAAAAAATATTTTCAATTGTGTCTGGAAAGTGCAGATAGTGGGTGCCCGTCATATTTTGACAGGTAGGCTATTCCACAGAACATGGGGCAGCCACGCTCAAAGCCCAACTATGAGTAGCTGAGAAGTGGGCTTCTGATATCTTTCAGACTTGTGGGAGAAGCTCTTCTGGTGACCATAGTGAGCTACTGGGTATATAAGGAGTAAGGCAGTTTCTCAAATAACCTAGCTATATGTTAGTACAGAAACCTTGGCATGAGATCAGACTTGCACCTGGTGCAAATCCCACAAGGAAGGTGTTAGATGCTTGTGGTACTTTGTGCCCGCAAAGCAACCTAGCCATTTATCTCTGTGCCTACTGCAACCTCTAGACCAACCTCAAAGGTAGGAACACATAGAGTGCATTTGAGTAACCCAACCTTGAATAATGCATGGACAGTTGTGGTCAAGCTATCCCAATACAGGAATGGTCATAGCTGTCTTACCAACCAAAGTTGGTAAAAGGCACTTGCAGCTACTGAGGACACTTGAACACAAGCACAATCCAGTTACTGAGTTTGATCCAGATGCACCGCCAGATTACACACCAGCTCTTTCAGGCAGAGTGCAACCACATCTAGGACAAGCAGCAGGACAGTTATGGCAGACAGGTCCCCCAGAGGGCACCTTGCTTAAAGATTGCTCAAACCTGGCAGCACCACCTCCCAAGAACTGCTTCCCTGCAATTTCCACCCATTAGACCAGGCTTCCTCAAATTCGGCCCTCCAGATATTTTGAGACTATAATTCCCATCATCCCTGACCACTGGTCCTGCCAGCTAGAGATCATGGTTGTAAGGCCAAAAATAATGCATGGACAGTTGTCCATCAAAGTTGTAAGATCAAAGTTGTAGGCCAAAAACTTCTGGAGGGCCGAGTTTGAGGAAGCCTGCATTAGACCTAATCTTGCCCTCTCGTGCAATAGAAAACACATCTTTTCCATCTTTTGCATAGCTTCCTTGGAATAGCTCCTGTTTTGCCTATGTGACCTACATCTGCAACCACTTTAAAAAAACCCTCAGCAATATTAAATGACTGAATAATTTGAATTCATTTTCTCTGAAGTTACACCTAAGAGGCAGTCTTGCACACTTTAAGGGTTCTTGCAGGAGAAGGAGTTTGCATTTCTCATGCTTTGAGACAGTGTTACTATAGAAAAAGCAGAACAATCGCCCATTACTTGATGCCAATGTGTTCATCTAGAAATAACGATGCAAAGGTTTTTCAAAGGGAATAAGTGAAACAAGGCATCTGTGAGTGGAATAGGCTTAATGAACTAGGAAAATTATATAGCTCGATGTTGCTTTGCATCAGTTTAATGTACAATAAGTGCTCTTGAGAATAAGTGGCAGTTGTCTGTAAATGATGTGCACCGTTTTTAATGATGCCCCAGTAGGATCCAATACAAACAAAGGATGAAAATGACCTAAGTGTAGCACACACATTCTCCCCGTATTTAACAAAAGGCTATTATTGCAGATGAAAAGAGATTAGAAGCTCCAGTTTGGAGAGCTGTAAACCTCTACACAAGTGCGGAACATACATGTGGAGACACCCCTTGCAGGACCCTGGATAGCTCCAAGAGGGCCTGCCTGTCTTAATGAAATGTTTCTACAAGGAGTAAGAACCAACTGAAGCCTAACAGAGCCTGACAAGATCTGGTGTGTGGTAGACTTCTGAGACACTGGGAAGACAGAGATGCTGCAGGGGCTCATTATCTGAGTAGGAGGAGGATGGCAGGGGTGTGCCTTCTGTCAATGAGGTTCCGGAATACGCTGCTGACAGTTCTCTTGCCCTTGCCCAAGGAAGCAGCCTGAACTTCTTACTGACCAGAGTCCTCTGCTATGCTCTGCAAACTTCTTTGATTGTGGGTCATGCCAACACAGTTTCTGTAACAGATAGATAATCAAAACATAAGAAAAAGCTGTTGTACTACTGTGAGCCCATACCTTAGAAAGCTGGAAAATACCTCCTTCTCCTGGAGAAAGCCAGCAAAACAATCCCCTCTCTCCCATTTCCCTAATCACAAGTAGATTGGGCGATATTGAAATGCCATCTATTCAGAGCTCTAGATGGTAGGAAAAAGTAGGACAACTTGCTGTACAAGTGAAAGACACACAAGTTTCACAATCCAATGTAAGGGGGAAAGCCAGTTTGAATTCCAAGCAGCTGACACCTTTCTATGGGGTTGTGGAAAATTTATCATCCAGTCTAACTCGGAGACAGAAGACAATCTATACTTGTAAATATTCTAATTTCAACCAGGGATGATAAGAGTTGTAGTTTAGTCCCTGTGATCCCACCTAGACTGAGACACTCATATTTCCCCCCTCTAGTTTTCAAAGGAAGAAATAGGCCAAATGCCAGAGCTGTTACCACTTGCTATGACCCTCAATGCAAGCTTTCTACCATTGACTACTGGGATGAATTAGCAGGTTGTAGAATGGACAAGCTGACTGGCTGGCCAGTTAGACTGGAGGAGAAAAGGAATCAGGCCTTCCTGAACAATCCAATGAAAAGAGGGGTTTTAATTTGGTTGCTTGATGTGGGGAATTTATCTGGGGGGAAATCAGCCTTCCGGTAAGTTTCTCAAATGAGAATCTCCACTACACATGGTCAAAATCATTAAGTTGTTTTCAGGTCATGATTGCAACTCTCTGAAAAGCGGCCCACTTATGTTTCATTTACTTCAGTAGGATTCAAACATTCAGGCTCTGTGTAGGATTGCAGTCCATTATTCTTCTGTTGAGAATTCTTAGCAATTAAAAGATCTTCCCAGCTTGGACAGGAGAGCGGTAGCTTGAGAGTGGCAATAAGAACTCAAAGAGCAATAAAAGAATGCATAAAGATAAGTCAACCTCACATAATTAGCTGCTAAATATGTTAAACATTTTCATTTTTAAAATAACCAGTAAAAATAGGTACAGTATTAATATCATGGTTCCATTCAAGCCAGCAGAAATTTAGTTGGTTTTGCTTGGACTGCACATATTACGCTTTCTCAGTTTCCAAATGTCTCTTGAATATGCTGCATACACTACATGCCATTGTCTGCCTGGAGGTTTAATTTTACACATAGGAGTTATATTAGCCAGAAATGTCTTGATAATGTGCTGCACTGATCTGATCTCCAGATCACAACTAAGTTTCGTGTAAATCTCGTGGTAGACATGGGTAGGAAATCACTAAATGAGCTGACAAAAATGTCCACGTGAACGCTGAGGCATAGAGAAGTGCCGGATTTTCCCATTTGACAGTAATTATTTTCTGGAAATGGAATGCCATGCAAGGCAGAGGTTTACAGGTACACTGTTAACAGCCTTAGCAATATATATAATATTTATTAAGTGCTTAAAAAGTGCCACGATGCTGTACAATGTAAAACATAAAATAAAAGCCAGCCCAGCCCGTGGAATCAAAATCTAAATGAAAAGGCTCATTAGTGAAAGGGAAGTGACCTGCCATTCTATACTAATGTCACACACCTGCTGTGAAGCCATCTGCCATAAAGCTGTGAGCATAAGCCTCTGGTTTTATTTGAAGTAAAAGGCTTCACTTTGCTGTTCCACATGGTTCTCAGAAAATTCTTGATGATCCTTCCTTTACCCCTAACAGAACTGTTTCCTCACCCTAAATGCCTGCACCACAAGGGTAACCATTTAGATTACGTCATTTAAGCCAGTTCACCTTGACCACACTGGTGATGAATAGAACTTCAATTCATCACAATGATCTGGAGTCAGGGTGAACAGCAAGAAACCAAAACATTCAAGGTACTGAAAATGTAAGTAGGCTGTAAATAACTCCAAAGGATCTCTCCAAAGTGGGTTACTGGACAACAAAATGGCAAATGAAGTTCATTGTAACTGGGAAGTGATGCCCATGAGGGCAAAACAATCCCAACTTCATATGTTCACTGATTGTACCTAAACTGGGTGTGACTATGCAGGAAAACGGTTTTAGGGCTGCAGGAGATACTGGAGAATTCAATGAAATAATGAGTTCCGTATGTATCGGTGGTGAAAAAGGTAAAATTTGGGTAAATTGAGAAAAAAGCAAGCAGTTCTGTAATGCCTTTATATAAATCTATGGTGTGGCTGAATTTGGAATTCTGAGTATAATTCTAGTCTCCATGCCACATCTATGCAGTCTGGTTCCCATTCATATCCTTTATTAATGAATTGGCTGATGGAAGGAAACCACAGAATTCTCAGATGGCTTCTGCAGAGCCCAAGGGTTGGGTACAGAGATCTGGAGGGTTGTATTTGGGTCCCCATTCCTGATTGTAGGCCTCCTATCTGGCCATGGTTAAAAATCCTCCCCGCCCCAAGTCATTGCTTCTTATTTCTTCCTCTCATACTTTTTCTAATTTGCAGCTTGTTAATGAACTTGAGAGAATTAAAATGAAATCAATAAGAAAGCACATCACATGGAAATAAAACTGTCTGTGCCACTCAATAAAGTGCTTTCGGCTGTAATCCTATACATGCTTGCCTGCCTTCGGAATAAGTCTCAATGAACTTGATGGGTAGACATGCAGAGACTGGCATTGTTTATACCCTTACATTGCATTTCTAAAGGTTCATACACTTCTTCTTGATGCAAAACCCTCTTTCCAATAGCAGGCATTTTAGTAGTCTTAAGGGAGCTGGCCATAAATGTCAGTTTTAAAGTATATATGCATGGTTCAGAGAGTTGGTATGAAATTCCAGTGGAGATGCAGGCATAGGCAATAATATGTTGTTAAGTGGGATGCAGAGGTCTTTTCCCCAGGTAGCGCTTCGATTGCGGATAAGTCATTTTAAACCATCATGTTTTGCCTCTGGGATAAAGATGTCCTCATCTGGAAATCTATTGCTCATGCAATTTCTAAGTATGCCCTGGTTGCCCCAATTGTCAAAGGCAATTTATTGGGTATCACTGTTGATACCCCATTCCTCCCCATACACTTATGCAGAAGTATTTTGAAAATTATTTCCCTCCATTTATACATGTTCTTAGAGCCTGTTTAGTCCCCATTGTAGCACTCTACTTGGAATATTCTTTTTATAATAAAAAAAAAGGTGAGGGAAGAAATTAGCAATACCTTCTGGTGTCACCCTGCCATTTCTTGCCCTTGTGCAGGGGGAGAGGGTGTGTGTGTGTGTGTGCGCGGCGGCGTGCGTCCCCATCCTTATCCTTGTGTTTTTCATTTTAAGAAAGTTCTAAATTTCACACTCCTCCTTGTATTTCATTGTGGTAGCACAAATCCATCCTGGCCCACTCTTTTGAAAGAGAGAGAAGGAGACCATCAAACAGGCAGTCCTCTTACTCAGAGGTAAGAAAATTATTGCTAGCTTTGCCACTGAGATTTTCACTGTTGTTGGCAATAGCTCCACTTAAGCATTAAAGGATTTGGGTAATCTTGTTAAATGTGTGTACAGAACACTTTACTATAACCTCCTCAAATAAGGGCAGAAAAATGTGATTTCTCCTATGATAGATACCTTTCCACAGCTTCTATCGTAGATCCAAGTAACCATTGTGATAACAATGGGATTTAGTTGTGTTATTTACAGCAAGAGAAATTACCAGAGGATTATTGCCTAGGGCAGAGTCCACTAGAAAACCGTATAGCTGTTGCCATTATTTATTTCCATTCATCACATGGAAAATTAAGGGGGAAACAGAAACAGAATGTTTTCCTTAATACAATCCCACTGAAAATGTTGCTAACGTGTGTTACTATGAACAGAATATTCCCTTCAAGGCTATTACATAAATGCCACTATAAAGCACTTCTTCATCCTTTTAAATTGCTAGTAAAACACCTTTCCTTTTCTTAAGGAAACCATGCCAATTAAATCAATGTAATTAATGGTATAGCGTTTTAAAACTATTTCAAATGATGTGAATATAAATAGGGCTTCAAATCTCAGATCTGAAGTTAAGCCATGCTTTAAAAGAAAATGGTGAATAATTTGAATGTTATTTTACCTATTTGTCCAATGGCTACAGTAGCAAAGAAAGATAAATTCAGACCTAGTCCAGTTCTTCAGACGCCACTTCTGCCTTTGTGGGTCCCTGGGGCCCCTGGATTTGGCACCAGTGGACCATGGCAAGGAAGTGATCAGTACTGATGCATCTAGATGCTTATGTCCATGCTTACTTTATCCTGGATTTTGTAGTCTTAAGACTGCATTACTAAAGACCATCAAGTTTTTGATGTCGTGTAACTGTTAGCAAACTGCACATGCATGGAAACACTGGAGATTTAGAAATGTGGAACGATTTGGAAGCATGGCTATGCAACTATCTGGAATCTGGTGAAACCACAGTTTGTAATCCAATTCAAAGCAGCAGACCTAGACCCACTGCATGCATTAAAGTTTGTGTGATTCTACTGTGCAGTTCATAACATGTAAAGCAGATCTGCTCACTTATTTCACTGAATGTATGCATGTGTGATGGGTAACACATGTATTTGCTTCACACGTTATGCAGTACTACATGGTCACTTTACCACAAATCCACTCAAGCCAAACTGGTGAACATACAGTCCATTCGACTGTGGTTCATTTGTCAGGCAAGTCTTCCTCTGCTGATAGTGTGGTTGTGCCATTCTACACGATGCTGCTGAGTCAGATATGTTCGTGGACTACAATGCAAGCACATTCTGCTGCTTTTTCTTTCTGACTCACATAGTATGGCTGAATTGGAGGCTGAGTACAAGGATTTATGTAGTGTTACCTACAAAAGTCCTTGTACTCAACCTCTCTGATTCAGCCATACTAATCTGTATTGCTAACTTGGCAGTGGAGCTGTCAGCATCAAGCTGACTTTGCCCCCTCATTTTCTATGGCAATACACCTTTGAGGGAGCAGGCAGAATTAAAGCTCCTACTCACATTCGCTGCAAGCTATGGTAATGGTTTTAATTTAGCCTCTTTGCAATGATGGAATATAGACTCACAGATGTACCTCCCATGGTGAGCTTATCAAAGCATTTGAGTTCAGCATGTTCAACTATGGATTAATCTCCCATGGTTTGGTGATGTTGGAATTCTATCTGGAGGAGAAAGTGCAGATCTCTGCGGTGAGATGACATTTTGGTTGGCTGCACAGCTGGGAAAGGAACAAGAGGCAACATTGCAATGCAGTGGGGACCAGTATCAGGAAAAAGACAAGGCTGTGACATGAAAATGGGAAGGTCAAGAGATCCCTGTCTGCTTAGGCCGTTAAATATTATATGGGAGTGCTACTTTAACTAAGGAAGACACATAGGCACAGCATCAAACTAAGGATGTGTTCACATTACTGCCTTGGAGACCACTGAAATTGAAGGGGAAGGGGAAGGGCTTGGTTCATTTCACAGCCCACCCCCCAGTTTCATAGTGACACATTTGTTTCTGTTGTGTACACACCATGGGTTGACGGGATGGGAATGTCTTTACCCTATGCAAAGATTGGTTAGAGATGAATTAGGAGTGGTTTAAGGATTCTGATTCATGTGAAGCTGGTTTTTAGAAACAAAACCTCAAGCAGTAGTATTTTGAAACAAAGTACAGGCTATGGATGCTGGAGGAGACTCTTGAGAGTCCCATGGACTGCAAGAAGATCAAACCTATCCATTCTCAAGGAAATCAGCCCTGAGTGCTCACTGGAAGGACAGATCCTGAAGCTGAGACTCCCATACTGTGGCCACCTCATGAGAAGAGAAGACTCCCTGGAAGAGACCCTGATGATGGGAAAGATGGAGGGCACAAGGAGAAGGGGACGACAGAGGACGAGATGGTTGGACAGTGTTCTTGAAGCTACCAGCATGAGTTTGATCAAACTGCGGGAGGCAGTGGAAGACAGGAGTGCCTGGCGTTCTCTGGTCCATGGGGTCACAAAGAGTCAGACACGACTAAGTGACTAAACAACAACAACAGGCTATGGATGCATTTTTGATAATGTCTGTGAATGCCCACTAAACTGGAGTGTGTACACAGCCTAAGGGTAGGTGGGAAAATAAAGGAGCAAAAGGTGCATTTTTCCAGGTTAGTCAGAGCAGAACCCCAAGGCAACATCCTACACTCAGGCCACTGCTCAAACCTTACAAGATAGAATTAGGTAAATGAATGACTAATTATGAGTTATCAGCATGAAGAACAGATTTGAAAGCGTCTGTCTCTCAGCTGTCCTGCAGAGAGAGAAACTGATATCCGTTCCAAGGTGCACCTTGTACCGACATTGTACAGTGGTTAAGAGGCACCTCTTTGCCTCAGCTTTTGGAGGACTGGGGTTCTCAGCTGATTCCAGCCTCCCTGTTATATTTATGCATCAATGCTTTTATTGTGTATTTACTTTATTTGAGGGTATTGTATATTTGTATGTAGCCTTTCCTGGGACCAGTGCTTTTTTCTGGTGGTATGCATACCCCTGAACATTTTGTGAATCTAGGTTTGGCCTCATTGAGGGGCAGCATTTCAATATGGGTAGGGAAATGAGAGTATCCCTAAACATTTTTTTAAAGAAAAAAAGCACTGTCTGGGACTGTTGGGTAAAGGGAGACTAATAAATTCCAGAGAGAGAGACAGTCAGTCAGTCAGTCAGACAGACAGACAGACAGATGGAGGCTGTGTCCACATGAGGGCATTTATGCATAAGCCAGTTTCCTTTGCCCGTGAGCAGCAACTGGAGCAAAGGGGAAGCTGTTTTCAAGCCCAACAGCTGTATGGAAGGAATTTTCAGGGGTCACAATAAAGAAGAAAGAGTCCACTTGCCATGCACTGTGACTCCCCACCCCTACGATGGCAATTAGGCTTGAGGAAGGGAAAGCTTGCCATGGGCTCCATTGAGAGGCTGTTTTCAAACCTACTTGTCTGTGGGAGGCGTACAGGGAGGGAGCCACAGTTAAGGAAGGAAAGGGTTATTTATTTATGTACTATTCCTCTTCTCTTCTATTTTGGAAACATTTTGTATGAAATATCTCAAAGCAATTTTATAATAATATCAGCAATAAAAACCATCCAACTTCATCTATAAAAACCATGATGGTAATTAAGAAACAATAAAAATGTAAAAATGATTTCAAATTCAATATATGTACAGGCTGGGTTAACTCTGCCCTCCCTGTACGCTGCTCCCTCCCATCAAAACCATGTGGCAATTAGGCTTGAAAAAAAGCCGCTGGGGAACTGTTTTTAATTCTAATTGCCATGTGAGGGCAATCTTTGTGCACAAATTTTTACTGATTGCTCCCATAGGTCTCACTGGGTGTATGTGGTGCTGCTCCCATGAGCCCCCCCCCAATTTGTCCAGTTTTTAAAATAAATACATTCTAATTAGAATTATGGATAGCAATGAACACATCAAACAGCACTTCAAACAAGTTTGTTCTTGGTCCTGATAGGATGCAGTGGGAGCAAACCCCAAGTGGACCCAGCACATAAAGAGGTCTTAAGCTCTTAGCCTTTCTTCCTGGGCAAGCTGTGCTCAGTGCACCCTGTGAGTGATACCCTTTTGGTTGGCAACACTGTGGGAGTGTTGGGGTCGACGTCATGAGATCTCCTGGGCCAATCCAACTTCCCATCTCACAAATGCATCCATACCACATCCAGAGCCACTGTGCCACCCAATGCAGGGAGCCAGCAGGGTGCACCAAGAGGGATTTATTTGCCCAGGAAGAAAGGCTGAGAGCTTAAAAGCTCTTTTCACACGATGTCTTCCTGGGGCTTCCAAGTTCCTCCCACCTCTGATTCTCTCCTTCTCTGGCTGCCTCATAAAAGGCTGGCTAGCTGTGGGGTGGCTCCAAAGGCAATTGTGGCTGTACAGTGGTACCTCAGGTTACATATGCTTCAGGTTACAGACTCCGCTAACCCAGAAATAGGATCTCGGGTTAAGAACTTTGCTTCAGGATGAGAACAGAAATCGTGCTCTGGCGGCACAGCGGCAGCAGGAGGCCCCATTAGCTAAAGTGGCACTTCAGGTTAAGAACAGTTTCAGGTTAAGAACGGACCTCCAGAACGAACTAAGTTCTTAACCCGAGGTACCACTGTACATGATTTTTGCATATATCTGACACCCTTGAAACTGAACCCCCACAAATGATATGAAAATGTTTTTATGACCCCCAAATGTTCTCTTTAAAAAATGAAGTAAGATTGGCCATGTCCACTTTGACATCTTGGCCCCACCCACTTCAACATGCAGGTTCCTGAAGGTTGAGTGTGGTCAATGCAGTGTTCAACCTGACAAGGGGTAGCCACTCTTGCACCAGAAGGAACTGGCAAATGCAGAACAAGATGTGGGAGACCCTTAAGAAAGCCAGATATCACATTTGGGAAAGCTGGAGATTCCAGAAAGACTCTGTTGCCTAAGCTACAAAGCCCTTGTAGTTGCTCCCAGCTGTCAACGTTTCCCTTTTTTAAAGGGAAATTCCCTTATTCCGAATAGGATTCCTTGCAAGAAAAGGGAAAAGTTGACAGCTATGTCCCAGCTGGTGCTGAAGTAATTTATCTCTTAGTTCAGCTGAAGAATTATAAGATATGTCCTGAACTTATTCTGAGAGTATCTGGTCCAGCACCTGCAGTACTGTCTAGGCTCCTGAACATGTCCTGAACACACCCTACTCTAGATCTGCACCAGCTAACTGCCTGACCTTGTTCCCTCTCACCTGATTGGTTAGGCCAATATGTATATGTGTAGCATTGACCCTATATAGCCACTACTGGCTATATAGAAGGTTAGCCACAATGGAATGCAGCCCTCAGACTAAAAATTAAAATGTAGCCCACATGTGCTATATATCTAGTATGCCTCTTTCTGTGTGGAATGAGTACCTGAGTCAATTGCCTCAAACATTTGGGCTGAGTGACATTTTGTGAAAGCCATAGGAAAGAGTTGACTAAGCTGAATTTTCACTGGGCCAGCTTTCGTGCCATAATCATTTTTTAATCCCACAAACTTGTCAAGTTTCAATCCTATTTGGAGTTCTAGCTTTCCCTTCAGGTTTTCCATGAACCAGCCTTATTCTCACAGTGAAGAACTATTAAAACTCATTATTGCGGAGAGAATAAGCCTGCGGCCAATTCATACTTTTTGGCTCAAGGCTCTTATAACTGAATGCTTCTCTGTACCCCCTCCCCCCAAAAAACTGGATATCAAATTAAAGGACTCTAGTCTAGAACTCTCCTTGACGCACCAGTGTCTCTGTGAAGTGGATTCTTGAGAATGCAGATTCAGTCATGTGGACCCATATACATAGTCTCAAAAAAGTTACGTTGCTTGGCCTGGTCATGGAATGGGTTACACAGTGTGAAAGCATGCACATTGGTGGTCCTGTCTCTTTCCTGCTTTTTTGGATATGGCAGCTACTTTAAGCTATGCCATGGCAGCCATTTTATGACTGCTGCTCATGGCACATTCTTAGAATTCCAAATGTGCCTAGAAACCCCAAAAAGTTTGTGGCCGCTGCCATACAGATTCAAGAACACACTGTCAGTGACAACGGTGCACGTCTTGACCTATTAAAATACATGAGTCTGCAAACTTAAATACTTTTACTAGGGAGTAAAAGTAGGTAAGATTGTGCTGTTAAACATGCAGCTGGATGCCATGTTAGGCACACAATACATTAGGCCAGATTTTAATTAGGGCACACTTTGGCATCAGAACCAGCAGAATCTTTATTTGTATCAACCACTAGCCATAGCAATAATAAAAGAAAAGAAAAGAAAAGAAAAGAAAAGAAAAGAAAAGAAAAGAAAAGAAAAGAAAATGTACTGAAGATAAAGGTAAAAACTTATCAATACAAAATACATTCTGGAGTTTTACATCAATAATCAAATAACAGATCTTATTCTAATTTCCCCTACTAATCCCCCCTCCCCAGCTTTTGCTGTCACCTGGTTATCTTGATCTACTAAAAGAAAGGACACAGTAGCAATGGTTGGGTGAACTGGTATGGATAGTAATAGAGGGGTAATACCCTCACTCCTCATTTTTTTATAAGGAGTGCAAGCTAGAAGCACATGAGCTACTGATTCAATACTGCCATCTCCACATGGACATAAGTGTTTTTCCAGTGGAATTTTAGAAATCAACCCTCAAATACAGCTGAAGGCACTATATTTAATCTTGCATAAGTGAAAGTGCACCTGTATTTTGGAATTGTTTAATTTTGCAAATAAAGTGCCAACGTATCAACATACACTTTGGCATGTCAGAATCCCATTTTGGCCCAATAATGAAAAACAGCATGTCCATCTGGGCAAGCAAATCTCTGAAACTAAAAGACGTCCTTTCTCAACATTTCCCCCCCTTTTCTTGTTTTGAAGTTTTGCAAATTCCAGAAGTACAAAAAAAGCATTATATAATAAGAGTGCACAATTTTACTGTTGTGATGGAGTCAAATGAAAGTAATTAATTAGCTTCAAAAGCTCATTCTCCTTGCTGTGGAAACAAGATTGCATCATGCTTAACTTGGTATTAGCCATGCTTAACAGAGGATCTGTAAATCCCTTCAAGCTGTGCCTACTGTCTCCAAAGTACTAACGATATAGTGCATGATTCTTTTGCTTTGTATTTGGAGGATGGATTTTCATAATACCCAAGAGGGGAAAGATTTTTATTGTTAATATTAAATATGGCGGTGATGAGGTGGTTTTGTTCTGCTCCTGAGAGTTTTCAGTGAATATTTATTTTTAGATGTATGCACCCTGATTCAGATAATCCAAGATGCGTGCAGCAAGACATACAGTTCATCCTGCAGTTTTCTGTTGCTGTTGCAGCTTTTTGGATCGGAGCCTTAGACTGCCAAGCAATTAAGCAGCCAAAAAACCTCAGCACCACTTTGGCTGCAGTGGCACAAGCTTGGGTAAATTGGGCTGTTTAACACTCAATCCCTCTCCCTAAGGAACTCTGGGAATTTTAGCCCTGTAAGGGGAATGGGGAACTCCTAACAATTCTCAGCAGCCTTAACAGACCCCATGATTCTTTGGGGGAAACCATGGCATGATACTGCATTAAATCTGCAGTGCAGGTGGGGCCTGATCCTCCATACTGGGCCAGCTAGCACAACAATGCTGATTGCCAGAAGAGCTGCCCCATGTAGGAGCACAAAAGCCAGGAGTTGATCAGGGCAGGGGCAGTATTGTGCAAGGTGAAAGAGAAAGCACACCACATCGAGTTACTAAAGCTCTGTGCAATATCAGCAGTTGCCTCACATCCTGCCCTTCATGGCATGCTGAGCTCTCACACCAAGCTACTCGATCAAGCACAGTTCCTCTCATGCAAAGCATGCAGGATGAGAAAATGATACAGAAAGTCGCTGCATAGAGAGAGAGAGAGACATATGGTGCCTGTGCTCAGCATCTCAATGATTCTTTTCCGGGATTCAAGGACTCTCACATGCCAATCCGAATCAAGTCAAAAGGAAAGCAGAATATCATTACAAACTAAAACCATATTCAGAAAGCATACCCAAAAAGTCTGGGGCTGAACAGAATCCCTTTCCTCAACAGACATCGAACAAAGCACTGCGAATGGAAGCAGCGCATAAGCAGCACTATGCAGACATGCTGAACAGCGATGGGGAACCTCTGGTTCAAAGGCTGAATGTGGCCCTTTGGGACACTCTGTGTGGCCCTTAGGATTCTCCCTGGGCCTTGCCACTTACCATCCCTGCTCAATTGCTCTAGCATGGTTGGAATGTTTTCTCCAGCAGCGATAAGCCTTTCTTGTTTATCTGGATGACAAGATTAGTGGACGTGTCGAAACCTCTGGTTTTATGTGGTTACAATGTAGCCTGTAGTCACAAAAATAGCTTTAAAAATAGGTTCAGCACATTGGAGCAGTTTTATCTTGGATGTATCCAACATCAGGACTTTGAACCTTTCTGCAATCTGTTTCCCCCCCTATGAATCTTTCTATCACCTCATTTCCTCCTATGAACTTTTGTGCGGTCTCGCTGCCCCCATGAATTCGCTCTGCCCTCTTAATGAAACCTGAAGGGGTATCCCTGGTTGGTGGTATATTCCGCTTCATCATTGTGTCTGTTGGTGCCACCCCCCCCTTCCTTTGCATGTCTCCACAGTCCGAGAGAAAGCTGGGCAATAAATAATGTATGAGAAAACTGGAACAAGAGTTCAGGAACAATAGCTTAATTCAGAAGGCGCTCCTTACAATGCTCAGCCCCCAGACAATCCTTGCAGTTATAGAAGTGAAAGCACGCCACGGGGGGGGGGGGGAGTCCTATTGGGCTTTGGCTTGCAGTCAATACAATAAAGCCTCCTTTCTCTGTCTAAGAAGTGAATGTGTGGTTATTTCTTTCTTTCATAAAAGAGGATTTTGGCATTCAGCCACTTGCGAGCCTCTTCCCCATTCTCCCTCCTGCAAGCAGCTTCCTTTTCTCCTTCCGTTTGCCTGACTCTCCTAGGATGTGAAGTCCCAATAAATCCCATTCTGTTTATAGTTCAAGTGCTCTCTTTTGTCTGTGTTTTAAAGATTGTGTTGGTGAGGCTGTTTTTATATTAATCCCAGTCCAATGTATGCCAGCCTCCTACATATTACTCTTCTTAAAGAAAGGGTAGCTCAGCATGTTTTAGCATGGGGCTTTTCTACGGCCATAAATTTTATCATAAGAGACACTTTCAGGGGGTATTTCTTTTATGAGCAAAACTGCTGTTTCATTTCAGAATTTGGCATGGGGCGTCTTTCTTGCAGGCAGCCTGATCTGAGTCACTCCTGCAATTGCTCTTCTGCAAAACAAGCGGCTGTCCAGCTCTGCCTTCCCTTGATCTCATAATCCTCCTGGTTCCCTTAACTGTTACCTTTTTTATTTTTATTGCCACACATCTGATCCAGGACTTGCTCTATATGGAAGAAACCGGAGCTTGTAAAGGCTCTTTCAACAAGTATTTCTCAGCATTCTGTCATCCTGCTCTCACAGTGGCCAACCAGATGCTCAGCAAAAGCCTGTGAGCAGAACCTGTGAGCCAGAGTGCTCTCCCCATTTGTGATACCCAGAAACTGGTATCCAGAGGCAGAGCATCCTAGACAGTGGAGGCATAGCATAGCCATTGTGACTGGGAGCCACTGGCAGCCGTAACCTCCATGATTTTGTCTAATATCCTTTTAAAGCCATTCAAGTTGGTGACCAGCACTACTTCTACAATTCAACTATGCACCGTGTGAAGAATTAGTTTTGTTTGGCTGTCCTGAAATGTAAGAGGAGGCTGTATTTATCCCCATGATTTTTGAGATACAGTCTCCTCCCCACCCCCGAGATTTTTAGAATTAAAGGAAGGCGGTTAGAGCTATTTACTTCCCCAGTATTAACATCGACAAAATATCCTCTAGGTATGGTCCAAATCTACTTCAGAATCTCATCCTTTATCTGTCTCACTGGCCTTTGGGATGTTGCCTGAGTGGCAATTGGCACCTTTGGCATGAAACCCCCCCCCCACCACTGTGCTATATTGCAAGCATTTTCCTCCATATAGCAGAGCAATGTTATGTGTTCTCTCTAGTCAGCATCAATCAGAAATGTCAGTTCTGTTGGCACCTAGAATAGGGCATATTCCTGGGTTGTATTTTTGCTTGGTCTCATCTGATTACAGTGTACACTTAAGAGGAAACCTGTGAAGCAGATCTTAGAATTGGGATATTACATGCAAAATCACATTTGTTACCTTGAAGATCCCTGTGCAAATAGAGTTTTGCTTGCTCCTCAAACTCATTATAGCAAATATGATCCTGTATCAGGTACAGACCACAGTACCTACTAAGTCACATCAAGACTTCCCAGCAATACGTCTCGATTTCTATAGACCAGTGCAGGAATTCTGTCAGAAAACAATTAGTTACACTGTGTGCACTTCTTAATGCGGCAATGTTACTTGTTGCCTAGCAGCCACAATCTTAGCTGAGGCTTATACTTGATTCCCTTTAACACTGAACTAACCAGAGATGGTTATACTGTGCTTCTTATCCTCATCTGAAACGATGGTTTCATCACCCACAAAGTAATATTTTTGCTGCCACATAAATAATAGCTTGGTCTCTTACAAACTTGTTAAAAAGCATTAGATGTGGGAAAATGGAAGCCTAGGGCATGAAAAGACGGTGAGGCCATAGAGTTGGATATTTATGTTTTGCTGTAGCTGTTCTATCTTAAAAATGGGGGAAGGGAATACATAAATAGTCAGGTATCTGGTGACATTTTAACTTGGGAATTAATATTTCCATGGATAATATAAACCTTCCTCATTTGTGTGTACATAGGTATACACACAGAGCAGTCACATCAACATCATAATTCCTCATAAAAGAAGTTTTCTCTGTATCTGAGATGCACTCGGCTCTGTCTGAACAGGCCATTGCAGAATTTTTTAAAGTGTGAATTAAATCCTCTGTGGCTGATTCATCATTCAGCCTAGCTGGTATTGTTTTTCCACTAAAGTGTAGAGGACATCAGCTTACTAATGAAGCCCCAAAGCCTGGCAGGAAAGTGATGTTAGCCATTTCAAAAGGTCTCGGTTCCTAGTGGGCATTTCCTGCACATTCACAGCTACGACACTTTCAATTAGCACTAGAGGTCAGAGGGAAAACAAGAAGAAGAAAAGAGAGGCTTGCAGTGCATTGGGATACAAATGCATTTAGCAATGAAAAGAGGGAATTTCATGCTACTCTGAGTAGATAGGTATCTTTTTATTGGAGGCGTTTTACATATTTATGGAAGGCAACAGGCAGTCAAAGTAGGATACATCAGACTGCTTAAAGTAAGGGTCAGACTAATGCTATTGCCCATCTTGTGGCTAATAGCTGGCACATATAGCAAATTTGTAGAGCATGCGTTTATGGGGATTTGGGTTAACTTCAGACATTTTGCTGCCTGAAGCAAAATCTGCATCACATTTTTGGAGCAGGGAGCAGAAGGTCATGAATGACACTGCCTTTGCTCCAACAGGAGCAGATCATAAGGAGGAGTGTGGTAGCACACTATTGACTTGTTTGCTCACAATGGTGCAGAAGTTTTGATCTGGCATCACTGTTCATCTTAACAAGCCCAAAGGAAGGCTTGTTAAGATAATTTGGACCCTTGAGCTTAAATGTGGGGCTAAGCTTAGAATTACTGTTCAGAACCACCACCACTTCCTCCATCCCTTGCTCTGGAGCTACCAAAAGTGGTCCCTTCACCACAGTTTATGGTATGGGATTATCAGTCTCAAGATGTGGCCTTGGGGACAAGTGAAATAGGGATGCAGTTGTGACCTGAGTGTATGAAACAATCCATCAACACATGCCAAACTCAGACCATATGACATTCAACTCACATTCTTAACACATCAGTTTGGTAGTGTGTACTGGTGCTCTGAGTATGGACACAATGTGCTATTAGACTTTTTTGCTCTAATTGTGCAAACAGGCACATCCTTCATATATTACTTTTAATTATGTCTGATTTGGAAGCCTGGAAAAGCTTTTTACTTAAGCTTTTGTAAGTTACCAAAAAAAACCCAACAACCCCACAACCTTTCAATGTTTGTTTTTAAGGGGTCCTGCAAATGGGTTACAAATGTTTGCATGTTGTGTGGAGCAAGCCCATACTTACAGAGTGGGTGTTTGGGGATAGGAAATGTGTCCCTGTTGTTGAGACAATTGGGTCAGTGTTCCCTGTTTTCCTGTCTACAGAGTAGAACATCGCGGCAAATCACTGCTGTACGTTGAGACAAAACAGTGCCTATCAGCCTGTTGCCTTGGCAATAGTGATGTACTTGCTCCCCTATTCACATGAGTGGCATTGAGGTCTGTCTCATTTGTCCTTAGTGAGGCCATTTTTCAGCCTTACCTGATGTTATCATACTCATCACATAATTCCTAATTGGCTTGAATCATGTAATAAAGAAGAAAGAAGCTGGAAAAATACCACCAGTTCTTCACAGTATCTGAAACCAAAGCATATACCATATTTTTTCATGTATAACACACCCCCATGTATAAGATGAGCCCTATTTTTTGGGACCCCAAATTAAGTAAATGGGGGAAGATTGCCCAGAGTTGTTGAGATTTTTTGTGGGGGGATTGCCGACAATCGCTCACCTGCCTGTCCGCCGCTGCAAATCGCACGCCTAGCTGAAGCCACCAATCGTCTGCCCGCTTGCCAGCAGCAGCCACCAATCACCTGCCTAATTGCTGCAGCAGCAGCCAATCGCCAGCAGGCCTTGCTGCAGCCACCAGTCACCCACTCAATTGCCACCACCAAATCGCCAGCAGGCCTTGCCACAGGCACCAATCACCCGCACTACTGCCACTGACAATCTCCTGCTTGTGGTTGCCACCAATCGCCCGTCCCCCTTCTGCACTATCCATGTATAAGATGACCCCCAATTTTAAACATTTTTTTTATTATAGAAAAACATAATCTTATACACTAAAAAATACGGTAAGTGATCAAAATGGATTTTCTTCACTCTTATTTTAAACTAAGATTTTACACACATCTTGAAGGTGCACATCTTGAAAGCAAACTCGACTAAAGGTAAAAAAGATGGATCCTAAATGTTTGCCAGGCCACAAAATACCATTGCTTTTTACTTTAGGAGCAGCATATTGTGATTGTGCAGTCATGTGGGTATATAGAATGTCAGTTAGCCAACTGGTCAGCCAAGTGGCATCTTTTAGGCAGGGTTTGGTATGATCGGGCAGCAGGGCTAGATAAGGGAAATGCAATCAGATTTTAACTTTTTTTATTTGTTAGTATAAAAGCTTGTCTCAAAGGGAAAATGTCCAGCCTTTCTGGAAGAACTAAGCTTCTCATCATGTTAATGAGAAAAATGCAACAAGGATGTCATTCTGAAGCCTCTTAATGCAGTATTGCAAAATACAATGGTGAGGCCTACAGGCAATGAGATGTCCTAGACAAGCAACACACATGTATTAGCAATCCTAAGATTCCAATTATTAAGTGTATTAGCCAAGCACATTCCAGGGCTATGTAATATTCTCTTAAACAGATAATGAGCTTTTTTTTTTTTTTACCTTGAAGGTCAATCTTCTTTGCTATTAAAAAGCAAGCTATTGTTCCTAAATAATCCGGACCAGGAAAACTTGCTTATTAATTAGTTTCTTTTCTAAAAAGCACTAACTCCCCACATCATGGATGCCCTATTTTCTGTTAATAAAACCAAAAGAAGGCAGATCAGGCAAGTTGTTGTTGTGACATTTTTCCAATTTATTCTGGCAGATTCAGGTCATTTCGTTTATATTGCTTTGCTTTTTTGTCATCAGCTGAATGGCTGCATGAGGGTTTAAACAAAGTAAGAGAGTTACATGAATATGGAGATCAGTCAAAAATTATTTTTTCTGCCCAGTATATACACATGGTGCTTCCTTATTTTGTTGTTATTTAGATGCCATCTGTGAAATAATTTGTTCAAATGCTTAAGTTGTCTTTGGTAACCTAAATAGGGTGAATGACTACTAGATCATGTGCACATATTAAGCAATGGTTATAAGAAAAGCATTTCAGTTTAGAATGAAGGGCTTCTGTTTGGACCACTCTCTGTTCAATGATGCTATATAAGCAATGTATCTGATGGGATATACTTTTGATTAGAGGCAGAGACAGCAAAGGTGTATTGCTCAAGTTACTATGTAGGGCACCTTTTGCACATCACTGAGCCAAGTCTTACATATGGCCACACTGTGAAAATCACTGGAAACATGACAGAGCATCCAATGACAGTTCTAATGTGTCCAAACTTTTCACACTGTGATCTACCACATCACACGATAAATCTCATGCCTGTGATATCCACTATACAGAATGTGTGTTTCAGGAATTGAAATACTACTTACTATTAAGGGCAGTGCTTTCTTCGATGGGGGGGGGGCGCACAGGGCTACGCATACCCCTAAACATTTTGTGAATCTATTCTGTGAAAACATTTTGGCATCATTGAGGGGCAGCATTTCAATATGAGTAAGAAAATGAGAGAACCCCTAAACATTTTTTTTAAGGAAAAAAACACTGATTAAGGGTGTAGGTGGTGCAGCGTCTATGGGAAAGAGCTCTCATGCTTCTGTCTATTAGCTATAACTCAAGAAGGAGCATCAGAATTGGCCACATATGAGTCAATTTTTGCAGTGTGTGGTTGATTTTGACTTTTCAGGATTTCCCATCTTTGTCTTAGTCACCAGAAATGACTAGAGCACGGGTAGGCAAACTAAGGCACAGTGGCTGGATCTGGCCCAATCACCCTCTTAATCTGGCCCACGGAATCCAGGAATCAGCATGTTTTTACATGAGTAGAATGTATCCTTTTATTTAAAATGCATTTCTGAGTTATTTGTGGGGCATAGGATTTCATTCACCCCCCCCAAAAAAATATAGCCCGTTCCCCCACAAGGTCTGAGGGACAGTGGACCGGCCCCCTGCTGAGAAGGTTTGCTGACCACTGGACTAGAGCCACTCTTTAAAAAAATAAAAAATGAGGGCCTACCTGATTGCTGTATTTTGCTGAGGTGTTTTCACTTACATTTGTAATGCATAGAATACTTCCTTGTTCCAGCCAATACTGATGAGTCTAAAAACAACTCTGAGAAAGGCCCCTGTCTGAAACCCCAAAGAGCTACTGCTGGTCTGTATAGACTGCACTGAGCTAACCTGACTCCTCCTCCTCAACTCCTCCTCTTTAATGGTGTTTCAAGACCAAAATGGTGTTTCAATTACCATTGCCTTCCAGCAACAATAATATTACACTCACAGCCTGTCATAAAGCCCTGTATCTCCCCCAAAACTCCACAGAATGTCTAATGCTGGGGTTACTGTACCATAAGGTACAGTGGCCCCTACAAGTCTGGGAATAATTTAGCAATTTCTTCTCCACTTCCCACCGCAGTTTCTTTGCTCATAGGACAGGTTTGTGTGTCTCTGGTATGCCTTTGCAAAAAGGCAATGAAGCACCCAAGAGCAAAATGGCAGAAACTAGAGGATATTTACAAAATTACAAACTAGACTGAATATGAAAAGACAGTTTGACAGTGAAAAATGACATTTGGGCCTCTGTGCAGTGATACTTGAAATGTGCAGTGTAAAACATGACAAGAAAGGCTGCTAAACAGGAAAATAAATTGTGATGCTGAAACACTTTATTTACGTGAATGTAATAGTGATGTGCACAGGGCCCAAGATTCACCTTGTACTTGTGCATTTTTTTAAAAAAAATGCCATCTGTTCCTGCAATGCTGTGCTCTCTGTTTCAACCTGCAGTTTGGGTTCTGAGACACTCCACATTAAGACTGTGTGTCCTCTTTGACATACAAAGCAACACCACTCTTGGTTTTTCATTTCCCAATAGTAAGGGGTACAGCAGGTAGATGCTAAATCAGACTGTTTTATGAAGCATTAAACTGGAGTCCAAAACCGAACTTTTAGATTGATGCAAATCTCTAGTAACTACTCCCCCAAGATTATGAGCTCATGTTAAGTAGACCCTCTCTGCTACTGAACCTGTTACAGCCTCATCTGTATACACATTTAGCACAGACTGAAAACTTTTATGTCAGTTTTCACCCTGCTAGATAAGGGAGAATTTCAGCAGTGTGTAGGCTTTCAAAACACACAATACACACAATTGGCAATCTAGATAAAGGAAGCATTGTTGAAAAGCTCTTGGATCGCTTACTGTACTTGTTCCAATCAGTCACCACTGTTTTATCTTTCTGATTCTTTCCTCTCTCTTTATGAACAAGACAGAGAAATGCTTCTCTGTACCACCACCACCACCACTACTACCAAATTTATTATTTATACCCCGCCCATCTGGCTGGGTTTCCCCAGCCACTCTGAGCGGCTTCCAACAAAAGATAAAAAATATATTAAAACATCAGTCATTAAAACCTTCCCTAAATAGGGCTGCCTTCAGATGTCTTCTAAAAGTCAGATAGTTGTTTATTTCCTTGTCATCTGATGGGAGGGTGTTCCACAGGGTGGGCACCACTACTGAGAAGGCCCTCTGCCTGGTTCCCTGTAACCTCACTTCTCACAGTGAGGGAACTGCCAGAGGGCCTTGGCGCTGGACCTCAAAGTTGTCAAAGCATGGGGCCAAACCTGATGACAATGCTGTATCCTTTTATCTTCAATGTGAACTGGAATCCTTGTATTCCAAAACTACCACAACCAGGAGTAATACCCCTCCCCACCTTCTCACTATATAGAAGGATCTGGCAACTTCTGTTTCAGTGTATCTGAAGAAGTGTGCATGCACACGAAAGCTCATACCAAGAACTAACTTAGTTGGTCTTTAAGGTGCTACTGGAAGGAATTTTTTTATTTTGACTATGGCAGACCAACACGGCTACCTATCTGTAACTGGTACCATAACCTTTGACACCCTTGAAGCAAAAAGCACTTTGAAACTGTAATTGTGAAGCCTTTACAAGGAATTTTTGTTGTTGTTTTGCACTCATTTCTTTAGTTAACATTTTTGCATTTGGGGACACTCACAAAACAATATTGGTATATATTACAGAATACACACACACTCCATGCACAAAACCTATGTACTGGATACAAAACACGAGTCCAAGTATTTTTCCACTTCTCTTTTATTGAACACAGTTACACTGCCACAACCTTTTTGCCCTTGGACACTTTTTCCATTGGTGAAGAATACAATATAGGGTCATTTTCTTTTCTTTTCTTTTTTGGTGGTGTGCTGTAAGGCTTAATGGAATCCATGTATCATGTTGCACAAAGCATTCCATTGTGTTTAAAGAGAAGCAAGTCAGATACAAGCTATTAATTTCTCAGACAGCTAAAAAAGGGCAACAACTTCACTACCTCTTACATTCCCCAAACCAGCAGGTTGAAGACATTCTGCATATGTTTAAGGAAAGGATGCTAATTATTTTTATTACTGACTGAATTGTACTGATTGACTTGTCAGCCATGAAAGATAACATGACAGTATTCCTTAAAAGCATTATTTGTTTTGAATTCAGTTTGCCAAATGGGACTGTGCAATGGTTGCCATGGTTCTACAAGACAAGCAATTCTTTCCCCAGGAGTCACTTACCTTGCAGAAGCAATGCTCAGCTGGCTCATAAGATCTTCAAGGAAGGTATAATACACCAGCAAGAACATCTCCCTGCTGGACTTCTCTGCTGTCCTATGACTTTTTAAGCTTGCACACAATGCACATCACACTGATAGAAATCAGTTATGTAATTAAGTCTCAATGCATTTCCATCCCCTACAGCCAACCCATGATCGCTCTTTACACCGACATAGGAAATCCACTGTTAGTGCAAATGTTTCCACTAAGAGGTTTCATCAGTATTTCTTAATGCATGGGGAAAGGCTTGTTACCCTGGTCCCATTGCACTATTCTGTACCCCTGCTGATGTAGTCAGCCAGCACTACTGCTTTACTGTAACCTTTCATTTCATTGGATCTTTTGACAGAAGCTCTGCCCACCAATTGAATCTACACTCTGTGAGCCCCTTTCAAATGAATGGAGTTGTGCTTGGTCATCTATGAAGATCTGATTGGCAGTAATTTGTAAAAGCAGAGAGATTGCTAGTATTTTCTAGCCATGGAAACCTGCCAGCAATTCACTCGGTTCTATTCAAATGCAGCCTACATTTTATTGTCATTTCCTAAAAGCTAATTCATCAATGTATATTTTGCAAATCCACTTTGCCCTTTCAAACATTTCCTTTTTATGACAGGATATGCTTTTTAAAAAGTAATGATTATTTGTGAGAGGATAATCTTCAAAGTTGCATTTGACAAGAAGAGGCTAAATATGTTTTGTGTTTTAGCTGTCCTCTAGTTTCTTTAACTATTTCCTAGAGATTAATCTTTCAAAATTTATTCTTCCAGGAAAACCATTTTTTGATTTGAATACAGTGGTACCTTGGGTTACAGACACTTCAGGTTACAGATGCTTCAGGTTACAGACGCTTCAGGTTACAGACTCCGCTAACCCAGAAATAGTACCTTAGGTTATGAAATTTGCTTCAGGATGAGAACAGAAATCGTGCGGCGGCAGCAGGAGGCCCCATTAGCTAAAGTGGTACCTCAGGTTAAGAACAGTTTCAGGTTAAGAATGGACCTCCAGAATGAATTAAGTTCTTAACCCGAGGTACCACTGTGTGTGTGTGTATCTGCATATCATGTTAGAAATTAGTTTCTGGGATTTTTATTTTTTTAAAAACTCCTAATAGTGCTTGCTTCCCCTAATTTTCTCTTGGCACAAAGTTCTACCTCTACTGTCTAGGTCAATCAGAACCATGGAGAGTACCCTACTCTGACTTTACTGTATGCACTCAATGTTTCAAAATACACTTTCAAACATGAGGACTAGAAAACAGCACTAAACTGAGGTTCTTGAAATTCTAACAATATTTGAGCTGTGAGGACTTGCCAGTTCAAAAACAACGGCCTGTCAGGAAAAAGCCAAACTGCAGTACACATCCTGAGACAAACCAGCTTTCTCTTGATACACAGTTATTTCAATGCTGAATTGGAGTTTTTATCTTTCAGCATCTGTGTTTCTTGCTGGGAGTTAAAGTTTTGGACAGAACGTATTTAATCTGGTGATCTCCTGGGGATGTCATACCATGCTGTGGTACGGTCCAAAGGGAAGAATATTGAAAATGGAACTGAGAAACCTGGTGGTAGGCATTCACTTCAGTGCTTAGGTTTGATTTTTATAAGGATTGACAAAGATATTGGAAGAGTATGGTGGTAGGTACAGAGTAATATGAATTGAAAACATGTCTTTGAAGCAAAAAATATCTGAAAAATGGGGCAGAGTGTGGTGTTAAAGTTAGTCTTTTGAAACCCCACAGATGAATCACTTCTGTGGCCTGCAACATGTTTTCCCATTTAGTAAACATTAATATTTATGGTCCATCATATAAAAAGGTAGACTTGGCTTTCCTTATTTTTGAATTCCTGTCTCTGAACACACTTTTTGAATTAGGAACTAGACTGAAATACAGAGAGGTAACATGTCTGAGCTGATGTGAAGATGGAGGCAGGGAAGCTTAGAATGCATTGAGAATGCCATAACAATATACCGTATTTTTCACTCTATAAGATGCACCCGACCATAAGACACACCTAGTTTTTAGAGGAGGAAAACAAGAAACAAGAAAGCAACGCAAAGCTTCTTGAGCGAAGAGGGAGCACTCCTCCCTCTTCACTCAGGAGGCTTTGCAGGGCTATCCCTGAAGCCAGGAGACCAAGGGGGATTGGTGGGCACCGATCCCTCTTGCTCTTCTGACTTCAGCGATAGCTGTGCAGCCTGCATTCGCTCCATAAGACACACACACATTTCCCCTTACATTTTAGGAGGGGGAAAGTGCATCTTATAGAGTGAAAAATACGGTACTGCTGGAGCATTTTAAGTCAGAAAATAAAATTAAACAACTAAGGCCAATGAACCATCTTAATTGCTATCAGGAGGGAATTCCCTCACCAATTAGGATTCCTCACTTACTCTGGCGTCTTTTTCAAACTTTACCAAAGGTTTGTTTGCTATTTAAACACTTGCTCTGTTGACAGAGTCCCAAAGGTATCTTTGCTGTTAGCTTTGCTTCCTCCTGCTTTCTATATGTGGCACGCTCATGTGGCCTGAAACATTGGATAATTAGAGAGAAATTAGCAGGGTCGCAACAAACTTTGAAATGCACTTTTAAAAGTGGAGTCCTGTATTTGGAAAACGTTTCTTTGGAATGGTGCACTAACTTGGTTTCAACATATAAAAAAGGCAAAAATGTCTTTTTAGAAATAGTAGAATTTTTAATTGATTTGATACACAAATTTCACTGCCAGTGTGATTCTTAAAAATCTTCTTCCACACAAATAAATGAACTATTAGACAAGACACAAACACAATACATTTGATTCCAAAGTAAGCAGCTTTATGCCAGGTCAAACCACCGGTCCAGCTAGCTCAGTTTTGCCTGCACTATGGGAGCCCTCCATATGTTCACAGAATCATAGAACTGTACAGTTGGAAGGGACCCTGAGGGTCATCTAGTCCAACTCCATGCAGTGCAGGATTATGCAGCTGCCCTAAGCAGGGATTGAACCTGCAACCTTGGTGTTATCAGCACCATGCTCTAACCAGCTGAACTAACTGTGTTGGATTACAGGTCCCTGACCATTGGCTGTACTGGCCAAGGAGGCAGAGTTCAATAACATCTGGATGACCACAGCTTCCTTATCTCTGGTCTGAATTCACTGGCAGTGGTTTCACACGTTTCAGAGCAGAGTCCCCCCAAGCCTTAGCTGCCTGGAGATGCCAAGGACAGAACATGGTACTTCTTGCATGTCAAGCATCTGCTCTGCCACTGACCTCTGGACCTTCCAAGTAGGATGGGATTAAGAGGTGTGGGATGTTCGTGAGCACCCAACACATTCGTTGAAAAGTATATATTAAAAAAGTTCTTTAGCTAAACTCTTGTGGCTAGGAGACTTTAGCGGTCCAGGAAAAGGACTTCTCTCCCCTTGGAGCATGGTTTCCTCACACAGCTAATAGGACCAAGGAGCAATAGGCCTGTGTGGATGTGTGGCAGTGAGGAACCAGCAGCAGATACAGCAACTGCTCCTGGAGGCAGAACCATGAATTTTAAATGTATCCAGATGTTAGGAGGGTTAGCAAGTGCGGTTTCTACTAATGATGTTAGGGACTGGACTGAAGAGGATGAGGGAGAGGAGGAGGAATGGTAGAGATCATCCCCCCTTCTCTTGTAGCTTCCAGAGAGGGGAGAGAGAGTCTCGAATTACAGCAGGGCTTTGAGGAAGAGAGCAGCTTTGAGACAGGAGAACAGCAGAGTTATGTGGTGTTAGAAGGAGGAGGAGGGGAGGCAGGGCAGATAGCTGACACGTCATTGGACAGCATAACCAGTCTCTCTTCTGCCAAAATGCAGCGTTTGTTAAGGGTGCAAGAACATAGAGCACAAAGACATTTGTCCACAGACAGATGCCATAGAAGCAAATACTGTTGCTAGAAGGGGAAGGAGTTCAGTGCGAGCAACTCCATTATGGAAGAATGACCAGAATTCATTGTCTTTACCATGATGACTGAATAAATCATATGTAAGAAATTTCTTGTTTCCTCCCTGCCTCTTGGTGCCAACTGGGTGGGGTGGGGGAGAGAATTACTCAAACCTGACAAACAATGACTCTAAGTGTAATACAAAATATATTTTATCTTTTTTTTAAAACACCATAATGCCATCAGTTCTCAACCTGTGGGTCCCCAGATGTTGTTGAACTACAACTCCCATCATCCCTGAGCTCTGGCCTTGCTAGCTAGGGGTGATGGGAGTGGGAGTTCAACAACATCTAGGGACCCACAGGTTGAGAAAGGCTGATCTAGGCACTGTGTGGCAATGATGACAATAAGTTATAGACTGCTTCAAAAAGCTGTTTATTTTCCTTCCCCATGTCCAAATGCCCTGTGACTTGGTTTGCACATAAAGCTAAACTATGGCCTATAAACCATGAACAGCTTAGTGACCTGTGTGAATCCTACCCATTGGCTGAACAATGGTTTGTCTACTGCCAACAAACCGTGAACTGAATCAATGGGTTAGAAAGAGTGGTTAGAAAACAAAACAAGCCACAGTTTTTAGGTTGTCCATGGAATCACTTGTCATTAACTGTGGTTTGTTAAACAAACATAGCTTAGTTTTACATGCAAATCAGGCTCACAGTTATCCAGTTGCAGTGCCAGATCCAGGAACACAAGTGTATTAGAAGCTGCAAGATACCCAGTTTCCTGTGTATATCCACAGGGCTCCCATGACATTTAGGATCAAGGGCAAATATGGTTAGGATTGCTGCCAAAGTGCAACGCAGCACAAGTTATGTAATCTTTAAGTCCCACTGAAATCAGTGATATGGGCAAGGTTGTAGATGGACACATTCTGGAGGGATGGGGTAGGAATTCCTGAATATACCTGCAGGGATCTTAACTGTGATACATTTTAATCCCCAGTAGATGTGTTTGTTCACGAATCTAGATATGCGGTGGGAAATAAGCACTAAATGGCTACAAATTCAAAGCTCTGTACATTGTGGATTGTTTTGTTCCCCTCTGGGTACTCTTCCAGTGGAAGAGAGCATCTGGCTTTTGATGAAGTCATCCATAAAAGTCACACATAACTGGATAGACTAGATTATGATCAAGACCTGTGGGGAATTGGATACAAGGACATTTCTGAATGCAGATAATAACACATGTTGCCACCGGAGGAAAATGTGACATACAAGAGTTGTCTCTGAAGTGCTACTTAAGACACCACTGTTTAAATAACAGCGGGGCATTGTCACTGTTATTCATATCAGATTCCTGCTGAAATCTTCACTTAGTAGCCTCCTCCTCCAACTCAATGAGTCTCCAAAACCTCTTACCTGACTGCTGCTGTTAGTAGCCCTTTCTGCTGCCTCTAACTCTTCTTTGACCACAAGGAATGTGGGTGTTTTGTGTTTCTCCATTCCTTTGCCTCCTCTTTCATCTCTCCCCTCCCCTTCATAGTGGATGAAACACTACTGTGTCAATGCTGTCTGCTCAAGGGATGCTAGGAGATATTTCTCAGCATGGCTGGCACAAGCAATATAGCCCAAACAGTGCTTAAATTTCCAGGAAGAATGGGAAAGGGAGGAGCATGATGTTCCCACAGCTGCTGCCAGGAAGGTAGGTGGGACTGGGAGGAGAGACAGGAGGGGAGTTCTTTTTCGCCTCAGATTTCAGCTCAAAGTTCAAGCACCAAACAGAGATGGAGTCATACTTGGTACCACACATCTCACCAATGCATGCATCAGCCACATGCACACACACTTCCTCTGCCAGCATGCGACTTAGCCCAATCTGCGTTCTGGCCTACACGTGTACAGTGCCTCCTGTTACAAGGGAATTCTGGAACAATCAAGGGCCCCCTCTTAGATAGAGCTTCTCTATGTACATGTTAGGCTGCTTTGCATGCAGATTGACATTGTAGCTGGTGGTGGCATGACCTCCAGGTGCAATATATGAAGTGTGTTTGTGTGAACACCCTACATGAAATTTTATTTTCCAGTATGCCATTGCATGTGACAGGTGATGTGATGGATGAGTGAAGTGATTTGCTTCAGATGACACCTATGGAGTAATTATAGGTGAAGGCAGGCTCTGGTGTGTGGGTAGTGTGGCAAGACTTTTTAAAGTGCTGACCCTAGCAGGGAGAGGCAGGGTCAGCACTTGCCCTCTGCTTCAGGTAGCAAAATATCTTGGGCTGTCACTTTCCATCAGATTACAATTCCAGCTTTCATTTAGAGGGCGAGTTTCTACTGTTACATAAGGAAAACAAACAAACAAAAGTTCTTACAGGAACATGCTTTTAGACTTCAGGGAGACAGAGGAAGCTAGCTATATAGGGCACTTTTGCTGAAAGAACATATTAAAATATCATTATCCTTCTTTAGAAATGCTATAAAAAGCAATAAGAACAAAAAGGCACTTTGAATTAAAAACAAAAAAAACCACAACGGGGCATCATAAATAATGAATTATATTAATTCTAGCACAATGCAATATTTTTTCCAAATTCAGCAGAAAGTAATACCCTGACTTGAGTTGAAAGTAGTTTTAGCCTTATCCACTGAGTGGAGAGATTCCCTTGTAATGCAGGAGGGCATCAGTCAGCTGGGAGGGGAGTCCAGACAACTGGAGAGAAGGAGCAAGAGAAGCTGACCCTTGTCCCCCCTTCATCATTGCCAACAGACCCACATCCCTCAGAGAAGCATGACCCTCCACGTGCACAGGCAGAGAGAGTCTTGCGAGTGAGCACACCCTTCTCACACCCTTCAAAAGCTGGTGGGAAGGATGTGACCAGTCATTAAAGACATCTCTGTAGCTTTTGTCTGGTCTCCATCCCCTGTTGTTGCTCTTGGACACTATAGTCTGACCTGTGCCACCACAAGCCTTGAATAAAGCTTACCGTACTTCCACACTCACGGGCAACAGGCTCTGAGCCAGGAGAATCTAGGATATTGAGGATCAAGGGTAGGAGATGGTTTGTGCTTGACCACAAAAACAAAACAAAACAAAACAAAACAAAACAAAACAAGCTGGATGTATGCTGGGTGTCAGTAAGTGGCCTTGGGGAGTGCAGGGGAGAGCTGTAATGCGAGGGGACTGGTAGTGCTCTACGTCAAACCATTTTAGCACAGCGATAGTCAGTCATGGCTTCCTATTGCTTTGTGATCATTCTGACATGTTATTTGCTAAAATGAAAGCTTCCTGCAGGAAATGCAAGCTCATCATTCCTTTTGAATACTGAGATGCACTTCCCTCTGGAAAAACACAAGCCAGACATTATGTCTCGATAAAAGGAAGCATTCTTCAACTACACAGGGTTTAAGTGACATGAGGGGGAACACCCGGTGAATTAGAATAACCAGGAGCACACTGGATAAACAAAGTCTCTAAAGTAACACAAGGTGTCAAATATTTGCTTGTTGGAAGGAAGTCGCATTAAGTTTAGTGGGGCTTCCTTTCAAGTAAGTGGACACAGGATTTCAGCCTTAATCTTCTGGGCTGTGAAATAAAGCCTAATTAGAAGCACTTGGGGAAAACGGCTCATTCAAATATGTGCACTCATCACTTGATGACTGTATCAAGTGGTGACTTGAATGTGTGCATCAGCCTTCACTTACCAGACACACAGGTATTTCTTTTCACCACACTTTATCTCAAGTTAGTGTGACAAAAAAGAAATCCACTTTTTTCAACCATTCCTCATCAATTAATAAGGGAAGAAATGCAAATAAAGTTGAGCTTCATGTGTAAATGTGTATCTTGTAGATAAAAAACAGAAAAGCAAACATACATATCTGTAATTGTTACCAATTCACAGTCTAGGCTGTGGTTCACCAAGATTCTTTTCTACTACTGCATAGCAATTAGCAGTTAAGTAATATTTCATATTTATTTGTTATTATTAGAAAGGAGTTTTATGTACTTTTCTTGGTGATATGTAAGAATGAATTAGCTCACAGTAAGCTAGCTCCTTCATGGATCACTGCCTTGTCGTGGTGAAGGGGCTGGAAGAACTCAGAGAAGCTATGAGCTATGCCGTGCAGGGCCACCCAAGATGGACAGGTCATAGTGGAGAGTTTTGACCAAACGTGATCCACCTGGAGCAGGAACCGGCAAGCCATTCCAGTATCCCTGCCAACAAAACTCCATGGACAAAGACAAAAGGCATATAAAAGTTATGACGCTGGAAGATGAGCCCCTCAGGTCGGAAGGCGTCCAACATGCTACTGAGGAAGAACGGAGGACAAGTACAAGTGGATTCAGAGCTGATGAAGCGGCTGGGCCAAAGCTGAAAGTTCGCTCAGTTGCAGTTATGCCAGGAAGCGAAAGTCCAATGCTGTAAAGAAAAATATTGCATAGGAACCTGGAATGTAAGAACCATGAACCTTGGTAAGCTGGATGTGGTCAAAAATGAGATGGCAAGAATATGTTTCCGAGCACAATTCAAAGTGTTGGTGCTGACCTTTAAAGCCCTAAATGGCCTCGGTCCAGTATATCTGAAGAATCATCTCCATCCCCATCGTTCTGCCCAGACACTGAGGTCCAGTGCTGAGGGCCTTCTGGCAGTTCCCTCACTATGAGAAGCCAAGTTACAGGGAACTAGCCAGAGGGCCTTCTCGGTAGTGGCACCCCCCCCCCGGTGGAGCACCCTCCCACCAGATGTCAAAGAGAACAACAACTACCAGACTAAACGACTAAACAACAACAAGGTAGCTTTAAGGCCATCATATCAAACATCTGCCTTTGTAGTATCACGTCCCGCCCCTCCGGTAATCCAGCAATAACATTGAATATATCGCCTTTCAGTTTTGTTTCCTATGTGTATGCACATTTTCCTCCTTAATATTTACAAGATTCTTTGAACTCATTCATCATCCATAAAATATAAAACTCACAAGGTGGTAGTCAAAAACTCTGATGAAAGAAATCTCCAGAATCCCAATGTGGACAGCAATGGGATTGCAGGGAGTAAGTCATGTCAAACTGTGTTTGTAATGTTTGTGGCTGTATCAAGACTTGCCAAGAAAAGATTTTAATTTAGGATTACAACCTTTGCTTTAAATGAGTTAAATTTTAGATCCCACTTATACAAATAACCAGCAATTGCTGGTCCTTGGATGGCAACTGTTCATTGCTGGTATGGCTGCTCCTGGCTAGAGTTATAAATGTCTTGGGTCTCCCAGGACCTATTCCAACAAGGAGAGAGAAAGCAAAATGGAAGATGGGTATTAATAACAGTGAGTGTTCTCCTTATGTAGTTGCCAGGAACCTGCTCAGCCCAGGTATTCTGTCATTTCTTCCTCTCCCCTTTCCACCCATTCAGCACACGTATCTAACCTGCAGTTACAGATCTAAAAGGAGTCACTGGCAGTTTAAATGAAAGAAATTTCAAAAGAAAGTCTTCCTCGCCCCAGAAGGTGAACACCATTAATAACACCTAGGTGGTTATTGGCATATGGTTTTTGAGGGAAATATTTCCACTTACTACCAAAACATATACTATGCTATATTTCTGTCTGTTGGATAACACAGACAAAAATCCAACAGGAAGACTTATAAATGGATGCCATGACAACAGATTAGAGCATATTTACTGTATAGTAAAGCAGTGTTTCCCAAACGTTTTTGGGCAACGGCACACCTGTGTACTAAAAAAAAATCTCGCGGCACACCACCATTAAAGCCCCGCCCCGTGACGTCAGCGCGCAGCGTCACGCCGGGAGGGACGCACAAAAGTGAACGTTTTTTCCCTCGGCAGCTCCTCTCAGCTGCGCTCAATCCACCTCCGCGCAGGCTGAGGGAGGGAGGGAGGGGCGCGTGTGACCCGTCTCTGCTGGGAGACCAAACCCAGCGAGACAGAGTCGCGCGGAGGCGCCCAGGCAGCGCTGCCGGCTGCGAGGAGGAGCGCCAGGCAGCAGCAGGAGGCGCGGCCTCTCCTCGCCGCCCCCGCCCCGCCTCTCGCCGCCCGACTCGCCCGCCTCCCTCCAGGCATCTCGCGGCACACCAGCCGGTGTCTCACGGCACACTCGTGTGCCGGGGAACACCGGTTGGGAAACACTGTAGTAAAGGAAACATGTCTTGTGGATTAGTCCAAAGGCTTGTTGCCCTAGCAAGTAAGGCTCTAGGTTGGAATAAACTCCCAGTACTTTTCTGACACAATTCGAAGTGTTGTTGCTGACCTAAATGACCTCGGTCCAGTCTACCTGAAGGAGCATCTCCACCCCCATCACTCAGCCTGGACACTGAGGTCCAGCTCCGAGGGCCTTCTGGTGGTTCCCTCACTGTGAGAAATGAGGTTACAGGGAATCAGACAGAGGGCCTTCTTGGTAGTGGCGCCCGCCCTGTGGAACTCCCTCCCATCAGATGTCAAGGAAATAAACAACTATCTGTGTTTTAGAAGACACCTGAAGGCAGCCCTGTTTAGGGAAGTTTTTAATGTCTAATGTTCTATCACATTATCATTATTATTATTATTATTATTATTATTCTCTTTGGAGGCACCAAGGGTGGCTGGGGAAACCCAGCTAGATGGCTTAATAATAATAATAATAATAATAATAATAATAATAATAATAATAAACAGGCACAGTGTACCAGTGCAAAATCACAAGCCACAAAAAACCACACTGAAGCCAACAGATGGATTGGTGGAAATATTAAGAACTGATGTGCCGGTTGGTCTGCAGTTAATTATATAGGAATAATTATTTCAGCTTAAACTGAAGTGTGGCACCAGTCTCCATAAACAAAGGAGTTAACCTAAACACATTTATTGATAGCAACACACAATCCCCCCCCCCCCAAAAAAATCTAGCTTTCAGGTAAATCTGTTTAGGACCACAGTCATACATATTTGAAATTCTTACATAACTAGTGGCATAAGGTCTCCTTTTCTAGAAGTAGCTTAAAGGACAGGATGTATATTTCCCTGAGTGGATATGATGAAAAATAAGCAGCCTAAAAAGTCTTGTATAAGGAAGCTGCTGTTTTCATCTTGACAGTTTGCACCTTGTAGCATCAGAAGTCCCCCAAATGTCAACTTAATCATTTGAGATGTAGAACCTTTCCACTGTGTTATGGCAGATAGGCTGGAGGTTATTTCCCTGCAATCCCTGAATTTCCACTTCAAATAGAGAATTGTAGAAAGCAAATCTGGAATTACCTCCATTCTCACCATCCCTTCAGTATAAATGAGTCTTGAACACATTTGTAAGCACTATACATTAACTAATATACATTACAATGTATAACAGACTGTGCCTAATGAATAATAACAAAGAAACATTAGCTGCAATGCAGCATTTAGCGATAGGAATGTTCAGTCGCATTAGGATCAATAGTGTGCATACTTTAGTAAAGGACTATGGCATAGAATTATTCTTTCCTTATGGTAAAATAGATTAAAGAAATCCATCAAGGTAAGGTGATATCACTATAATCAGTGGCAATTCACCAAAGAAGTATGTAATGAAGCAAATTAAATGACCACTAATTTCCATAGACCATTTTATATATATATTGACATATAAGGTGGATCTGAAATTGGAAGATTATTTATATTACATAGCTTCTCTCTCTGTAGAAAGCATTGTCAATGTGAGCCTGGAAGTGACATTGTTTGACCTATACTAAAGATGATCATCCGCTGAGTCTCTTTTTCAGTTTCTTTAATCATTCTGTTTTAGTCAGTGCTTGGAATGAACTAATTCAGATAAACTAATTTACTGAATAAATTTTTTAAAGCCTCCAAATTACACCTGAAAGTCATTCCTATAATTTCCAGGTGAACTGAATGTGTATTAAGAGGGGGTGTTTTGCATGGAAACTTGGGGCGATTTTTAATTCAATCCCATTTTAATTGTAATGAAATAATTTAGAGGTATTGGTGTTCAATCACACTTCACTCTTTGACGGTGGTCATTGCATTTACCATTTTTACATTTCTGGTGTGAATTTGCACCAGGATCACTCTCTCTCCCCCCCCCACAGCCCCAGCACTTTCTTGGGGCTATGATTTTGTGCAGAGCACGGCCCTGAAAAACACACACATATCTTTTGGATTCTGTGATCTTGCGTGGGTCACATGACTCAAGCGGGAGAATTCGCACGTCCTGGTTTTGGGACTGAACTTGCTGTAGGGTAAGTTATCTGAACAGTGGTGGTTGGTTTTTTTTAATGAATGGTCTGGTGTGTTCTGTGGATGGCCCCTACCTCCCACCTGGTCCCTTTTCGGGTCATCGGCAACTTCTTCTTGCTTATATTAGTCCAGGCAACAGCACAGCAGCCCTGGGAGAGTCTGGTACCTTACTCCTCGCTCCTGGCGGTAAGAATCAGGGCTCCGCTGGGGCTGCTGTGATTACATGCTAGCACTGCAGACACAGGCAAGGTGAACTGATTTAAAGTTAGACGAGATGCCAGGCATATGGGGTACCTCATGGGAACATTTTCCTTCCGTACATGGGGGTCATGTTTAAATGAGATCTAAATGCTAACACAAATATTTGAGTAAGAAATACTAATTGCAATAACCTTGAGGGGCTTAAAAATCATGCCACACAGATGCTCTAGAATAGAACATCCCTGGCTATTGTAATAATTATCCAAGCTGATGAGACCCAGAACCATCTGGAGTGTCAAGCTGTCTGTCTCTGTCCAGAAGGCATAGAAATCAATGCTGTGGCGCTTGCAGAAAATCTCTACTGGTTACATACAAACCTTGCTTTGCTATAAATTACTTTTCAATGAATTTACATCTGCTCCATTCTGTCAGCAGAAAGCCGCCTTTCCAGATGGCAGTGGGAATTTACAAGAGACCGAAAGCCAAATCGAATTCTTAATTATTGTCAAAATTCTAACTTGTTGAAGACCGGAGTCAGTAGTCCCATGGGAAGTCACTGGGTGTGATGCTTACTTTGGCGAGACAGGGAAAGCTGTTACTTTCCTTTTTGGAATCCAAAATCACACAAAAAACAAAGCTATTGCTTCCCCCATTGCTTTATACTTGCCACATATGCACAGCTTATTCCTCCTGGCCCATTCTCATTCCGCAGTCAGGGTTGAGAAATGGTTTGAAATAAAGTAGGCTCACTTCAAACATGTTCCAGAAGCAATAAGAGGTTGAAGCATGAAAAGTAACAAGAAGACTTACTTCTGCTGCCAAGTGAAGGAGAGAAAATATGGGTGTCTTCTGGGGAGATGGGCATTTTTCCAGTGCAGAGAGATATTCCCTCTTTTGAGGTGCCACAGAAGCAGAAGAGGAACAGGGTGTGTTGCTTGTCTCTTTTCCTTTATTTTCTTCAGTGGGTCATAATGATACTTCAGCATAATGGGGAAGGAGTGAAGCAAAATTCTCTATGCCACGTAATACCACAGAGGTAAATAGGCTTGCATTGGATTGTGTGAATGGTGGACGTGTCACCATATATTTTATATCAACAGTGGGGGCCATCTGTGCTGCAAGCCCTATTCAGACCACAGTATAGTGGAAATATAGTGCCACATCACACAATGTGCATTTAATGTATAATGTGTTAATTTTTGCAATAATTTTACATATAATCAGCTGGACTTCTTAAAAACACAACAGTAATGAGCATGCACAAGCAGCTTGGATACAAGCAAGCACTCAATGCAAGAGACAGTAGGAGATGGCAAAGTTCAGTCAGGATGGAACTCAATAGTCTCCTATTGGCTATTTGTAGATGCATGCATGTGGAACTGTTTTGTTAGAATACAATATGCAGACAATTTGCTGTAATATGATCCCATTGTTTAAATCTATTAGGAATCCACAATCAAGTTTACAGGGCCACCTCTAAGAAGCCTTATATAATATGACTGCTCCCAAGAAAATGCTTTTATGAGCATGCATATATCAAAAGTGTACAAAAGCCTAGCTGATTCCCATTTTAAATCCTTGTTTACACTTATTCTGCAGAAACAGTAGGGAAAGCCATTTTGTCTGTGTGGGTATGGTTATAACTTGTCCTCTTATAAAACAAATAATACTCCTCTTTTGTATATAAAGCCTTCACTACTGATTAATAGAAAATGATTAACTATTTTAATTAAGATGATAATAATACCTGAATACAGAGGAGTGCAATCTGCGAAGCAACAGCAACTAGAACTGAGGCACTATTAGCTTGACACTGATAAAAATTAAATTGGTCTGCTAAAAATATGAAATCATTAAACAAGAACAAGCAATGCAAAATAATGCTGGAATGCTGGCATGACAGGTATGGCAATGTTTTCTAGGGGTGTACATGGGCCCCAAAATTAGCCTTATATACTGTATATAACAAAGTGATGTTTAAAAAATCCAGTGCATTTCTGCATCTCTCTGCTCCAGACTGTGGTTCAGATTCCGATCTTCTCTATGATGTAAAATGAACCTCTGTGTTCCCCATTCACTCTTTTTAAGAATATAAAATGTTTATAACTTACAGCAAGAATTCTCTCTTGGCTTTATTCCTTAGCTCCGGGCTGAGGGACAGGGAAACACAAAAATTGCAAACTTTTAAAGGGCTTTTTTTCTGTCAAGTGGAGAGAAGGTAACATAACTGTAACAACCAGAACAGCTTGAATGCATCTATTCTACATGATGTCAAAATTGCTTCTCCCTGCTAAATTTGCTAATGCATTGTTGGGGGAATTGCAGTGGTTGGTGTCTGGATATGTAAAATTAATTGTGCATATATATATATATGAAATCTAACCTTGAGGAATCCTCAGCTACATATCCCTCAGCCCCACCTAATGGCACTACATGTTCAGAGTCAGGTTTTCATACCCACATCATCAGTTGGATGGGGAGTTGCATGAATCTCGTTCACCTTCCCAGTTCAAGAGCTTGGGGCTGTGTGCACACTCTCCTTTTCCACACAGTATTGTTGACCTATTTGAAGAGGCTCCGCGTGTTCTCCTTTGGATCAAGGAGCTCATCTATCAAGAAGGTATTGAGGCACATTCCCCATGGGACTGCCTGCAGTGCTCCTCAAGTGCATGCCATCAGAAAGAAGGGCAGAGAGCTGCAAATAGAAACTGGAACAGGGCAGGTTCCATTAATCAGAGTAGAATGTGCTATTTCCATTAGATTAGCTTATCTGCATCGGGTTATTAATACCATGTTTGTTTGCTGGACTAGGAATGGTCTGAACTCTGGTGATGGAAGCAGGATGGCTTTTTTAAAGTATGGAAGCTTCGAGAGCATTTTCATGTTTCTCTGTCAAAGCCAGAATCTAAGTTTCTGATGCATTTTACATCGGGGGCTTAATACTGCTGGGAGACAGTGTTGATACTGGATTATTACAAATGTAGCCTGTGGGGCAAGACAGGTGGCTTAACCCTGCCTGCTATGTTTGGAATATAGCTCTAGAGGACATTGTAACAGAAACCCATGCTGTTTCAGCCATGAATGTTCCATTGTGGTGTGGGGCTCAACCACATCTGGGATGCACCAGACCAAAGTTCTTTTAGCCTGCAAGAGATGAGCAGGGATTGAAGCTCAAGGAAAGGGCCCTAGCCCCATTCATCTGGCAATTTTGATATCCAGATAATATCCAAGAACAGATGATGCCAAGTATTTGTTGGAAGGATTTACAGAGGGGTTTAGTATCCCTAGTTAAGGGCCGAGGGAACCATGTTTTGTAATCATATGAGGTTGGTAGAAGAGGTGACGGGGGGAATAGAAACTGGGGGAAAGTAGGACATTAGGCTTCTTTTCCCCTCCCTCTTTGCCTACACTGTACATCACTCCATTGTTTGTCATCCTGAAAAAAGAGCCAGAATGGTTTAGGGTGTCATACCATCTTTCATATCCTAAAACGGGCTCATCAAATGGTTTCCTCCTGGATCACCTGTGCTTGGTACATTATTCTTCATTTGATAAAGGAATGAAAAGTGTGCACAGATATGGGATGGGGCCAGCATTCAGTCCACTTTCTGAGTCCTCCCAGTCTACCCAGGATTTTGATTTATTGGGTTTCTGTTACAATGACCAATTTTATGTGGGTAGGGCTCTCCTGGTGGGCTGAACTATTTTATGTGTAGCATTTGAACATTCTGGTTCTTTCCTGGAATGGGATTTGGGGAGCTGAACTGGTCTTTCAGAGAGAGAGAGCATTATTTGCATATATATTTTTGCTGGAACAGCTAGGGTTGGGTTAGTATATACACTTGATGCAACAATTTCAGGATTTATCAAGAGACCTGGGAGTCTCATTGTTTGCAGATAACTCTGAGGGTCTCAACAATCACTAAAGCACCTGTTTTGTTATGCTGATTGGCTTCCATGGACAAAGTTCCAGTTTGGGACAGTGGCAAAGTAAATGGGAGCTTCCCTAGGACTTCAGAACTCATTCATTTGGAATTGGGGCAGCAAATACCCAAAAGATCATTTCCTTCTCTATGAACCTTCTTGGCTGCAGAGATTGGCAGAGTGGTTGTTCTACTGTTGTTCTGTTGGTTGTTCTGTTGGTTGTTCCACTGCCCACAGAAGCTTGGAGCATGAGGCAGCCATTCTCTGTTGCAGCCCCTAAATTGAGAAACTCCCTTCTGTTCCAACAAAGGTACATCTGGCTCCTTCACTGTTCAGCTGAAGATTAACGTCTTTACCTTGGCTTTTGACACTTGAGATTTATATTTTTAGGACTCACTGTATTTCTGTAATCTTAGGCTGTTTCAAACTGTTTTTAATATTGTGTTTTCATATTAAGGTTGTATTTTAATTGCTGTAACTCACCCTAGGGGTGAAGGGTGTGTAATAAATTGTAATCATCATCATCATCATCATCATCTGTGCATATGGGAGTACTGCAGTTTGACATCTGTACTATTGACAGATGGAGGTCATCGGCTTATAAGCCATATGTATGGTCTCTGAAGGGGAGGCAGAACTAGTGTTAACATGTGTAAATTGTTCGTTATCATTGTTTTCTTCACAGGTGGCTGGGATGGAGGCCACGTCTGAGTCTTCATCATAGGCCACAAAATGGTTCTTGGGCCAGCTGTAGAGTGACACACTCAAGGTTGGAGACCTAGTTGGGGCACAGTCATATGGCAGCAGTTCAGTGGTTGTGTAGGAGGGACTTACACGGGATAGGATGTGGCTCATCTTCTGGATATGATCAAGCAGCCACCTCACATTCTGGTTCTGCATCTGGGTGGCAATGACTTTGGACTGTTGAAAGGCAAGGCTTTGATTTTAAAAGCTTGTTCTGATTTTGAAGTTATTATCCAAAGGTGGCCCGAAGAGAAGATTCTTTGGTCAAATATGTTACCCAGGAGAGAGTGGTGAAGTGATCCAATAACATTAGATAGGGCACAAAGGAAGGCGGACACAAATGACACTTGGCACTTCCTTCTGAGTCCCAAACAAACCTTTGCTGCAGCTGGACAATTAGCCCCTTAGTCTCCAAGAGAGCTTATGCTTGCTTCCCATAGCCACAAAAAAATATTGGCTCAATGATCTCAGAGATAGCACCTGGAAACTCTTCTGGGCTGCCAGGGATGACCACAGCAGCTTGGGGAAAGTAGGCATGCCCAATCCATAGTCAATAATAGCTTTCAAAACTGGGGGAAATTTCTGAGGGATAAACTGGGAGAGACTTTTCTCTAGCTATGGTTTGGATTCAGTACTATAGATATACTAGGATAGCTTTGAAACACAGGTGGTGAGAAAAGTCCTGGATCTTTAATCTTTTCAACTGCTCAGTTGTCCCTTCAATTACCGTCTGATCCTGCTGCATTAGAAAACATCTGGCATCCTCCCAATTTTGATTTTTACCTTTTAATACTGGTGGGTACCAGTTGCCCACCGCCAGTTTTTCAATATATGTACAAACCATGTAATCATTTTTTACTCCCTTGTCCTTTTCTCAGTATTAAGTTAGGCTTTGAAAAGGTGTGGCAGGTTTACGGGGGACATTGGCAGCTGGTGAGGTTGGGAAGTTGGCTGAGGTCCAACAGCAGATGCCAACCTCTCTCTTTTCTCAATGCCAGATGTGAAAATCCAGTGGCCAAGAACCCAATTACATGAGCTATAGGATTAAGGCAATTTAACATTGCCCATATTCTGAGCATATTTACCTAGAAGAAAATTCTGGTGCTTATAATGGACGAGTGGTGCCACTGTGTGCATGTTTCCCTCTATGTTCATTGTGGCTAACTCTCTTGTAGGTGTATTTAGGGCTTGCTGTTAAAATTGTGACATGACCTATTCTGTATAAACAGTGGTTTGCACCTAAAAATCGGTGCATTCTTTTCTAGATGCTTATAGACCAATTATTGTTGACTAATGCTTCACATTCTGTTGAATTTTGCCACGTATTTACACCAGACCTGCCTTTTCTCTCTTTTTCAAAGAACATTTGCCTGTCTCCAGGCTTCTGGGATGTCACTCATTTCCCAAGAATTCTCAAAGATTACAGCCGTTACCACTGGATCTCCAGTAACATCCACAAGCAACACCCTAGGTTGTAATTCCTTCAGTGCTGAACTCATTGAAAGTACCTAGGTTTTCCTAACCTATGCTACTTGGGCTGAAGCTCCCTCTAGAAATCATTTGTCCAGCTTTGTCCAGGTTGAAGACAATATCCATTTCTGGAAAACACTGGGGCAAAGCAGGAATTAAGTCAAGTTGCTCTGTCATCTTTCCATCTCCTGAAGACCTTAGGGCAGTGTGCAAATGTGTGAATAAGTGTTTCCCAGAAGGTAAGCCCATGAGGTACACTTAAATAAAAGAAGTGTGAACATGAAAAGCAGATTTGCTTGTGGCAACAGCTTCATTGCATAGCAAAAGCAGTCATTCATCTCCTGGGGGGAGAGAGAGAGCTTTATTCTTTAAAGAAGTCTCATGATTAAACTATTTGGAGGCCTGAAGAATTTCATAATGTACAGTTCAACCCATTTCTCTCCAAGACATCTCTCGTGCAGTTTCCAAGAAAGCACTTAAACCCCCTTTTGTATAATGTAATGCTCCGGAAAATAGAATCTTTGACAGTGCCATACCATCCAAAACAAATACATCTTCTAAATGTGGGTTATAAAGGTTTCATTTAACATGCTACAGCTATCTATAAAGGGGCCATAGCTCAACAGAAGAGCACATAGCTTGCATGCAGAATGACCCAGGCTCAATCCTTGGCATCTCCCGGTATGACTGGGAAATATTTCTGCCAGGAACCCTGGAGTTCCACTGGCAGTCAGTGTAGACAATGGTCTGCCTTGATATAAGGCAGCTTTGCATGTTCCTCAACGACTGCAATATGAAGGACTCCCACCATTCCCAATCTGAGATCATGTTTTTACTGTATGTATTTGCTGTGTGTTGTAGACTTGTGTGCATGGTTATATCTTACTGACCTAAGTCATAATATCAAGCTAGTAGTGAAGGAGTAGCCATACTAAAGCTAATGGGATTAACTTTAGTCAAGACTGTTCCCAAGGGGAAATTCCCTGGTCTGGGGATCAGGAAGCTGTAGTATTTTCAATTGCATTAAATAGCAAGTCCTTTTTCCCAAAAGAAAGAGGGAACTAGAAAAATAATAATAAAACCAAAGAGTAGAAGAAATATACTAAATGTTACGGTAGTACTTGACTCAACAAATAAAATCTTACTCGTACTATAAAGGACAGCTAAACCAGAAGTTGGCAAGGTTTACTTCTCGCCTGGGCCAGTTCACTCCAGCAAACTAAATACTAGCAAATTCACTATATAACTGATATTGTCAAAAATAATAACAGCCTCATATTAAGTCTATCAACACCAGCATATGAATACTCAAGAGTGTGGCTATATCAACAGCAATCCTAGTGTAACATCACAAAATGTGGTATTTCAGAACTGTTGTTCCAACAGCTCAAATATATACATTTGCTAAGATATTGTTTATATTGGAGAGGAGCCCATCAACATAGACATAATATATGTGAGCTTGACTGAGTAAACTGACCATTCAACTGCTTTGATCTGTGGAAGTGACACAGCCACAGGTGACACATAATATACCTTGCATGCTTGTAAGAAATTAACCTTTAAGTGTGGCAGTGTCCAAATTTTGAAACTCTCTGCCAATCCAAGCCATCCCACTGTTTGAGTCAGTGTTTTTGGGTTGGTGGCTCAGTTGTCACTTTCAGCTTCTACCTTTTCCATTACTAGTACTTCAGCAATGTTTCATTTCTTTTTTGGCATGTTCATGAACGAAGGTGCATAAACACAGACATACACACAGTGCCTGATTTACGTATAAGCTAAACAAACTATAGCTTACGGGTCACACTTTCTTGGGGAGGGTCCCCAAAAATTTCACTATTAATATACTTCATCTTAATTCTATTTCAGTTCAACAATTACTTTGATAAAATACATGTTTTGTTGTGTGCAAATGTCTTTAGATACCTATTAGGTCCATAAATTACCATATAGCATATATTCAACACATCTCTTGCCCTGAGCTAGCCACTGTGATGATCACCTCCAGGCTTGATTATTGTAACTCACTCTACGTGGGGCTGCCCTTGAGACTGACCTAGAAACTCCAGCGGGTGCAGAATGCCACGGCAAGACTTATTACGGGGTCCTTGCTGCAAGATCACATTCACCCGGTGGTATACCAGCTGCACTGGCTCCTGGTGGAGTACAGGATCAGGTTTAAGGTGCTGGTTTTAACCTTTAAAGCCCTATACGGCCTAGGACCCTTGTACCTACTGGACCGCCTCGCCTGGTATGTCCCATGGAGGACCTTACGGTCTTCAAATAAAAACATCTTGGAGATCCTGGGCCACAGGGAGGTTAGGCTGGCCTCAACCAGAGCCAGGGCTTTTTCGGCTCTGGCCCCGATCTAGTGCACTCTGCCACAAGAGACTAAGGCCCTGTGGGACTTGACATGTTTCCGCAGGCCTGCAAGACAGAGCTGTTCCACCAGGCCTTTGGCCAAGGCACAGTCTGACCCCCTCCTTCTGTAATCCTCATAGAACTCTAGCCCAATGGTTGCCATTAATTTGATTCTGAATTGATTTTAGAATGTATTTTAATTAATTGACTGTGATTTTATGTAAATTGTGCTATTTTTACTGTTGTTAGCCACTCTGAGCCCAGCTTTGGCTGGGGAGGGTGGGATATAAATAATTTATTATTATTATTATTATTATTATTATTATTATTATTATTATTAAAAAACAGAGACAATTTGTTGTTGACAAAGGACAGCTGGACATATAAAGGGCCCCATTAACTTCAGTATCTTAGGGCCTCATCAAACCTGAATCCAGCCCTGCATACACACAAAAACACATTTTGATGCTCACATTTGCACAAACCCATAAAACTATGAAAGTGTGTGCTGATAATTTACAATGGCCTGACAGTGTGCTTTTGAGCCGTTTGTGGCTGAGGAATTTGTAAAAAACAACAACAAGGTGAGCACCTATGCCCTTGGTTGGCATCCATGTGTCTTGGGAGGCACTGGACTAGTGTGCCTTTGAGGGTCACTTATTTGGCATAAAAGAACCAAAAAATTAGAAGGCAGAGACAAACAAATGGAAATGCCTGCTGGTATGAATGAGAGAGACCGGGGTTGCTCCTCAAATACAAATTCAGATATGTGTAGGTGTGGACTATTCCAGTCTAATTCAGATGGGGGAAAGTAAATTAACAGCTAAATAATTTTCTCATGTGGACAAGCCTGTACTATTACCATAGTTGTTATGAAAATATCATATAAGTGCACGGCAAAAGATGATCTTTTGCCATTTGGATCTTATGCGGCTATCTAACTACTAAGATGTGAACCTAAATATGGATTCTTATTTCACAAACGGAACAATTTTAGAGGGGCTGAATGAATTCCCAAGCCTGAACCACCCACGCCAGAGCCCAAAGCAGAGGCAGAGACAGCGTTGCCCATGCCAGAGCCTGAACCAGAGCCCGGGTTGCCCGTGCCAGAGTCAGAGTCTGAACCAGATCTGCCCACTCACATTTTTAAATGTTTATTATTTTTTTAACCCCAGATCCAGGACATTTGCTTTAAAGTGTAAAATTCCCCCCAGATGGGCATGTAGGGCCCCAAAAAGTGTTCAGGAATTCCTGGACCTATGGCAACCCTAAATAAGCTTACACTAGAACTAGGCAATTTAAATTTATCATACTTCTGCTGCTTTGCTGCTGTCAGAGATCAGACTCAAGAGGACGAGATGGAGGAGAAGAACTGGTGGGGGTCACACACCCCCTTTCTCCTGACACTGCAGGAGAAGAGGGAGACAGCCTTGATTTACAGCAGGGCTTTGAGAAGTTCGAGGACGGTCACAGCACAGAGATAGGTGAACAATGGAGTTGGGACGTGTTAGAAGAAGTGGGGAAGGGAGGGGGGTATTGTGACAGGGCAGCCAGCTGACACGTCACTGGAGAGTATTTCTGATCCCCCTTCTCCCAGAACTCGGTGTTCATTAAGGGTGCAGGAACAACGGAACCAGAGACTTTTGGCTACAAACAGCCACCGTTAAGGGAGGTGCTGTTGCTAGAATTGTGGGAGGAGGAGCCCAGATTGGAGCATTTTAAGGCTTGTTGCGTTCTTTTGTCTCTCGCTATTAGGATTGGGGAAAAACTCATTAAAAAGAACTCTACCTTGTTTTCTCTGCTCTTGCTGCAATCGGGGGAGGAATAGCTTTCCCAAAGCCTTGACAGCTGCATGACTCCACATTCGCCATACCCACAAAGAACAATCTATTGATGTATATTGAATTATGTCTTGTTCTTCTGATTTTAGTTTTGTATATTGCCCTGAAAAATGTTATCTAAAGTGTTTAAGAAGTCCTGTTACTGCCCCCACCCCCCATTTGTGATACAACTAACAACGCAAATCTTATATTGTGAATTATATATATACAGTTTGCATACAGTAGAAGTTAGAAGATGTCCCATAGGAGGGCATATATTTCCTTGGTAGGATCTCCCAGGCAAAATTCAAATGAGAATATTCCTCTGCTTTAGGAAGAGTTTGTCCTTTTTTTTTTTAATAAAAAACATCTCAAAGCATGTTTCTCTGAGTAAGTACCATATATAAATAATACTAAACAAACCACTTAATAATAATTTGCCTTTTTAAAAAAGAACAAAATTTTATGTATGATTGAAGTTTATACAACACTTCAGAAAAGCCATCATGTGTTAGATTTAAAAATAAATCAGAAGCGGGTTTTTCTTTCTTTCTTTCATATAAGTACACATGAAAAACTGGAAATGATTCTGGCTTTACAAGCCTTTAAAAGTGAATGACCAGCTTTGTACTGATACCCACTTAACAAAGCAGAAATAAAGATACCATATACTGTGTAAACAAAAGGGTACAGTAAAGGACATTTTGAAATTTACACAAGAATTAGTTCAAAACATTTTGGTTGTTCCATAACAGTTTCCTATAAAATGAATTTTAAAAACCCCTAGACAGCTGTCATCATTCTTCACTATTGTTTCCACTTAAATGCACACAGAATACTTTATATAGCA